>NC_072396.2:51810303-52113333 GCF_028885625.2 Pongo pygmaeus | reverse complement strand
AACAGAGATATAGATCAATGGAACAGAACAGAGTGCTCAGAAATAATGCCGCATATCTACAACTATCTGATCTTTGACAAACCTGAGAAAAACAAGCAATGGGGAAAGGATTCCCTATTTAATAAATGGTGCTGGGAAAACTGGCTAGCCATATATAGAAAGCTGAAACTGGATCCTTTCCTTACACCTTATACAAAAATTAATTCAAGATGGATTAAAGACTTAAACGTTAGACCTAAAGCCATAAGAACCCTAGAAGAAAACCTAGGCATTACCGTTCAGGACATAGGCATGGGCAAGGACTTCATGTGTAAAACACCAAAAGCAATGGCAATAAAAGCCAAAATTGACAAATGGGATCTAATTAAACTAAAGAGCTTCTGCACAGCCAAAGAAACTACCATCAGAGTGAACAGGCAACCTACAAAATGGGAGAAAATTTTTGCAACCTACTCATCTGACAAAGGGCTAATATCCAGAATCTACAATGAATTCAAACAAATTTACAAGAAAAATACAAACAACCCCATCAAAAAGTGGTTGAAGGATATGAACAGACACTTCTCAAAAGAAGACATTTATGCAGCCAAAAGACACATGAAAAAATGCTCATCATCACTGGCCATCAGGGAAATGCAAATCAAAAGCACAATGAGATACCATCTCACACCAGTTAGAATGGCAATCATTAAAAAGTCAGGAAACAACAGGTGCTAGAGAGGATCTGGAGAAATAGGAACACTTTTACACTGTTGGTGGGACTGTAACTAGTTGAACCCTTGTGGAAGTCAGTGTGGCAATTCCTCAGGGATCTAGAACCAGAAATAACATTTGACCCAGCCATCCCATTACTGTGTATATACCCAAAGGGTATAAATCATGCTGCTATAAAGACACATGCACACGTATGTTTATTGTGGCACTATTCACAATAGCAAAGACTTAGAACCAACCCAAATGTCCAACAATGATAGACTGGATTAAGAAAATGTGGCACATATACACCATGGAATACTATGCAGCCATAAAAAAGGATGAGTTCATGTCCTTTGTAGGGACATGGATGAAATTGGAAATCATCATTCTCAGTAAACTATCGCAAGAACAAAAAACCAAACACTGCATATTCTCACTCATAGGTGGGAATTGAACAATTGAGAACACATGGACACAGGAAGGGGAACATCACACTCTGGGGACTGTTGTGGGGTGGGGGATGGGGGAGGGATAGCTTTAGGAGATATACCTAATGCTAAATGATGAGTTAAGGGGTGCAGCACACCAGCATGGCACATGTATACATATGTAACTAACCTGCACATTGTGCACATGTACCCTAAAACTTAAAGTATAATAATAATAAAATTAAAAAAAAGAAAATGTTTCACAAAATGGCATGTATATGAATAATCATAGCAGCGTTATTCACTATAGCCAAAAGTGGAAACAATTCAAATGTCCATAGACTATGACTATATAAAGAAAATGTAGTATACCCATACAATGGGATATTATTTAGCAATAAAAAGGAATGAAGTACTGATAGATGCTATAACATGGGTCAACATTGAAAACATTATGCTAAGTGAGAGAAGCCAGACACAGTACATTACATATTGTGTAATACTTGTTTTATATGTAATACCTAATATGGGCAAATCTAGAGCATCAGAAAGTAGAGTAATGCTTGCCTATGGCTAGGGAAAAGGGGAATGAGGATTGACTTCTAATGGGTACAAGATTTCTTTTGGTGATTATGAACATGTTCAAAGTTAGATTATGATTTTTGCTCAATTTTTTAAATACTCTAACAACCATTGAATTGTACACATTAAACTGGTGAAGTTTATGGTATGTAACTATATATATATATTTTAAATTTACCTGTGTCTAGAAGCAAGTTCAGATGTAATTATACCTTAATAAAGCTGTTAACAAAAAACATTTCTGTGATGAGTAGAGGGAGAATTGCATACAAAGGAGTTATCAAAAGCAGTCCTCAAAATAAAGAGAATTGAGGATATACAATATTTTAAAGAGGGAGTTGTGAAGAATATGGAGTATTATAGTGGTGGTGGCAGAAAAGATCATTAATGAAAACTGTCTCAATAGAGTGGCAGAGTGGTAAAGCAGATGGCAGTGGGCTGAGGAATAAGTGGGAGATAAGGATCTGGATTCAATGAGTAAATAATTCTTTCAAATAGTTTAATTAACTATTGAAGGAGAGGCAAGAAATAGGATGGTAGCTAAAGAGAAAGGTCACATTGAAGGAGTGTTTTAAGGTTTTCTAGGTGTCAGAGACTTGGGCACCTTCATTTGTTAATGGGGAGGAACCCTTACAGAAGGAAAGCCTTGAAGGTATAGGAAGATGTAGTAATCAATGGAAAAAGAGTCTGAGAGGGTGGAAGGACTTGGGATGTGAAGCACAGTGAAGGAATTTATCTTAGATGGGGGAAAATTACCCCTTCCACTGTACCAGCGGGGAAGGAGAAAAAACTGGATAGGTATAAGGAAGGTTGGTAGACTTGTATTATGAAACTAAGGTAGGTTACACCTGAGATATTCATTTCCCTTGGAGAGGTAATAGAGTTATCCAGTGAGCATGAGGTGAGAAAGTATGAGTAATATAAGAGGTTAAGAGAAAGTGAGGGCAGTATTGACGTAGCTCTGTGGAGAATAGGAAATTGCTGACTGAGGATACAGCAAGAGGACAGCAGGTGAGGAGTGGGGCTGGAAAACATCTGTGTGGTGATAAATGGCTACAGACCCATAGAAGCTCTATTTAACATGACCCTGTTTCTTACAGCTCGATGCCAAACTAAACAAAACTTGACTGCTTCCATTCCAAAAGCACGCCTCTCTTTGAATATGTTTATTTGGATTTTATACTCTTCTTACTTAAAGAAGCTCACAATCCACGTATTCAAAGTTTGTCTCATGATTAGTCCTAATTGCCAGTGAATGGTATGTGTATGTGTCTGATGCCAATGGGCAATGAGATGGAGAGCAATGTCGATGGGGAGATGTAGGGAGAAGTCCTGAAGGAAAGGAGAACAAACTTGGAGCTATTAGGTCTTATCATGGCTTTCGGTGTCGGGGCCACATCCTCAACAGGACAATCTGTGGTTCCAGTGCTCTGAAGCTTCTGCTGTGCTCCCCTGGCTGCAGGAAACTGACTGACCCTTGTTGAGGACTACATTGAATGATCAGATACCTAAAGATTAGCTGTCCCAATTAGGCCATGCTACCATCTCTGCTACTGTCACTGTTTAGTTGGAGAGTCAGACAAGTACTTCAAGGAGCTGTAGGATTCAACAGTGCAGTTTCACTTTAAAGATAATTCGAAGCTAGAAGACATGCCATGGCTTCCAAAATCAACATTTTGGAAGAGACTATAGTGGCATAGTTACAACTAATTAACAATTTTCATATCCTGTGAAATTTGCAGTGAACTCTGAAATAGGTATTCCTAATATATTTAGCAAACATTTAGCAGTTGCTATATACCAGGTACTCTACTATACTATTTAATATATTAAGTAACTGAATTGTCATAAAAACCCCGTGAGGTCAGAACTACTATTTAATATGCCATTTTATAGATAAGAAAACCAAGAAGCTAAAATTTCCTCGCTCTCCTACAGCAAATAAAGGGTAGCACTGTTTCAAATGCAAGCAATCCAACTCCAGAGGCTGTGTTCTCAACCATTGTGCTACGTTATAAATTCTACTGTTGTTTTTTAATCTTATCAATAATGTTGGGTGAATGGACTCTTCAACACGTAGAAAATCCCAAGGTCATAGAGCTCATGTACAACAGAGCCAGGATTTTAACTTAGTTTTCTTATTCCACAATTATCTTCTCCCATTTCATGCCAAGTATGAAGCATTAAACATTGTAATTATTTATTCATCTAAATCTGAACCTGTGACCTTGCAAAGCCTCCCACTCCTAATACTTTCCCTCGTCCTGGGGTCCTTGGTGAATTGTCATTCACCAAGTTACTCAGAACATGGCAGTAACTAAAGACACACCTCACTATATCAATACTCTATTGCCATACCTTCCTGTTTAACTTTAAGATGAAAATCCACTGTGAATCCTGCAGTTGCCTAAAGTACTTATCTGACTCGCTCACTAAACTGTGATTGTGACCAAGAGGGTGACATGGCTTATTTGATTATGGGGAGGAGCCAGTAGACAGGAAGAGGATGGAGACATAGGAAGATGTGGTGATCAATGGAACAAGAGCCTGAAAGGGTAAAAAGACTTGGGAGTGCGTATCCTACCTGTGTACCACACTGTACCTGGTATATACTTCTACTGTGTACCCTGTCACAATCCTTGTAGTTATTTGTTTCCAGTGTTCCCCTACTAGACCATGAGTTCTTTGAAGGAAGGAACCCTGTTTCATCCATTTGAATCTCAAGTTCCTAGTGTGGTGTCAAGCATCGTTTATTATGACTTCCGAATGGGTTAAGTTTGCATAAACTCATTGGTATAATAAAACATATTAAACACTCACTGTTGTACACAAGGGATTGGGCTGGAGAAGCTGCTTTTATAAAAATTGGTTTTTCTGTGACTCACCAAAATTTCTGTGTGCTCCAAATGTTCCCAGGGGAGTATATAACACATGTACAGCCCTTCGTAGTTCTCAAAAACATGTCTACATGTATTATGACATCTAATCCTCACACTGTCTCTGAGAAGTAGTTGTCCTATTCTGTAAAATGGGGAAACCAAGAATCAGAGAGGTTAAGCAACTTTTCCACAAACAAAGGTCAAAAATGTTTGAAAATATACCATTTGGTGACACACACACACACACACACACGCACACACGCACACAGTGTGTCTCATTATGGTCAGTACTAGTGTAGAGGCAACAAAAAGAGGAGGAGGAAAGGTTTTAGTTTTAGTTTTTTTGGTTTTTGGCTTATTTGTTTTTTTGTCTTCATTCAGGATACTACTATTTCTGGGCCATGAAGTCCAGAACTTTTTGGAGTCTCATGTGGGGCATGTTTATAATTGGTCTTTTTATTATTTTTATTTATTTTTATTTTTTTAATTATTATACTTTAAGTTCTAGGGTACATGTACACAACGTGCAGGTTTGTTACATATGTACACATGTGCCATGTTGGTGTGCTGCAGCCATTAACTTGTCATTTACATTAGGTATATCTCCTAATGCTATCCCTCCCCCCTCCCCCCACCCCACGACAGGCCCCAGTGTGTGATGTTCCCCTTCCTGTGTCCAAGTGTTCTCATTGTTCAATTCCCACCTATGAGTGAGAACATGTGGTGTTTGGCTTTTTGTCCTTGCGATAGTTTGCTGAGAATGATGGTTTCCAGCTTCATCCATGTCCCTACAAAGGACATGAACTCCTCCTTTTTTATGGCTGCATAGTATTCCAAGGTGTATAGGTGCCACATTTTCTTAATCCAGTCTATCACTGATGGACATTTGGGTTGGTTCCAAGTCTTTGCTATTGTGAATAGTGCCGCAATAAACGTATGTGTGCATGTGTCTTTATAGCAGCATGATTTATAATCCTTTGGGTATATACCCAGTAATGGGATGGCTGGGTCAAATGTTATTTCTAGTTCTAGATCCTTGAGGAATCGCCACACTGTCTTCCACAAAAGCCTTGGCTGGGTGTGGTGGCTTACACTTGTAATCCCAGCACTTTGGGAAGCTGGGGCAGGAGGATTGCTTGAACCCAGGAGTGCGAGACCAGCCTGGGCAACATAGTGAGACTCTTATCCCTACAAAAATAAAAATTTAGGCTGGATTGTTGGTGCATGCCTATAGTCCCAGCTACCTGGGAGGCTGAGGTGGAAGGATCACTTGAGCTATGTAGGTCGAGACTGCAGTGAGCTGTGGTCACACCACTGCGCTCCAGCCTTGGTGACAAAGCAAGACTGTGTCTCATAAAAATTGATTTGTACTTACAAGAAAATGGTAATTGTTTAGTATATGCTTTTGAGCAGGATTTTTATAACACTCCAAGTCCAGTTTACATTGATATGAATAGTCAATTGGATGGTGTTTCAGAGCAGGACATTCTGGGATCTTTATGAAAATCCATATTACACTGTTAATTTGATTGGATTTCGAAAGGGCATTAAGTTAAATTTACCTTTAGAAGTGGGTGTAACAAAACAAAAATTAATTAATACTCAAGGTTGAAGTGAATCAGTTAGCATTTGACAGTCTGTAGAAAAGAAAAACATTTAGTGTCTAGGCTGTGCTCGGAATTCTATACAGCATCAGGGCCCAGTAGTTAGAACTCAGAGGAGCTGTACTTAAACCAATAGATATGGAGTATCTTTCTGACTTTCCCATAGATCATAAAATGTACCAGATTTCAAAAAAGTATATGAAGCAAACAGAGCCATTGAAAATCTAAGTGGTGGCAGTCAAGTAAAACAAACGAGGTTTGGGAGTCCACATTACCATGAATGAAAACTGGCTCAACCATTTACTATCCATGTGATCTCAGCCAAGTTACCTTACCTCCCTGATCTGCAGTTTTCTAATCTAATGTTGAGGATCATAATAGTACCTAGTTCATAAGCATTATCTCCTCTGAGAATTCTTTCATGGCTACCTAGATTAAGGGGCCCTCATCTGTTTCCCAAGCTCCTCCATACTTATTTCTGTCATAGCTCTCCTCACAATTTCATGTAGGCGCAATTCTACATGTAGGCAGAATCTATCTACAGGTCTGTCTGTCCGTCCACTAGAACACGAAGTCTTTGAGGCCTGAAGCCCAGCTTGAGTCATCTCTGTATCCCCAGAACATAACACAGTGCCCTGTATTTATTGAATGAGTTATTACATTTGCTACTTGCTCAAAAAAGTATTGCTATCATTGTGTCAGTTTTGCCCTTATTGGAAAATATATGTGAACAATGAATTGACACAGGACACATCTGTATTAGAAATTCTCTTCACTTGAGATTTTTATATTCTTTACTCCATGTTCCCATTTTTGGAAGTTTCTATTCTTGACTTCTTGGCTTCATAAAGAACTTTGGTCAATCTGTTACTCCTTTTCCTTCAGGTCTGATCTTGCAGTAAAACTGCATTAGCACTTTGTGAGGCTGAGGCGGGTGGATCATGAGGTCAAGAGATCAGGACCAGCCTGGCCAACACGGTGAAACCCCGTCTCTACTAAAAATAGAAAAATTAGCCAGGCGTGGTGGCAGGCACCTGTAGTCCCAGCTACTCGGGAGGCTGAGGCAGGAGAATCGCTTGAACCCGGGAGGCAGAGGTTGCAGTGAGCTGAGATCGCGCCACTGCACTCCAGCCTGGTGACAGAGAGAGACTCCTTCTCAAAAAAAAAAAAAAAAAAAACTGCATGAGATAATTCACTGAGGGTTTCTCTGATAAACAGTGATTGATGTATGGAGAAGTCCCATAAAAATGGTATTTGTTTAGATGCGTAATTGAATGAATAGAAGCCTGTCTGAATTATTTTATTTTGAGAAGGGATACCATTCACTATTACCTGGGAAGAGCCAAGGATGTGAACCCAATGACCAGTTGCATTGTCAAGTATAGGTGAGTGATTTCATACTCACAAGGACATAGTTCTCCTGAATTTTCTTTTTAATTTGTTGGCCATTCCTGTTTCTATTTTACTAACTACTTTTGTTTTCTTCATCCCTTCCTCCATGCTATTTGCACAGATTGCTAATTCAGCACCTATAGCACTTTTCTGTGCTTTTCCAATACACGTCTGTCTCCCACACCTGACTATAAGATCCTGAAGGAAAAGAACCAGGTTTCATCGGTCTTTGTAAATCCAGCATCAAGGACACTGCCTGGATCATGCTAGGCACCACTAAATTTTTCTTTTACTCTTTATTTTAAAATAATTTAGGATTCACAAGAAGTTGCAAACATAGTTCAGGGTTAGGACTTCTGGAATGGTAGTGTGAGGAGCTTGGCAAATCCTTTCCCCTAGAAAAACATATTTGAAACTAGACAAAGTCTTTGGAGATTGATCAAAGGGCTTGTAACGAATTGAGAAACTTTTATTCAATAAAATCTACTGAAACTCAGTAGGTATAGCAGAAAGCTCTGGCATTTGAGCCAAAGGGGCTGCCCCAGAACCCCGCAATACCATTTTTGTATTGCTGATTAACTATTTCAGATTTAGTAGCTGAGTGGCAGCAGCTGAGTGGCAGTTCCCATCTCCTCTGCAACATGAATGTTTCAGAAAAGCTCTTCATTTGGTTCAGCAGTCCACTGGCAGTACTCATTGTCCCCAGGTGCCTGTGTTGGGAAAACATGATTACACACAAAATCTGCCAACCCAGAAAACCTGCCCACAAAAGTAGAAAAGAAGGAAAACAGTTTTATTGTTGAATAGGCATTAAACCAGAATGTGATGTGCATCACAAGCAATCTGCTAAAGAGATTGCAAAGATAGAAAGAAATATCATCTTTTTATATAGCCCAGGCAGATACAACCTATTACATACATGTTCCCAAGATAGACTAGTCTTCATATGAGAGGACTTAATAGCACCGTTTGTTACGCATAGTTCATTTTAAATTCACCTGGTAATTGGGGGTGGCCATTTGCCTTTGCTAATTACCTTTATCCAAAGAAATTATAAAACTTCTCATAATTCTATGACACATAGGTAGCTGTAATTTGAAGCCAGACAGCTACATTAAACTCCCAAGGAAATAGGGATGCTGTATTCTTTGATGTTTACATTTCAAAGAGATGTCACCCAGGTTCTTGAGAAAGACATTTCTGTGTTTTAAAGCGGCAAAAGGCTTATTTAGCTTTATTAAAAGACAAAATTATGACAAATGTAGTTATAGGTCTAATTTGCTTTTATCTGTGATTCATGAATTTGGGAAGCATCCATTCTACAAATAATGAGATCTCCCATTGAGCGATGGCAGAAGAGTAGGTATTGAAGGGTGGGAACAAGGAAGTAGAACAATAGAAAAAAACTGGATGGGTTAACATTAGGTTACTTTGGGTTAATTTTTTAAAAGGGTTAAAGCAGAGGATACTTCCTTATTATTATGCTGACACAGGTGGACTAGAATCTCCTGTTTTCAGGAAAAACTGGTCTGTTTTAGAATCTGTTTGCTTCATTAAAGTTTTAGTTTGATGATGTGGTATTTAACACGAGAGACTCTATTTTGTTTTTTTCTTGAATGTTGGAACCTAGTGCAGGAGCTCAGTCCAAAACAATGGCTTCCTGTAATTTTTAACAGCTTAAAAAATATTTACACATCTCTCAAAGGAGCAGAAAAAGGATTCATAACTAAACGTCGTCTAAAGTATATGCTCTAAGGAAAGGGATGGAGGGGGTCTCTTTCCCTTTTTGTGCCATGAAAAGTTTAATTTTCTCCCCTTTTTGGATTTGCATTTACTTTCATACTTGTGGAAAATCTACACTGGGCAAGTGGTGGGAGCCAAGTAGCCACACTAGCCTACACACTCACCCCCACCTTCCACTCCATAATGAAAAGGTTTTGCCCAGGGAGAGGGGGGTATGCCAAGAAGTATTTCTGGTCCTTCCTGAGGGGGTTAACATTATTTGAATCAGAGCTTGGAGGGTCCAGGGCACTTTTGAAAACAATAGATAATGTAGTTTGGATATATGTCCCCACCAAATCTCATGTTGAAGTGCCATCCACAATGGTGGAGGTGGGGCCTGGTGGATGGTGTTTAGATCATGGCAATGTATCCTTCAGGAATGGCTTAGCAACATCCCCCTGGTGATGAGTGAGTTCATGTGAGATCTGGTTGTTTAAAAGTGTGTGGCACCTTCCACTCTCTCTTTCTTGCTACTGCTCTGGCCATATGGCTTAACTGCTCCTGCTTCACCTTCCACCATGAATAGAAGCTCCCTGAGGCGTTCCCAGAAGCCAAGCAGATGCCGGCACCATGCTTGTGTAGCCTGCAGAACCATGAGCCAGTTAAACCTCTTTTCTTTATAAGTTACCCAGTCTCAGGTATTTAAAGCAAAACATGAATGGCCTAATACAATAGAGCAATCGGCTAACAATCAGAATGTGATACCAATAGAGGCAGATCAGCCTGAAATCTAAAAGGGAGTTCGGTGATAGAAATAGCCAAAGAGGACCCTGCCAAATCACACTCATAGAAGACAGGGCACCTGCCTGAGTCAGCACATTCTTGGAAATGACTAGAATGAGAACTTACGAGCTAGGAGATACAACCTCCTGGCTGATTGAGGGGCTAATTCATAAGCTGTGAAGGCGGTCCCCAAACCACACACTGGCTCAGAGACTTTAAGCATAACCTCTGGCCAATCAGTGGCTGACTACTAAGCTATGCTGACCCAGGGACAACTGCTAGTCAGCAAGGCTTACAATTAAAAAAAAAAAGTAAAAGAAAAATCTGAACAGGAGACACTAGAGCTGTACTGTGCAGAAGAAATAGACTGCACAGAATTAGTCCACCCAAGTTACTAGACAAATAAACAATAACAACCAGCCCCAGAAGGAGTTCAATATCAAGAGTTATTATATTA
The DNA here is from genome assembly GCF_028885625.2 of Pongo pygmaeus. NCBI lineage: Eukaryota > Metazoa > Chordata > Mammalia > Primates > Hominidae > Pongo > Pongo pygmaeus. Next base: position 52,102,790 of record NC_072396.2, on the reverse strand, counting down.
TCTAAAATGTCAATTTTTGTATTATACTTTAAGTTTTAGGGTACATGTGCATAACATGCAGGTTTGTTACGTATGTACACATGTGCCATGTTGGTGTGCTGTACCCATTAACTTGTCATTTAACATTGGGTATATCTCCTAATGCTAAATCTCCCCTCCCCCCACCCCACAACATTCCCCAGAGTGTGATGTTCCCCTTCCTGTGTCCGTGTGTTCTCATTGTTCAGTTCCCACCTATGAGTGAGAACATGTGGTATTTGGTTTTTTGTCCTTGCGATAGTTTGCTGAGAATGATGGTTTCCAGCTTCATCCATGTCCCTGCAAAGGACATGAACTCCTCCTTGTTTATGGCTGCATAGTATTCCATGGTGTATATGTGCCACATTTTCTTAATCCAGTCTATCATTGTTGGACATTTGGGTTGATTCCAAGTCTTTGCTATTGTGAATAGTACTGCAATAAACATACATGTGCATGTGTCTTTATAGCAGCATGTTTTATAATCCTTTGGGTATATACCCAGTAATGGAATGGCTGGGTCAAATGGTATTTCTAGTTCTAGATCCCTGAGGAATTGCCACACTGACTTCCACAATGGTTCAACTAGTTTACAGTCCCACCAACAGTGTAAAAAGTGTTCCTATTTCTCCACATCCTCTCCAGCACCTGTTGTTTCCTGTAAAATGTCAATTTTTAAACAAAAAGTTAAGAGATATGCAAAGAAACAGGAAAAGTATGACTCATATACAGGGAAGAAAACAGACAATAGAAGATGTCTTTGAGTGGGACAGATGTCAGCAGGTAAATACTATATCTATTATGAATATGTTCAAAGAACTGAAGGAAACTATGTTTTAAAAATCATAGGAAAGTATGATGACAGTGAATCATTGACTAGAAAGTATCAATCAATAAGTAGGAATTCTATAAAAAGAATCAAATACAAAACCTAAAGTTAAAAAGTACAATATCTTAAATTGACATGGCTCCAAGAAATGAAGGAACACCAGGGTCCTTGGTCTGGCGCTGATGTAAATAAATGACAGGGACACACGTGGAGTGGTTTTAAGGAGCAGAGAGTTTAATAGGCAAGAAAGAAGGAAGAAGCTCCCTCATACAAAGACAGATGGAGGGGGACTCCAAGCAGAGAGAGAAAACCCCTTGTGCAGCAGAAAAGTAGCCGGTTATATTGGGAGGCTGGAGGAGGCGGTGTCTGATTTGCATAAGGCCCAGGGGATTGGTTTGACCAGATGTATCATTTACATAGCCGAAGAAAAACCTGGCCTTCCCACCCTAGTCTTTTAATATGCAAATGTGGGCCGCCAAGATGTCCTGCCCATGCGGAGTTATCTGGAGGCAGCCGTGACACTTGGTGACATGGGGATTAGGGTGGGAATTGCCATATTGGATGGACCTAGTTTCTAATTGCCTGCATTTGCATATCAATACTTGCCGGCCTGGTTTTTTCAAGCCGCCTTTCTGTTAAGAAATGTTTCAGGAGCTGTTTCTATTTAAAAAAAAAAAAAAAGCCTTACTGATAACTCCTTTTACCTTCTCTATCTGCCTAAAATTATTCCTTAATAACTTTGTAATTCCCCCCTCAAGAGAAGTAAACCTAACTGTTGTTAAGGGGTGTTAGACGATGATTCTTCCTGGCTACTTCCTGCTGAAAAGGGGCATCATGTGGGGGAACAGCAACTGGACCTTCTCCTGAGGTTGAGCTATGGGTTCTCAGAAGAATGGCCTGTCCATGTGTGGTTCTGATAGCACCATTTGGAGTTTGATTGCTTCTAGGCGAAAAGAGATAAATTTTACAAGATGGTTTAAAATATAGTGTTAGAATATGAGTATTAGGATTACCACCGTTAGTGGGGGTCCTATAGACCATTACTGAGTTTTGATACCTGTTAATCTAAACCAATGGATTGCAATACCCGTTTGTCTCCACTAGATGTCGCCGTACACTACCAGAAACGTTCATATAAAACTAACATTTTCCTTGGGAAGAGCATACATTTTCCCTCTTAGCTTGCCATTAGAGAATAACTTCAGGCTTAGACCATTTTTATAACTTGCAATAAAATTTGGAGAAGTATGTTACTGGGCGGCTAAAATAATTTTAGTGTTAATCTTGACAATCCTTTCCTTTAATTATTAAAATTTTTTCATGACTTTCACATACTGTCTTACAACATACTTAAACTTTCTGACTTGTTCTAAACATCCTTTCTTTAAACAACCAGTCACTTCCTTTTAGGACAAGAATTTACCATACAAGATCCTTCCTTATGTAAAATCTCTGCTTTTCATATCCTTTTCATAGCTTAGAGTGCATCCTATCACCAACCTTCAGTAAAAAGTCCTATTAAACTTAATGATAGTAAAACTTTCATGCTTGCTTCTTATCCGTAACTATTACTCCTGCTATAAGCAAAGCAACCTTGACTAGATCTTTCCTGCAATTATTAATCCTGTTATAAGGATGAGAATTAGGCAAAATATTACAGCAATTAGAATTTTACAACCAGAATTCCACATTGTGGGTGCCACAGTGTACAGTTCTACTGCAAATAGTAGCGTGACTATAACAATTCTCACAGGAGTGGCATAGTAAATAATTTCTGTTTAAAATTTTACTTGCCAAGATATAACATTTTCCTTTGGGGATCTACAAAGTTACAAATGCAATCCCATGTATAATTAAAATTTCCTTGCAAATATGCATTAAAAAGAAGTTCTAATATTTGGTGGCAAATTTTGAGAGGAAAGGGGAGAAATAATAAACAGTATCTGGTGAGGTAGGAGGGGGACTGAGTAAGATGAGTAGCCCTCACTCAGTTACTTATCTTTTATGATTTTCAGCTTAAGATCGTCTATTTCTCCACATTGATATTCAGGACGTTCCTCTGGACTGTCAGGGGTTGCTCCCTCAGCTCTTTAGGCTTTGACTTGACTGTGATGTATCCAGGAGTTGATTCCTGTAACCTTTACTGCTGAGGGGGTTGAGTTGAAAGAAGAGTGTAGGGCCTTTCCCAGCTTGGCTTAGGGAAGGAGACAGAGATGAGAGTTTTCATTAATACCAAATTTCCTGCGTTAAATAAAGGTGGTTCTATTTCCTGGGTTAAATAAAGGTGGTTCTATTTCCTGGGGTTGGGCTTCTGCTAGTTGTGTTAATTCTTGTTGGAAATGAGCTCGAGAGGTTACATGCTTAACCAATTTAGAGGTTTTCCTGCCTGAAAATAATCTTTGAGTACATTGATAAGTCTTATGCTTTCCTAAGTGAAAAGCATGATGAAGGATTTTAAGGACTTTTCATTGGCTGGAAGTTGGCAAATGGAGTTTGCCATCCTCCGACTCTAGCCATCCTGAGGGATGAAAGTATGCTCTCGAGAAGTGGCCTATTCTATTTCTGCAGGGGAATACTGAGGTTTAGTTTTTTCTTATGGAGCCTTCCTAGATTAGGAGGGGCTTGAAATGTGTTGATGCCTTGGAGGCTTCCTTGCCTCTGACTTAGCTGCTTGATCAGCTAAGCTATCTCCTTTGACTACCTTATTTGTTTCCTTTTGATGTTCCCTACAATGCATCCCTGCTATTTCTCACGGAAGAAAAACTGAGGATAATAACCTAATTTCCTGGTGATATTTTTATAGGAGATCCACGAATGGTAAGAAAATGTCTGTCCTTTTAAATGGCAGCATGAGCATGGAGAACCAGGAAAGCATACTTGGAATCAGTGTAAATGTTAGCTGTCTTTCCCTTGCTTAATTCAAGTGCTCTTGTAAGAGCTATTAGCTCAGCTAATTGAGCGCTTGTGTCTGGGGAGAGATGTTATTTAGAGCTACTACTACTTATCCTGCCTTATGTACTTCTTGCTTTACTGGCTGTTTGCTAGCTAAGAGCTCCCCCTAGAGGACAGTGATCCTGCCACATTATGTGGAGTGTAAACACTTAAATTATTTCCTAGGATTAATTTAGTAGAGCTGTCATAACAATGGCTTGGAAGCCTGTGTAAATAGGTCCTCCTAACTACAACTAAGGTTGAGAAAAACACTGGATTAGAGTTTTTCCTGAGATGCCTCTTACGGTCATGTTATGGAAAGAGGGGAGGCCTGGATTAGAGAGGATAAAAGAGACAGAAAAGAGGATCTAGTGTTTAAAGGAGGTCTACTTTCCTTCCTTTATTTTCCAGAATCACCCAGGGCTCTTGTGCTATAATGGCAGTTTGAACCGCTGGAGCTGAGATTTGAGCCCCAGGACCCATCAGTCCTGCTGGATCATCTGTGAGACTGGTCCTGAACCCAGTGACTTCCATCTCTGGGGGCAGTTCCATCTCCAGTGGTTTCCACCACAGGCTGGACAGGGTTGACGTGGCTTCATCTTGCTGCCTGGGCATTCCTTCCTAAAATGCTCTGGCCTGCCACACTAATAGCAACTAGCGGATGCACCTTGGGGATCCTGGACTCTGCAAGCCTGCAAATCTGCAACCAGAGCCTCTGTCCTTCTCCTGAGCTTTTTCTCTTTCTTTTGGGCCTCCTCTTGGTCCCTGTTGTAAAAGACTCAAGTGGCTATTCTCAGGAGGTCCTCTAAGGTGCTATTTGGTCCTATAAACTGCTTCTATAGCTCCCTTCTGATATCGGGAGCTGCCTGTGTAATAAACTTGTCCTTTAGGATGAGCTGTCCCTCGACTGAATCAGGGGATAGGAGGTGTGTTTTATTAGTGCCTCTCTCAGCCTTTCCATAAAGGCTACAGGATTCTCATCTGGCTTTTGGTCTATCACAGACAGTTTAGAGTAATTGAGAGGTTTGGCCTTGGTTTTCTGTAGGCCCTCTAATATACACCTTAAAAAGTGCTTCTTTTTCCATTCATCTCCTGAGTTATTGGGGTCCCAGTCAGGGTTGTGCACCGGGAACTGCTTCCCTCCCGATTGGGAACGGTGTTTCTGTTATTTCTTCACTTTTCCTATCTGCCTTCTTCCTTTTTGGTGTATTATAGGCGATATTTTGCTCATTTCCGAAATTCTCTGCTTCTTGTAGAGCTGCCTGCTTTTCAGCTGCCATGAGGGTCTGGTTTAGGAGCAACATAACATCCCTCCATGTGAGGTCAAACACCTGAATTAAATTTTGGAAAGCTTCTATATACCTATCAGGGTCGTCAGAAAATCAGCCTAAGTTTCCCTTTATTTGCCTAAGGTCCTATAATGAAAAGGGAACTTGAAGGGGCCCCAAATAAGGGGGATCCTCAGGTAGTTCCCCTGGAAATTGCTTCTCTAACTTTGGGGAACTATTCTCTTTGGGCCTGCCCGATATGATTGCTAAAAGGGCTGGGTTGACCTTAAAACCCTTGCAAAGGTTTAGTAAAAATGCCATGTCTTTGTGCAAAAGAAAATGAGTCACTTTTCTCTTCAAAGTCCTGAGGTTAAGGAAGTTCCAGTGCTTCAGAGTGCATTCCAGAGGGGGGCAAGCTGAAGATAATCCATTACCCATCTAGAAAGAGAGGCGAGAATAAAAGTGTCCTTTTAGTTTCCTTCCTTTCTGTATGACCCAGGGTGGAGAAGACGTGGAGCATCCTCCTATTTTCCCTCCATGGTTCCTGGGTCCTGGCACCCTGTTAAACGTGCCACCCATGGTTGTCGGTGTGGTCCTCCAAGCCATGGGACCGGATGAATTAAATGATGGGACTAACCACGCTTTACCCATGCAACCTTAGCTTATCCACCTTGTGTGAGCCCCTTTGACTTCCTAAACCTGTGTGATCTGCCCGGCTCCCTGAAAAATGGATCTCTGGAGAGACTGTGTCGTCTTTGGGCAAGGCTCCTTTAACGGAGGCAACGTGCTAGATTGCCTACTATTATGGCCCATGCTAAAGCATTTACCTTCAGAAAAATAGTTCTGGTTTACTTCCAAACTTAAAATCCCCTTACTAATTAAGTATGGTCTGAATCAGAGACAGAATAGGTGCCTTAAAGGAATATAGGAAACGAATGGCCATTTTCCTGCTTATGGGACAATATCAAGACTAAAATTTGACTATAGAAGACATTTTACTTCTTAGCTGCTAAAGGCAGAACTTTCCTGTTCACAGAAGTAGCTGAGAGCCTGATTTCTAGTGGTGCGAAAGGAAGCTCAGTGTTACTGTAAAAAATGTGCCTCATGAAGAGGATTTCTATTTTCACTAGGTGGTGATGTTGGTTTAGAAATACCATGAGCTCACCAGAGCTGCTGATCTTTCCTAACAGACCTGTTTCCCTGAACTGTAAAAATTCCTGCACATTTGACACACAGAGACAGTAAGAGACCCTGGATAGAGAAAGAAGGAAAGTTTGGTGACGGGATAGCAGGAAAAGAGCCTTGAGATTAAAGGACAGATTTGAGGTTGAGGTTCACTCCATACTCACCACTCCGATAAATGAATTCCCACCCAATACACCAAAGTGATACTACCTCAATGAATGTAGGAACACCAGGGTCCTTGGTCTCACGCTGATGTAGATAAATACATGGACACACGTGGAGTGGTTTTAAAGAGTAGAGAGTTTAATAGGCAGGAAAGAAGGAAGCAGCTCCCCCATACAGAGACAGAGGGAGGGGGGCTCCAAACGGAAAGAGAAAACCCCATGTGTGGCGGAAAAGTAGTTGGTTATATTGGGAGACTAGAGGAGGTGGTGTTTGATTTGCATAGGGCCCAGGGGATTGGTTTGACCAGGTGTGTCATTTATGTAGCCCATGAAAAACCTGGCCCTCCTACCATAGTCTTTTAATATGCAAATGTGGGCCGCCACGATAGCCTGTACATGCAGAGTTATCTGGAGGTGGCCATGACACTTGGCACATGTGGTGACAAGGAGAAGAGGGCGGGAATGGCCATATTGGTTGGACCGAGTTTCTAATCACCAGCATTCACATGTCAATGCTTGCTGGCCTGGTTTTTGCAAGTCGCCTTTCTGTTAGTAAAGAAGTGTTTCGGGAGCTGTTTCTATTAAAAGAAAAAGCCTTACCGAGAACTCCTTTAACCCTCTCTATCTGCCTAAAACTATTTCTTAATAACACCTGTATTTTTTTTTTTTTTTTTTTTTGAGACAGAGGTTTGCTCTGTCGCACAGACTGGAGTGCAGTGGCGCAATCTCGGCTCACTGCAACCTTCACCTCCCAGGTTCAGTCAATTCTCCTGCCTCAATCTCCCTAGTAGCTGGGATTACAGATGCACACCACCACACCCACCTAATTTTTGTGTTTTTAGTAGAGATGGGGTTTCACCATGTTGGCCAGGCTGGTCTTGAACTCCTGACCTCAAGTGAACCGCCTGCCTTGGCCTCCCAAAGTGCTGGGATTACAGGCCTGAGCCACCATGCTCGGCCAATACTAACTCACGAGTGGTGCTGAATAGTAGATCTGAGCTGGCAGAAGAATCAGCAAACTTAGATATAACAGATTTTGCAATCTGAAGTTTAAACCAGAAATAAACCTCTTGGCCAAGGGGACCCCAGAGCAACCTGAAAAACTAAATTACGGGCCATGATGGGAAGGGAGGTTAGACATGCCTCATTATAACCCCTCCCTTTTGGAGTTTAGGCAAAACTGGCCAGAATTAATAAAATAGAGATATTAAGACTGACAGAACAGACTCTTTGGCAATAAGATACCAAATATCAACCTGACTCTGGTATAGCGTCACATGAAAGATAGTAGACCCTGAAGAAAATCAAAATATTTTACCCTAAAATATGTTTTGTTTTGACATGTTTTGAAATGGCCCTGCAAAGCCATCTTTGGTGGAGGAAATTTTGCATGTGTAGAGAATCCCCATCAATACATCTAGGCCTTTCCTGAATCTAGGAAAGATTAAGAGTCTGACACCTATTTTAAGGTTTGAAAAGAGACATTTACCATCTATTCCCTCTGAAGCCTGCTACCTGGGGACTTCATATACATAATAAGAACCTTGGTTTCCACAACTCCCTTTATCTTAACTCAATCATTTCTTTTTTTTTTTTTTTTTTTTACTGATGTCAAGTCTTTAGCTTAACTCTTTCAACCAATTGCCAATCAGAAAATCTTTGAATCCATTTATGACCTGTAAGCTGTCCCCCTCAGTTTGAGATGTCCTGCTTTTCTGGGCTAAACCAATGTATACCTTATGTCTTTGCCTATAACTTCTGTCTCTCTAAAATGTATAAAACCAAACCATAACCTGACTGCCTCAGGTGTACTTTCTCAGGACCTCCTGAGACTGTTCCCTGGGCCATGGTGACACATTGGCTCAGAATAAACTTATTGAAATATTTAACAGAGTTTTCTTTTTTGGTCAACAATTAATCAAAAAAGTACACTATTTTTAACTTTGCAATAATTGATATTTTATTGATTTCATTTTGCATCATGGCTGCATAAAGGCATTTGTAACAAGCATTGGTGATATTCTCCTGATACAATGGAATTCCATCATCAACTCATTTTACAACTTCTTTCAATTGGTTTATAACTAGATCAACTGTTGATTACTTAAATGAATGCCAAAAACTCTTTACATAATCCCTGAAGGAGTGAGAATTTCTTTAAACTTTTATTTAAAGTTTAGGGGTACATGTGCAGGTTTGTTACATAGGTAAACTTGTGTCCTGGGGGTTTGTTTTACAGATTATTTTATCACCCAGGTATTAAGCCTAGTACCCATTTGTTATTTTTCCTGATCCTCTCCCTTCTTCCACCCTCCATCGTCTACCCTCCAATAGGCCCCTCTGTGTGTTGTTCCCCTCTATGTGTCCATGTGTTTTCATCATTTAGCTCCCACTTATAAGTGAGAACATGTGGTATTTGGTTTTCTGTTCCTGTTTTGGTTTGCCAAGAATAATGGTCTCCAGTTCCATCCACGTCCCTGCAAGGGACATGATCTCGTTCTTTATACTGGATGCATAGTATTCCATGGTATATATGTACCACATTTTCTTTATCCAGTCTATCATTGATGGGCATTTAGGTTGATTCCATGTCTTTGCTATTGTGAACAATGCTGCAATGAACATACATGTGCATGTGTCTTTATAATAGAATAATTTATATTCCTTTGGGTATATACCCAGTAATAGGATTGCTGGGTGAAATGGTATTTCTGTCTTTAGGTCTCTGAGGAATTTCCACAATGGTTGAACTGATTTACACTCCCACCAACAGTGTATAAGCATTTTTTTTTCTCCACCACCTCACCAGCATCTTTTTTTTTTTAAACTAAAAAAGTACACTTAAATAAAAACTCACAAGGGGTGCTCAACAGTAGATCAGAGCTGGCAGAAGAATCAGTAAACTTAAAGATATAACAATAGATTTTGCAATCTGAAGAATAGACAGAAACAAGCATAAAGATAAAAGAGCATCAGAGAAATATGGGACACATGATAAACTCTTGATATTTGCAAGAGAAGAAGATCATATATAAGGTATCCTGCAATAAGACCAAAGGTGACTTTTCATCACAAATCATGGAAGACAGAAGGCAGTGGAATGACATATTCAAAGTGTTTAAGGAATAAAAGCAACTAATAGTCTTATGTCCAACAAAATTATTTTTCAAAAGTGAAGGCAAAATACATACCCTGAAAAACAACAACAAAAAAGCTGAGATAATTTCATTGCCATCTGTGGTAGACAGAATATGGTCCACCAAAGATGTCCATGTCCTAATCCCTATAACCTATGATTACAGAGGTTGGAGTGATGGACTTGAGGAAGGTTAGAAGGGGTCATGAGCCAAGGAATGCAGGTGATGTTTTGAAGCTGGAAAGGCAACAAAGCAAGTTTTCCTGTAGAGCCTCCAAAGAGAGTACAGCCCTACTAACATTTTGATTCTGGCACAGTAAGATGAATGGACTTCTGACTTCCAGAACTATAAGATAATACATTTGTGTTGTTTTAAGCCACTAAGTTTGTGATAATTTGTTACAGAAGCCATAGGAAACTAACATACTAGCAGAGCTGCGCTGCTAGTATTTCCTATTCACAGGAAATACTAGAGAAAGTTCTTCAAGCTGAAAGAAAGGGACACTATAGAATAATTTAAATCTAAACATCAAAACAAAGAATCCTATTAAAAATGATTATGTAGATAAGTATAAAAGATTGTATCATTCCTTGTTTCTAAACTGAGTTAAGAACATATCGCGGCCAGGCGTGGTGGTTCATGCCTGTAATCTCAGCACTTTGGGAGGCTGAGGCAGGCAGATCACGAGGTCAGGAGATCAAGACCATCCTGGCCAACATGGTGAAACCCTGTCTCTACTTGAAATACAAAAATTAGCTGGGCGTGGTGATGCATGCCTGTAGTCCCAGCTATTCGGGAGGCTGAGGCAGGAGAATTGCTTGAACTTGGGAAGCGGAGGTTGCAGCAAGCCGAGATCGCACCGCTGCACTCCAGCCTGGTGACAGAGTGAGACTCCGTCAAAAAAAAAAAAAAAGAACATATTGCATAAAAATCTATAAAATTATATATTGACATATTACATATAGAAATACAATATATTTGACAATAACAGAACAAAAAAGGAGGTCAGACATGAAATATATTGGAGTAAAGAGATATCACCACACAATAACCTGACTTCATCAGGAGAAATACACAAAGACAGAAATGGTAAATAAGGTTAATATAAAAATGGTATAAATATATTTTTTCTCCTTTATTCTCTTACCTTCTTTAAAAGACACACAATTATATAAAGCAATAATTGCAATACTATTTTTTTTTGTAATATGAATAGATGTAGTATGTACAGTATCGCAAAGGGGGTGGGAGGTACAGAAGCTGTAAAGGAACTAAGATTTTCTATCTTATTGGAATTAGCATAAATTTGAAGTAGTTTAATTTAACATATAATCCATAAGTCAAAGCAACAACCAGGAAAATTGCTAAAAAATGTAGTGAAAAAACCATTAAAGAAATGAAAAAGTTACTCTAGAAAATACTTAATATAAGACAGAAAAAAGGACTAGAGGAACAAAAAAGACACAAGGTATATAGAAACCAAAAGCACAATTGTAAACATAAATCAAAGCATATCAATAATAATATTAAATGTGAATCAATTAAACTATCCAATCAAAAGGCAGAGATTGTCTGGATAGAAAAAGAAGATCCAATCCTACTTATGGTGTCTACAAAAGACATACTTTGCTTTCAAAGATACAAATAGGTTGAAACTAAAAGGGCGGAAACTGATGTTATGCAAAAACAGCCATAAGAGATCTGGAGGGGCTATGCTAACATCAGACAAAATAGTTTTTTGGTCAAAAATGTTGATAGCGATAAAAAGAGATATTTTATAATGATAAAATATCAATCCATTGGGAAAATATAACAATGATAAATGTACATGCATATAACAGAAGAATCCCAAAATACATGAAGCAAAAGAAATGACATAATTGAAGAAATAAATATATGATTTAAAAAAATAGTTGAGAATTTCAATATCACACATTGAATAAGGAATAAAATATCTAGGCAAAAGATCAACAAAGGTATAGAAAACTTGAATAATAATAATGTAAACCAACTAAACTTAACACATATCTGTAAATCAATTTACAGCACAATAGAAGAATATACACTCTTCCTAAGTGCACGTATGAAACATTCTCTAGGAGAGTATATAAGCAAGGCCTTAAAATAACTCACAATAAACTTAGAATTATTGAAATTATATACATATGTCCTTCAACCACAGTAGAGTGAGATTAGAAATCAGTAGTAAAAGGAAAATTTGTAAATTCAAAAATATGTGGAAATTAATGTGCTCCTAAACAACCAATGGGTTTTAGAATAAATCAAAAGGGAAATTAGAAAAGATGTTGAGATGAATGAAAATAAAACAACATACCAAACTTATGTGATGCACCTTAAGCATGTTTGGAAGGAAAATAATTTCTATAAAATGCTAAAAAAGTTCTCAAATCAGTAACCCAAACTTTAACCTTAATAAAGTAGGAAAAGAAGAGCAAACTAAACCAAAAGCAAACAGAAGGAAAGAAAAAATGAACATTAGACTTCAAATAAACTAAATAGAAAATAACAAAACCAAAAGTTATTTGTTAAATCTGATCAACAAATTGACAAGCCTTTGGCTAGAATGACCAACAAAAAAGGAAGACATAAATTAGTAACATTAGGAGTGAAAGAGAAGATAACACTAACAAACTTATATAAATTAAGAGTATCATAAGGAAACCTATAAACAAGTATATGCCAACAAATTATATAACTTAAATAAATTCCTACCAAGACACAAATTACCAATACTAGCACAAGAAGAAATAGAAAATCTGAATAAACCTATAACAAATAAAAAGACTAAATTAGTAATTTCAAAACTCCCCCCCCCCACACACAAAAAAAACCACCCAGGTCTAGATGGATTTACTGGTGAATCCTAATTAATATTTAAATATGAATTAATATCAATCCTTCACAAACTCTTTGATAAAGTAAAGGAAGAAATAAATTTGTCAAAGGGGCCAAGATAATTTTGTGGGGGAAAAGATAGTGTTTTCAAAAATGATGCAGGGACAACTGGATATTCACATGCAAAAGAATGGATATTGTGTTACTCAGAGTTCTCCAGAGAGACAGAACCAGTAGAATGTATGGAAGGAGATTTATTAGGGGGAATCTGCTCCCACAATCACTGAGGTGGTGAAGTCCCACGATAGGCAGTCTGCAAGCTGAAGAACCAGACAGGCTGGTAGCAGGACTCAAAGCCCGATCAATAGCTGTATACCAGGTAGCAGAAGATGTGTTACTTTGCTCAAGTAATGAAACATCTGGTGCAGCAGCTGCAATTGGAATCACCACTTGATGAAGTTTATGATAATTAACTGTCATTCTCCAACATCCATCTGTCTTCTGCACAAGCCAAATAGGAGAGTTGAATAGGGATGTGGTGGGAATTTCCACCCCTCCATCTTTCAAGTCCTCGATGGTGGCATTAATCTCTGCAGTCCCTCAAGGGATGCAGTAGTGTTTTTGATTTACTATTTTTCTAGGTAGAAGCAACTCTAATGGCTTTCATTTGGCTTTTCCCACCATATTAACTCTCGCCCCACAGGTTAGGGGACCAATGTGGGGATTCTGCCAGCTACTAAGCATGTCTATTTAATTATGCATTCTGGAACTACGGAAATAACCACAAAATGGGTTTGGGGACCCACTGGACACATTGCAAATCAGATCTGAGCTAAAACTCCAACATTAATCACCTGATCTCCATAAGCTCCCACTCTAACTGGAGGGCAACAATGATGTTTCAGGTCTCCTGGAATCAATTTCAGTTTAGAACCAGTGTCTGGCAGTTCCCAAAGGTCTGATTATTTCCCTTTCCCCAATGCATAGTTACCTTGGTAAAAGGTCTTTGGGCAAAAATGGAACAAAGATGAATAAAATATAAATTTTTGATAATATACTGGGGTCCTTCCACAAGGGGAGCTGACCTCCCCTTTGTTCAAGTTCTTGGTTTGTAAATTGGCTCAAGTCTGGAAATTGATTTGGGGTCATGATTCTCTGCTTTATGATTCAAGTTAGACTTTTGTTCACTTGACCTGGAAGTTTCTGCTTCTACAGATCACATAAGAATGTAGTAGTAGGCTTTCTATCTATTTCACTTCTAGGAACATCATGATTAACTAGCTAACACCATAGATCTACACGAGTCAGACTATTCTGATTATTGCTTTGCCTCTGCTGTCCATTACGATAACCATGTCCACCTTGCCTTTGGTGGTTGAGTGCTGTCACTTGGCAGGGGTCCAATTATTCTCATTGCATTTAGGTTTTCCAATTGAGTTACAGCAGTTCATACTGTGATGTCTGGTATACAGAGAAGAGCAATCACAGAGTTCTTCAAAGATGCTAGTGCTCCCCTTCCAAATCTATTTTCACTTTAGTGAAAAGTATATGATCTGGACCCTCCAAGTTTGGGTGAGTAGGTCTTATGTGACAAATCCATTCTAGCATTCCAGTCTCCAAGCCTTTGAATCCCTTCCTCTACCATAAATCAAGGGAAATCTAGCATTTCCAGCTCACTCATAATAGGCCATCTTTTCAGCTGCATTTTAGCCAACAAGCCAAACTACTAGCACTTTTTTTTTAATGTCTCAAGCTGCAACATTAAATGCATAATCTCTGGTTAGTGGGCCCATATTAACAAATTTGACCTGATCCAACTTCATGTTTTTTCCACCATTATGCTACACCCTTAATATCCATTCCTGCATATGTTCCCCAGATTTCTGCCTGTATAAATCAGAAAACTGAAGTAGTTATTGTGGAGTGTAGCACACCTCCTCATGGGTCACACTTTGTGTCTCACCATTAGGGGCCTGATGAGACTTGAATCTAGTTATAGATCTAGAAGCAAAAAGGGGTGGTAAAGGTGGATCCTCAGAAGAATCAGCCTGGCAACTGCTTCAGGGGAGGCCATTACTGTTTCCTCAGGCAATGCAGAATTAAACTCTTGAGACAGAGGTAGAAAGGCCACTACCACTGTGGATGAGGGTGGGAATGCTGCTACCACTGGGGATGAGAGGCTTCTTCCTTTTGCTAAAAAGACATCAAATTTTAGGAACTTGGGCAGAACAAGGCGGCCAAATTGAACCCTTCAGTGCTCATCATCCCAAAGAAACACCACATTGAACAACTATCCATGCAAGAAGCCACCTTCACAAGAACCAAGAAATCAGGTGAGCAATCACAGTACCTGTTTTAAATATAATATCAAGGAAAGAGGCATTGAATTGGGTAGGAAAGACAGTCTTGCATTGCCCATATCACCCCTCCCCCAACCCTAGGCAGCACATCATGGAGAAAGAATCTGTGTGCTTGGAGGAGGGAAAGTAAAGTGAGTTCGAGACTTTGCATTGAAACTCAGTGCTACCCTGGCACAGTGGAACACAATATAGGGCAGAATGCTGTTGGTGCTCAAAGAGGGAGCATTTAGACCAGTCCTAAGACAGAGGGAAATTCCCTGCCCCAGTGGGAGAAAAGTCTCATTGGCTGTACTGCTGGATGACTGAAGTAGCCTGGGGCCAGGAACAAATTTGAGTGGCTGTCAGGCCACAAGTACTATAGTCCTTGAGCAAGCCCTGGTGCTTCACTGAGGCAGTAGACTTGGGGTGTAACTCAGAGTGACATCACCTGTGACAGGCAAGGGAGTACTCGTGTACTCCCCCATCTCCAGGTAATGCAGCTGCAGGACAGACTCTTTCTGCTTGGGGGAAGAGAGGGAATAGTAAAGAAAACTTTGTCTTGCAACTTGGGTGTTAACTTAGTCATAGTACAATAAAGTGCAAAGGCAGATTCCTGAAGCCCCTGGTTATAGGTCTTTACTCCTAGGTGGCATTTCTAGATCCACCCTGGGCCAGAAGGGAATCCATTACCCTGGTGAGACCGACTCAGTCCTGGCAGGATTCACTGCCTACTGACAAAAGTGATCTTGGGAGGTGGAGCAAGATGACAGAATGGAAGGCCCCAATGATCATCCCCCGCTACAAGGACACTAATTTAACAAATACCTACACAAAGGAACACCTTCAGCAAAACCAAAAATCAGGTGATCACTCACAGTACCTGGTTTCAACTTCATATTGCTAAAAGAGACACTGAAGAGGTAGGAAAACAGTCTTGAAACACCAGTGCCACCCACTCCTATCCCCCAGCAGTGACAGTGTCATGTGGAGAGCATTTCTGTGCACTGAGGAGAGGGGGTGTGCAGCAGCTGTGAGGCATTGAACTCAATGCTGCCCTGTTATAGCAGAAAGCAAAACCGGACCAAACTTGCTGATGTCCACTCATGGAGGGAGCATTTAAACCAGCCCTAGCTAGAGGGGAATCAATGAATCCAGCAGTCAGAACTTGAATTCCCACAAGCCTCACCAAAACGGGCTAAAAGACCCCCCAACCCCCAGAGCAGGGTCCTAAGTAAACTTGAAAGACAGTCTAGGCCACAAGGACTGCAACTCCTAGTCAAGTCCTGGTTTTGTACTGGGCCCAGAGCCAATGTTCTGGGGCTGGGCATGTGACCTACTGAGACACCAGCCAGGGTGGCTAAGGGAGTTCTGGCACCACCCCTCTCCTAAACGCAGGCTGCATAGCTCCCAGATCCAAAAGAGACCCCTTCCTTCCACCTGAGGAGAGGAGAGAGAAGAGTGGGGAGGACGTTGTCTTGCACCTTGGATACCAGCTCGGCCACAGCATGATAGGGCACCAGTCAGAGTTGTGAGGCCCCCGTTCCAGGCCCTAGCTCCCAGACAACATTTCTACGCACACCCTGGGCCAGAAGGGAACCCACTGCCTTGAAGGGAAGAATCCAGTCCTGGCAGAACGAATCACCTGCTAACTGAAGAGCCCTCGGGCCCTGAATAAGCAGCAGTGATGCCCAGATAGTATGCCATGGGCCTTGGGTGAGACTCTGAGACTTTCTGGCTTCAGGTGAGACTCAACACATTCCTAGCTGTGGTAGCTATGGGGCAAAACTCCTTCTGCTTGAGAAAAGTGGAGAGAAAAGTAAAGGGGACTTTGTCTCACGCCTTAGGTACCAGCTTGGCCACAGTGGGATAGAGCACTAAGCAAGCTCTTGACATCCCTGATTGCAGGACTTGGCTCTTGGGCAGCATTTCTGGACCTGCCCTTGGCCAGAGGGGAACCCACTGGTCTAAACGGTGAGTTCCAGGCCAGGCAACATTCACCACAAGCTGAATGGAGAGCCCTGGGGCCTTAAGGGAACACCAGCGATAGTCTGGCACTACTCTCTGTGGGCCTGCGGTGGTGGTGGCCACAGAGTGAGGCTGTTCTGCCTTTGGAAAAGGGAGGAAGAGTGGGAAGAACTGCATCTTGTGGTTTGAGTGCCAGCTCAGCTGCAGCACAATAGATCACCAAATAGATTTCTAAGGATTTTGGCTCTTGTCCCTGGCTCCCAGATGGCACCTCTGGACCTGCCTGAAGCCTGGGGGAATTCACTGCCCTAAAGGGAAGAACACAGGTCTGGCTGGCTTTGCTACCTGCTGATTGTAGAGCCCCAGAGCCTTGAGCAAACACAGGCAGTAGCCAGGGAGTGGTTACAGCAGGCCTTGGGCAAGACCCAGTGCTGTGCTGGCTTCAGGTCTGACCCAGCACAGTCCTAGTGGTGGCGGCCACAGGGCTACTTGTATCACCCTGGTAACCTCACTTATTAATTGTAGCAGCTTTTTAAAAAAGGATCCTTTGGACTAAAAATAGAACTATTATTGACCTAGCAATCCCACTACTGGGCATATGTCCAAAAGAAAATAAATCCCTCAAAGAGACACCTGCACTCATACTGCAGCACTGTCCACCATAGCAAAGTCATAGAATCAACCTAAGTGTCCATCAACAGTCGATTGCATACAGAAAATGTGGTATATATACACCATGGAATACTATGCATCCATAAAAAAGAATAAAATATTGTCTTTTGCAGCAACATGGATGGAGCTGGAGGCATTATCCTAAGTGAAATAACTCAGAAACAAAAATCAGTTACTGTATATTCTCACTTATAAGTGGGAGCTAATCAACAGGTACACACAAACATACAGAGGGAAATAATAGACACAGCGGACTCCAAAACGGGGGAGTGGGGAGGAGGGTTGAAAAATTATCTATTGGGTACAGTGTTCACTGCTATAGTTCGGATGTCCCCATCCAAATCTCATGTTGAAATGTAATCCCCAGTGTTGGAGGTGGGGCCTGGTGGGAAGTCTTTGGACCATGGGGCAAATCCCTCATGAATGGCTTGAGCCATTCTCTTGGTAATAAATGAGCTCTTGCTATTAGTTCACACAGGATCTGGTCATTTAAAAGTGTGTGGAACCTCCCCTGCCAACTCTCTCTTTCTCTTGCTCTTGTTCTCGCCATGTGATGTGCCTGCTTCCTGTTTTCCTTCTGCCATGATTGAAAGCTTCCCGAGGCCTCCCCAGAAGCAGATGCTACTATGCTTCCTGTACAGCCTGCAGAACCATGAGCCAATTAAACCTCTTTTCTTTTAAATTACCCAGTATCGGGTATTTCTTTATAGCAGTTCAAGAACAGCC
The DNA here is from genome assembly GCF_028885625.2 of Pongo pygmaeus. NCBI lineage: Eukaryota > Metazoa > Chordata > Mammalia > Primates > Hominidae > Pongo > Pongo pygmaeus. The sequence goes on along the minus strand of NC_072396.2, from coordinate 52,084,700 downwards.
TAATACATATATGTCTATGTAACAAACCTGCACCTGTACTCCTTGAATCGATAGAAATTAAAGACTTAAATAAGATTCTTTGATAGTTTTCAGTAGAAAACCTTGTAATCTTTCACTATGGGAAGTTTTATTTTTTTTGTTATGTATGTCTTTAATTTTCTTTTTTTTTCTTTCTTTTTTTTTTTTTTTTTTTTTTTTTTTTACCATATTGCTCTGCCTAGGACTTCCAGTACTATGTTAAATAGGAGTAGTGAATGAGGACATCATTTCTTTGTTACTGATTTTAGAGGAAAAGTATAAGCATTCCATTATTAAGTATGAAGTCACCTATAGGCTTTTGTATATGCTATTTATCAGGCTGAGGAAATTCCCTTCCATTTATTGTTTACTGATGACCATCATTCATGATGAATAGGTGTTTCATTTTGTCGAAAGTTTTGTCTGCATTAATTGATCTAATCATGTAATTTTTCTTCTTTATTCTGTTAATATGATGGATTACATTGATTGAGTTTCTGATATTGAAGCAGCCTTGAATATCTGAATCCTAGCTGATTACAGTGCATCATTATTTTTAGATATTGATGGATTCTATTTTATAATATTTATGAGGAAATTTGCATCTATGTTCCTGAAGGAAGATGGTTCATAGTTTTCTTACTTTGTAATATCTTTGTCTAGTTTTGTATCGGGGTAATTCTGTGTTGTTAAAATGAGGTTGAAAATGTTCACTCCACTTCTATTTTCTTGAATTGATTATGTAAAAATGTTATTTCTTTATATATTTTGTAGAATTTGTCAGTGAAGCCATCTCTGTTTAGAGATTTATTTTTATGAAGATTTTAAACTACAAATTTAATAATATTATTAGTCACAGGACTGTCTAGATATCGATTTCAAATATTACATTCCAATGAGTGAGTTAGCTTTTTTGATAACCAGCTATTACAGACTTCTCAAGCTATAAGGACACCTGAACAATCTCCTCAGAATATTGTGGATATGCGTTTTGTTTCACACAGCAGTTTTTTGGGTATCAAATTAAGAACCCTCATCAAGGGCCGTACCACCCTGAACATGCCCAGTCTCGTCAAATTAAGAACCATTAACATTTGTCTTGATACTTGCTTGAAATCAGAAATCTCATCTAAAATATATAGGTCTCTTTTTCTGGAACTCCATCTTCCCCCAGCCATGTCAGAAATTAGGTAAAGGGAAAGCCACTTTTTGAACAGAGTATTGGGATCAAAATATAATTCCTAATTGTTAGGAATACCTAGACAATATAATATTTTCTAAATATCATTGATAATAATAAATATCATAACAGCTAATTTTTTGGATCACTGTAATGTATTCTGTGTTAAGAAATTTGGAGTTTTGCTGTGTAAAGTCTAGCATCCTCTTCTGGAACTTCTTGTTCTCCCAAAAAGTTTGAGGAAAAGCCTAATACGTGAAGAAAGTAAGCACAGAGATATCATTCTACATACAGCTCTTAAACTGTGTAAAAATATTCTACAGGCCAGTAATAAGTTTAAAGTGGATATTTAATGTGATTTAAACATTGTTATTCCACAAATTAAGCTTTTATAAAAAAACACAATCACTGGCAAAACTGAATGCCATAGCTTTGGTGCTCTTATTTTTAAAATAATAATTTTTCCACATATAACTAAAGTGCGTGTTATACTTAACAAAAATTAAATTGATGCTGTCAAAGGAATAAGAAGAGTATAAAATGGGTAACTTTTTGAAAGCAATTATGTACTTTCATATTCTAAATTATGCAGAAAGATAAAATATTATCCAAATTTATGTGATTCTTTATACAAAAAGATTTTTGTTGTTTGGACATAAAGGTATGGCTTCTTTCTTTTCCTCAAAATATTACATTTTAGTTTCTAAAAAAGTCCCTTTAAACTAGAAAAACAATAAAAGGCTGATGTTTTTCATTTTTAAAGGTGCATTTCAACTTTTGATGGTGTCCATGTATTCTTCGTGAAAAATAAGTTAAGTAGCATACTTATGCTTTCTTCTTTCTCTCTTCTTACCAAGTTGTGGTTTTGTTGGCATATTACTTTTTGTTTTATCAAAGTATAAAACGTCAGCATATATTTCAGTAATTGTCTTAGTATGCTCAGGATGCAATAACAGGCATATTATAAACAACAAAAATTTATTTCTCACAGTTCTGGAGGCTGCAAAGTTCAAGATCAAGGCACAGACAGATTCAGTGATTCAGTGTCTAGTGAGGGCCTGCTACCTGGTGGACACAACCATCTTGCTATGCTCTCACATGGCAAAGGGGCAAGACAACCTTCTGGTAGCTCTTTTATTAGGGTACAAATCTCACTAATGAGGGCTAATCACCTCCCAACAGCCCCATCTTCTAATATCATCACACTGGTGATTAGGTTTTGAACATATGAATTTTGGGAAAATACAAACATTGAGATCATAGCATTCTATCCCTGTCCCTGCCAAATTCATGTCATTCTCATATGTAAAATACATTCATTACACCTCAATAGCTCCCAAAGTCTTAACTCATTCCAGTAACAACTCAAAATATCCAAAATCTTTCCCAAATACTGTCTAAATCAGATATGGGTGAGATTAAAGGTTCAATTAATCCCGAAGCAAATTGCTCTCCAGCTGTCAACCTATAAAATCAAACAAGTTATATGCTTCCAAAATACAATGGTAGGATAGGCATGGGATAGATATTCCTATTGTAAAAGGGAGAAATAGGAAAAACAAAGAGCTAATGAACCCCAAGTAAGCTTAAAACCTTACTGCTCTATCTGACTTGAGGGTCTGTCCTCCAGGCCCACTGGGTTGGGGGTCCCACCTCCACAGACTTGCTGGCATGAATTGGGCCTTCCATGTTCAGGGCATCCCTGCCCCCATGAGTTTGAGCAGCCCCACCCCCACAGCTTTGCAATGTGTAGCCTACACCGTAGCTCTCACAGGTTAGAGTAGGATGCCTGCAGCTCTCCCAGGCTGTAATCACAAGCTGGTAGCTCTACTGGTCTGAGATCAGAGTGGGGGCCTCACCTCCTCAACTCCACTAGGCATTGTCCTGGTGGGGACTGTCTGCAGTGGCCCTGACCTCACAGCAGCCTTCTGCCTGGGTTGTATGCTTTAACTTCCAGGTGGCTCCATCCTTTGAAATCCATTTGCAGGCAATCATACCCCCACAGCTCAATTATACCGTATGCCAGCAAAGATGGCACCAAGTGGGTGCCACCAGGAGTTACTGCCTATGCCCTCTGCAGGAGTGGCCACTGTAGCCCATACTGTACCTGGATCCACTGGAGCCACACCTGGGATGACCAAGGTGCACTGAGCCAGAATGCAGAGAGCAGATCCTTGAGGCAGTGTTGGGCAGCAAGCACTAAGGCTCATGGATGCCTCAGCTCCTTCTTCAAAATCTTTCGGCCTGCAAGGCCCTAGAACTATGGGCCTGTGAAGGGAGGGCCAGCACATCTCTGAAATGCCTTTGGGGTCATTCTTCCATTATCTTGATGAATAGCACCAGGCTGATCCATACTAATCTCCTTATCAAATAGTTGGTTGGCCACATACATTGATGTTCTCATGATGTTCAAGCATTCAAGAGAAGACATACCAAACCACCAATACTTAACTCAGAAATTTCATCAGCCAAATATTCTATTTCATTGCTTGTAAGGTCTACTTTCTAACAAACACTAGGACAGGAATAAAATTTAGCCACATCCTTTCCCCCTTTATAACAAGGATCACCTTTCCTTCAGTTTCCAATAGTATGTTACTCATTTCCATCTGAGTCTCATCAGAATGGCCTTTACCATCCATATTTCTACCAACATTTTGTTCATGACCACTTAGATATTCTCTAAGAAGGCTGAGGCTTTCTCTACAGCTATCCTATTCTTCAGAGACCTCACCAGAGTCACCATTTAAGGCCCTTTTATGGCAATGTAGGCTTTTCCTAGCATCTACCTCAAAAATTTTCCAGTCTCTACCTGTTACCCAGTTCTGAAGGTGCTTCCATATTTTAAGTACTTGTTAGAGCAGCACCTCCATTTCTTGGTACCATTTTTTGTATTAGTCCATATTTTAATTCTGCTATAACAAAATGCCATAAACCAGGAAGCTTATAAACAATAGACATTAACGTCTCACAGTTCTGGAAGCTGGAAATTCCAAGATTAAGATGCTGCTGGATTTGGTGTCTGGTGAGGGCCCATTTACTAGTTCATAAATACAGCCTTCTCACTGTGTCTTCACATGGTGGAAGAGGAAACGCATCTCTCTGGGGCCTCTGGGGCCTCTTTTATAAGGGCACTAATCCCATTCATGAGGACTCTGACTTTAGCCTGCAGTGGCAAGGCTTGCTGAGAAACTCAAGTTCCCACCACTGGGATGGGCGATTCCCCTCTCTGGCTAGGGTGGTCCAAATGCTCCCTTCATGGGTGGATGCCAGCTGAGCTCAGCACAGCTTTGCTCTCCACTGTGACAGGGCAGCACTGAGTTCAATATCAAGTCCCCCAGTTGCTGTGCTGTCCCTCCTCCAAGTGCACAGATTCTCTCTCCACGTGAAATGGCTCCTGCTGGGGGATGGGGGAGGGGTGGCACAAGCAATTCAAGATTGTCTTTCTTACCCTCTTCAGTGCCTCTTTCAGTGATGTGAAGTTAAAATCAGGTACTGTGATTGCTCACCTTATTTTTGGTTCTTATAATGGTGCTTTTTTTGTGTGTATAGTTGCTTGTTAAAATTTGGTGTTCCTGTGGAAGGGGGGAATGATTAGTGGAGGCTTCTATTCTTACTCTGCTCCTGTGTATGTCTTTTGATTCCTCAGTTAAATTTGTTCTTAAGCATTTTACTCTTTTTGATGTTATTGTAAATTGAAGTGTTTTCTTGATTTCTTTATTGTTTCCCATTGTTAGTCTATGGAAATGTAAATGATTTTTGTATGCTCCAACTTTGTTGTATTGGTTTATTAGTTGGAATCTTTTATTTTGTGGAATCTTCAGGGTTTTTAACACATAAATTGTGTTATCTATGCAGGGAGATAATTTTACTTCTTCCTTTCAAATTTGAATTGTTTTTGTTTGTCTTACCTAATTGCTGTAGCTAGAATTTCCAGTACTATGTTGAATAGAGGTGGATTAACCAGGCGTTCTTATCTTGTTCCTATCTTAAAGGAAGAGCTTTCAGTCTTTCACCATTGAATGTGATGTTAGCTGTGGGCTTTTCACAAATAGTCTTTACCTTGTTGAGGAAGTCTCCTTCTATTTCCAGTTTATTGAGTGTTTTTATCATGAAAGGGTGTTGAATGTTTTTCAAATGCTTTTTTTCTGTATTAATTCAGATGATCATGTGGTTTCATTTCTTCATGCTATTAATGTGGTATATTACATTAATATATTTTTGTATGTTCAACCATCCTTTTATTCTTGGAACAAATCCCACATGATCACAGTGTATAATCCTTTTAACAAGCTGCTGAAATTGGTTTACTAGTGTTTTTTTGAGAATTTCTGTATGTTTATCCCTCCAAACCTCATGTTGAAATTTGATCCCCAATTTTGGAGGTGGGACCTAATAGGAGGTGCTTGGGTCATGAAGGCGGATCCCTCATGAACAGATTAATGCCCTTGGTTGGGGTGGGGGTGAGTGAGTTCTCACTCTTGTATTTCTCATGAGAACTGGTTGTTAAAAGAGGCTGGCACCTTCCTCCCTTCTCTCTTTTTCCGTCTCTTGCTATGTGATCTCTGTATATGCTGGTTCCCCTTGGCCTTCCACCATGAGTGGAAGCAATCTGCAGCCCTCACCAAAACTAGATGCTGGTTCCATGCTTCTTGTATAGCCTGCAGAACTGTGAGCCAAATAAACTTCTTTTCTTTATAAATTACTAAGCCTCAGGTGTTCCCTTATAGCAATACTAAATGGACTAAGACAATTTATAAGAGATATTAGTTTGTAGTTTTCTTTCCTTGTTGTGTCTTTGTCTGCTATTTGTATCAGCCTCATAGAATGAGTTAGAAAGTGTTTCTTTCTCTTCAGCTTTATGGAAGAGCTTGAGAAGGACTGATGTCAATTCCAAGAGGGTCAAGACACATGAGTGCCTTGCATCAATCCTTCAGATATCTCCCAGACAGATGTGAACACACACACATAAAATTTGCAAATAAGACATGCCCTATTCCCTCCTTTTAAGGAGGCATGTAACTGGGAAACAGGGTGCTGCCTGCTCAAGGTAAGACCACTGCCATACTGAAGAGCGGGTGGAGCAGGGGTGAAAAGTACCATAAAACATTTCTATCTTTTTAAAAATGTTTTTTTCTTGATGTGATGTTAGCTTGGTAGCTGCAAATCTTTCACTGTTTTCAAGAGCTCCTACAAATTTAGGGGTTTTTTTTGGGTGTTTTTGCAGGAGTATGAGGGCTTAGAGCTTCCTAGTCTGCCATTTTGTACACCTTTTGCTTTTTAACTAAATTTATTTTATAAGAAAATGATATCATACCTGAAAATGCAGAACCAGAATTATAGATGTTTGTAGAAATAAATTTCTTTAAAATTATGGTTTTTACTTTGCAAATTATATTTTTATATATATATCTATATATACATATATACACTCACAATCCACTTATAAGGTAATTAGTACTTCATGTTTTCTCATTTATTTATTAATCTCCACAAGCTTTCAACATAAGTACTACAATTCTTATTTTTAAAATTGGGAAAACTGAGTCTCAGAAAAATTGATGAACTTTCCTGTCATCACATGGCTACTACTCAGCAGATCAAAGATGCAAACCCAGGGCTAGTTGATACTGAAGACCATAGGGTCTGCAAGGTAGTGGTCCCTGCTGCAATAATGCCTTAGCAACTTTCCCTGAGTTCTTTTCCTTCGGTTAGTGATACCCTATCTGCTGTTTTGAACACATCCCCTGATGGTTCCATCTAGCTCCTAAGTCCAGTAATCTTTTTATGATCCCATGGCACATTGCCTTGTATAACCAACATAGAAACTTGGTTTCTATCTGGACCTTAGGTTTTTAAGTCCTTTTGAAACATAAAAGCTAACCTCAATGAGAGGGACACCTTCTTGTAGGGATTAAATGATGCCAAGCACAGAAAGCACCCAATATAGTGCCTATCACAGAGAAAGCACTCAGTAAGTATTTACTATTATTTTTGTTCTGTTATTAGAGTGGGAGATCATTAAATGGAGCTATCCTCATGACTATACATAGTTCTGTGGTTTGAACAACAAATTTCTGTTCCTCACCTGAGGTGTTTTTGTCCCATTTTCCTGCAATATAATGGAAGTCTCAGCTGTCTTGTAATTCAAGTAACACATTCAGGAGAAGATAGCAAAAAATAAATAAATAAATAAATAAAATAAAATAAATAAAAAAATAAAGGATGACAGGTGTGCTGACTCCTAGTTTGATCCTCTTTCCTCTTTTGATTGACTCATCAGACAATACCCATTGTTTCTTCTCCATTAATCTTTTCCTTTCCCTAGTCAAGCTATTAACTTGGAAGTCTCCCTAAATGGACCCCCTTCCTTCACCTCTCTATATATCTCCCAACTCTTCCTTCACCTCTCTATCTAGCTCCCATCTCCTACCTCTCTATCCATTCCAGCTGGTCAGACCAGTGGATTATATTTCCTTATGTCTCACCATGACACCATACTCCATATCTCATTCTTTCTCTAGCCATACTAAATCATGTCAGGTTCCCTGAAACCCACACTGCTCCTTCTCACCTTCACTGCCTGTCCTCTCACTGGGGACACTCACTTATCTGCTTATTCTGGCTTAATTCTGTTCATAGGACTACTAATCCTTTGCATGTTTTGTTTATATTTTAAATTATTTATTGCTTATCTAATTTGTTACAAGTCATTATTTTCCTATTTTGCAGAAAATGAAGCTCAGAGAGGTTTAGAAATCTTCCTAAGTTAGATTTGTATAATTCAGTGAACTAACCTTTTCCAAATAATCAATCATGAGGTTACAAGATCATGCATGAGTAAAGGATACATTCAAAGTACAGGATAGCCTAATGAATTTAAGAGTATAAAAATTTCATTGATATGGTTTGATTACACATTGTAACTAACTTTTAAGAAACTACTACTTCTCAAGTTTTGATGCAGTATCCAAAAAGAATACCTGCAATGATCAGAAAAGGCTCCTAAAATACAATTCTTTTCAACTAAAAAGAATAAGGAAAAGGAACCTTCTAAAGTTCACAGAAGTAAAAAGTGAAAGATTTATGAGTATAACCTAGCCTTTTTGAACTCTCAGACTTCCAATAAGATTATCTTTGCCATGTGGTTATCAGTGATTTGTAAATATAATATGACTTCTGTGAGATGGTTGTACTTGAGATATTTATGAAGAGGAATTAATGGCTAAGCTGGGCACTAAAAGATCAATAAGAAATGGCCATGTGAAGGGGTAACTCTGAAGAGATGAGGCAGCAAGATTCCCTTCTTATCATGGGGATAGGACTCTCCTTGGATCTTGTTCCCCAGCTCCTTGAACAACTAAAGTCCCTAGTAGTGGCAGAGTTTCATAGAGATGGTAAAATGCCCCACAAATCTCAGTGTGGCCTCTATACCTTCCCTCTCTGGGTAGCCTGTCTGCTGTTCTAGGGTAAGCTTCCCCCACACCTCATTCCCATCTACCTGCAAATGGAAAGACTTAACTTGTGGTTGTTTTGGCTTGTGGTGTGCCTGAACTCAGGCTGACTGAGAGCATGGTGGTGCCTTTAGCATGTGGAGGAGGGGAAAATTCCTTTGGGAACTGTAAGCCTTGTCTAAGAAGTCCCAGTGGTTTTACAGCCAATGGAACCTACCTGAGCTTTTACTAAGATTTCTCTGGATTTGCTGAGTGTCTATGTGACAAAAGATGGGAGTGTCATGTAACACAACTGATAATTGTAATATTTTTCATTTATTGAATATCTACACAGTGCCAGTACTTTACATATATTTCCTTATTTAAGCCTCACAACTTCCTGGTGAGGTATGTCTTATTTCTTTCTCATTACAGAGATGGAGAATATGAGGGTCAGAATTGTTAAGAGAGGTCAATATCTCCCAGAGTGCTTGTTGAATTTGGCATTTCAAAGTCAGACACTGGAGTCAAGCTACATGCTAGGATCTCTGGGATCATAAGCAAGTCACTTAATCTCTGATCCTCATATTCTTCACCTATATAATGAGGATAATTATACGTCATAAAATTGTTGTAAGGATTACATATGAGATTGCACATAAATTGCTTTCAAGAGTATTGGGCACATATTGAGCACTGTATAAAATTTAGCTCTCATGATTCTTAGTGTCATTATTGTTAATAACTCAGTTATTTCTCACAGAATTAGCTACCACTTAATACTCTCATAGGTTATCAGACACTACGTTTTTCCTGTTGTCAGACTGTCACATCCTCAGGTCAACATCTAATTTGCACTAAATACACTGGTCTTTTGTATGCACTGTCTGGATGGCATGGACAGTACTTGATTATTTTTCATCCTACATTCTGAGTAGTACACTATAGTACTAGCAGTAAACATTTATGGAGAGACTAGTATACCAACACTAATATCTAATGATAACCCTTTGAGGTAGGTTTTGTTTTCCTCATCTGAATCAAACCGGTTTAGAAGCATAGATTATCTCACTGATCACAAAACCAAAAAGATATAGCACAGGATATATCTGACTCCAAAGCCTTTCTGCTCAAACTGCCTTCAGTTTCAGTAATGTACGTCATTCAGGCTGACTTCCCAGCTGAACTATAGGCTCAGTGAAGGCAGTGTCCGCAAGCATGACTCATGGACTCATTCAAGTCCTCAGATAAGTGGAAGCTAAGAGAAGATTAAATGTGCAAGAATCTGTTTTTGCCTTACCCAGCTTCTTTTATATTTTTTCTTACAGGCATTTACCCTAATCAATTTCTTCTGCACTTGATTGATTAATTTGTTTTCAAAAATGATCATGAAAACAGTTTGGAAATTTCTTACAAAACTAAATATGCAATTATCGTACAACCCAGCAGTTGAACACTTAGGCATTCATCCCAAAGAAATGAAACCTTCATGTTCACATAAAAGCCTGTAGACAGATGTTCATCACAGGTATGACTCCATTTATATAATATTCCTATGGTTAAGGACAAAGGTGTTGTGAAGGGAAGTGGGTATTGTTTTAAAAGGGCAACACAGGCCGGGCACGGTGGCTCACGCCTGTAATCCCAGCACCTTGGGAGGCCGAGGTGGGTGGATCACGAGGTCAAGAGATAGAGACCATCCTGGCCAACATGGTGAAACCCTGTCTCTACTAAAAATAAAAAAATTAGCCGGGTGTGGTGGTGCACACCTGTAGTCCCAGCTACTTGGGAGGCTGAGGTAGGAGAATCACTTGAACCTCGGAGGCGGAGGTTGCAGTGAGCCGAGATCGTGCCACTGCACTCCAGCCTGGTGACAGAGCGAGACTCCATCTCAATAAATAAATAAATAAATAATAAATAAAGGACAACACAAAGGATCCTTGTGCTGATGGAACTGTTCTATATCTTGACTGTGGTGGGTACATGAACCTACACATGTGATAAAATTTCATGGAACTAACACACACACACACACACGAATGTAAGTAAACTGTAATAAAATAAGTGCAGTATATCAATGTCAATATACTGGTTGTGATATTATACCGTAGTTCTTCACGTTGATACCATTGTGAAGAAACTGGATAAAAGGTACACTGGATTTCTCTGGATTATTCTTACAACTGAATGTGTATCTACAATTATTTCAAAATAAAATGTTTAACAAAAATTGATTTTATATGACATGACTGAATTTGTAATGAGATTTTGTGACCATAAGCTTCCTTAACAGAGCCTCTCCCTGACACAGGGTGAGAAATGGGAGAAAACTAATAGCCTTGGTAATTGTTAAGCTATTTCATACTTCTGAACACACTAGATATAGGAAATCTGTCTGTTGCAAGAGGAAAAGCACAGTATTTAAAAATAGATCTCTGTTTTTGGGCAACTTGGATTGTCCCTGCCACTTACTAGTTATGCAGCGTTAGGATAATTGTTTTCAGCTCTCTATGCCTCTATGAAACATTGACAACTCAGCATTATACATTTTAAGATTAATTGATTAATGTGTGCAATTGTCTTAGAATTGTTCATGATACATGGAAAGTACTCAATCTATATTAATCTGTTTCTGTAGGTCAGCATGTCTCAATAACTTTTATTTTCAAAACACTCAGTATGGCAACAGCATCTCTAGGACAACTACAATGTATCCTCCAAATGCCCATCACTTCAATCTCCCCTAATATTTGAGTTGTGACTCTACCATGACTTCTGGTGAAAGTATATAATATTCCGGCCTTTACACATTTTGAAGTGAGAGAAAAATCAGCAGGAAATAAGCCATTTCCATTTGGACACACATGGTGGGAAAAGTGAGGCAACTAGGAGAACTTGGATATAAGAAAAATAATATTGTAATCAAAGGAATAACTACAAGATCAGAGCAGATGTATGAAAATCACATTTAAAGATAAGATGGGCTCCTGGATGAAAACAAGAAATAGACTCGACTAAAGATATTACCATAGGTACTTCTCAAACTTTTATGTACATATACATCTCATGGAGGTCTTTGTTAAAATATAGATTTTGATTCAAGTAAGAATAGGGTAGGTCCTGAGGTTTTACATTTTTAAGAAGTTCCTAAATGATACCTATGCAGCTGGTTCGTGAACCAAACTTTGATTAGCAAGAAGGACCAAAATGGCTTGAGGATCTTCAGTCATATTTAGGGTTAAGACTATATATTATATTTAACTAAAGTGATCAAGAGATATAAAAATGGTAAAATAACTAGCCTATGATTTTGTCTTTCTAAGTGTTAGTACTTCTGTATAAAATATGTTAATAATATTTCTCCTTGATCAAGTGGGGATTTGTTTTCTAAATGAAGAAATCTGCCTTTGAAATTCTGTAATGTGTGTAAATCAGTTGGAAGTTAATTGAATTGAAATCAAGGAAAAGTCACAGACAGTAATTGTTTGTGATGAACCCTCCCAAAAGATAATAATTGAGCTACAAAATTATAAACATTCATGTCCATTGATAAAATTAGAAGACATTCTGTCTCTGGAATGTGTATGTGAGTTTGTGTGAAAGCCTGGGGCCAGTTTATATATATGACTAGATATGTTTTTATAAGTGTTCTGTATTTCCTATTTTGGTATATGGTAGAACCATAAATTTTCAATATAATATTCCAAGACTATTGGATCCTTGGCTTACAAGTTTAGGCAAAATTTAACTAAATTGTTATAAATTGGATTATACGAAGAGTCACCAAATTCATTTTTGGACCTCTGCTCAAATTCCATTTGGGATTCAAAAATCCTTTTTATAGAAGAAAAAAAAGTATAGTAAACCCCCTTGGCTAGAGCCAGCCAGTGTGGTAGCAAGAGAGAAATAATAAGAGGAAGGTAGAATAAAAAAAATTGTTCATTAGTAGTTTTTGCAATAAGGCTTATGTTCAGAGCATGTAATAAGGAAAAAAAAGAGAAAATGGTTTAGGTTGTTTCAAACATTTTTGACTCTCAGATATCACTTCTGGGAAAAGAAATGAGGATGACCAAAAAGACAGAAAACAAACAGCCCAGAGTGGCAAGGCGACCCCTTGCTAAAGTCCCAGATGATACGATGTTAAGAATAAAATTGTTTAAATTTAAGGAATGTATTTTTACTGGTGTTATTGTAAAATAAGACAGTGCATATAAAGGGTGCAGTCTATAGGGCATAAATTCGTGTAATTTAATAAAATTCTACATAATCACTATGTGAATAGTTCTAAGAGGTCATCAGTACTTCATTTCTTAGTGGCCAATTAATTAAATTTATACTTAGATTCGAGAATAGCTAAAACAAGAAAGCAGTTTACTTATGAGAAAACTGAGGAGTAGAGATGTTAAATAAGAAGTAAATATCTCCCATCAAAGAAAAGCCCAAGACTTGATGCCTTCACTGGTGATTTCTACCAGACATTTAAAGAAGAACTAATACCAATTCTACTCAAACTTTGAAAAAACTGAACAGAAGGGAGTACTCTTCAACTCATTCTATAAGGTCAGCATTACCCTTATACCGAAACCAAAAATCAAATAATTTGATTTAAAAATGGGCAAAAGACCTGGATAGACATTTCTTAAAAGAAGACATACAAATGGCCAACAGGTATATGAAAAATTGCTCAACATCACTAATCCTCAGTGAAATGCAAATCAAAACCACAATGAGATATCATCTTACCTCAGTTAAAATGGCCTTTTTCTGAAAGATAGGCAATAATGGATGCTGGTGAGGATGTGGAGAAAGGGGAACCCTCATAGACTGTTGGTGGGGATGTAAATTAGTATAGCCACTACGGAAAACAGTATGGAGGTTCCTCAGAAAACGTAAAATAGAGCTATCATATGATCCAACAATTCCACTACTGGTTATATCTCCAAAGGAAATGAAATTGGTATGTCACAGAGGTATCTGCACTCCCATGTTTATTGCAGCACTATTCACAATAGCCAAAATACAGAATCAACCTAAGTGCCCATCAGCGGATGAATGGATAAATAAAATGTGGTATATATACAAAATGGAATACTATTCAGCCATAGACAGAATGAAATCTTATCATTTGCAGCACCATGGGTGGAACTGGAGGTCATTATGTTAAGTGAAATAAGCATAGAAGGACTAGTATTATATGTTCTTATTCATATGTGGAAGTTAAAAGGTGGATTTCACGAAGATGGAGAGTGAATTGGTGGTTACCAGGGCCCAGGAAGGGTAGAAAGGAATGGGGGATAAAGAGAGATGATTAATGGGTACAAATATACAGTGATTGATAGAAGAAATAAAGCCTAGTGTTCGATAGATCAGTAGGGTGACTATAGTCAATAATCTAGTATACATTTCAAAATTGCTAGAAGAAAATAATTTGAACATTTCTAGCATAAAGAAAAGGTGAATATTTAAGGTGATGGATATCTCAATTACCCTGATTTAATCTTTATACATAATATGAATGTATCAAAATATCACATGTACCCTAAAATATGTACATCTTTATGTATCCACTGAAAAAGAAGTTAATAGTGATTAGAGAGAAATGTTAACTTATAAGCTGATCAAACTGCTTGGTAATATTATGAACCACATTTTTAACAATTCTGTTGAGTTGCAATTTACATATAATAAATGATACAATTTGATGAATTTTGATATATGAAGCCATCACCATCATCAAGATAGTAAACACATCCATCATATCCAATATGTTCTTCATGCCCTTTTATAATCTTTTCCTCCCACCTTCCCTGCCCCTTCATTTGCAGGTAACAATTAATATGCTTCATGACACTATAGTTTGCATTTTCTAAAATTTTATGTAAATAGAATCATATAGTATGTACTCCATCTTGTTTCTTTCACTCAGCAGAATTATTTTGAGATTCTTTTATGTTTTTGCATGTATCAGTCGTTCAATACATTTAATTACTGAGTAGTATTTCATTTTAAGAATATACGAGTTTGTTTATCCATTTGCCATTGATAAACATTTGGATTGCTTTTAACTTTTGGCTATTTCAAATAAAGCTGCTATTAGAATATTCATGAACAAATCTTTGCATGGGCAGATGCTTTTATATTTCTGGATAATTACCTATGTAAATAATTTTTACAAAATGACCAAATTATTTTCCAAAGTGGTTGTATAATTCTACATTCCCACTGGCAGTATATGAGAGTTCCAATTATCCCATATCCTTGTCACACTTAGTATGGCCACTTGTTAATTTTAGTCATCCTAGTGGGTGTGTAGCGCTATCTCATTGTGATTTTAATTAGAATTTCCCTAATGACTTAAAGATGTTGAATCATCTTTTCTTGTGGTCATCTGTTGTCTCTATATCTTACCTGGCAAAGTGTCTGATGAACTACTTTTCAAAGTAAAACTGAATGATATGTCCCTGCAGAGCATATAATATTGAGTATATAATATTCTGCCAAGTACAGTTTTTTATTTTGACACGATTAAGGCCTCAATAAATGAGTAATTCCTATTTATTATGGAAAATCATATTATTATATTGAATCCAGTATCTGCAGAATGACTCCATATCACTCAATCTTGTGTGGGTAGTAATGGAAACATTTCTGTCACTGCTTCATGATCTATTTAAACCAGGATTTCTCAATTTGGGTACTATAGACATTTTGGGCCAGATAATTCTTTATTGTGGGGTTTAGCAGAATCCCTGGCTCCTCTACCTACTAGATACTAGTAGGAAAATCCCAGTTGTGACAATCAAAAATATTTCCAGCTGTTACCAAATGTCCCTGAAGGGGGAGGGCAAAATTTTCCCTGATTGGGAGTCACTAATTTAAACAAACCACTCTGAATTTTCCAGCAACGGCTATTCTCTTTGTCAGAAATATCTTCTACTGCATCTCTAGTTAAGCCTTTCTCATATTACAAAATTTAGGGACATATATCTTCCTTTAGGCTGTCTTTACTGATCCATCAGACAAAGGAAAATACCCACTTTCTGTGATTCTTCACCCCAGTATCTATCTCTGTATAACATTGATCAAACTGTGTTGTCATTGTGTACCTGTCTTTTTCTCTCTCTATTCCTGTGAGCTTTTTGTCTGTTGTATCACTGTTCCTGTAACACCTGGTGCAGCAAGTGTTGAAGGAAGGAGTTAAGATACTTTCCATTTGTGTCCTTTGCTGACATGTGAACTACAGCTGGAAAGAATACACCATTTGCATTACTTTACACGGTGAATTGAGGCTCTAATACAGTTTCAAATGACTCATGATCTTGGACAAAAAATATAAAAAGGAAAATTAAGTCATAAAGAAAAACAACTCTACCTTTACTACTATAGTAAATACAATTATGTTGATTATAAATAGAATTGCAATAGTGAAATTACTGTAATCTGTGTGATCAGATTTGAAGTTTCCCTTGACTTGGAAGCTTCCAGTAATTGGAAATAGCATTATGCCATATCTTCAAAATATATAGCCCATAGTTATACTACAAATTAGCTATAGTCCAGAGAGAAGCTAAAATCACAGTTGTCAGAAAAAAATCTTTGGGGTTTATGGATTTGGTACTGTTGATGGCTGTTGTGAGACCTTGGTTCTTGTCTTCTTAGTTTAAAATAATTTAAACAAGAGACACACAGAAAAGGAGACACAAGATAGAGACATTTATTGCAAAGGAAAAATAATATTTTGAAAGTTAAGTGCAGAATAGAGAGTACACCCTGAGACAGAGAGAATTCAGGGTGGGCTGCTCATAAGGATGAGACAGTGCTGATTACTACTGGGGAAACTCCCTTTATGGGAGTCTTACATGATTATTAATAAGGAGGTGGGAAGACATGTTACTAGTAAGCATGTTCTGGGTGGTCCTCTGAGTGTACATGCACAGTAGCTGTACATACTTGTTCATAGGTCACATGTCTCATTAGCATCTTAAATCTCCACCCAGGGGTGTATTTATTTACTATTATAATGAGCAAAGGGTCAGTCTGAGGACAGGCAAAATCAAAATGCACATCCTCTCTAGAGGGGAAAGTCCCTACTGGAGATAGCTTTGCTTGAATGAACTTAACTACAACGCGAATGCTGGGGCTTATTGTGTTGACTGTATGGTCACCATGGTTGCTGCATCCCGAGGACATGGTCACTTCCTCAACCACCTATCCTGCCTCAATTCCCCACCTAAGAGATTTTAGGGCCCATAATCATATGGGAGGTTGAGGGGCTAGGTAATTTCTTCTGAAACTGCTTCCTGCTGAGTGCAACATTGTCCCTGCCTAGCCTGGGCCCTAAAGTCTCTTCTTGCCTGATCTAATGGAGTGAAAGCCATGTCATTCATGGGACCAGTGGACAAGAAATGAGATAGCTCATTAGCAGCTAAAGGTTGGAAGCTTTGCAAAACCATCATGTGGTCCTGGAATTGCTGTAAGCTAGAGAGCAAGAAATCAGTTAGAATTTTAAACAAAGTTAGCCCAAAAGTTAAGGCTAAAAGTATGGTAATAATTGCCACTTATATTAAAGGAAGCAGGGCAGATAATAGCCATTGCTTCTAAGTTCCCACAGAAGTTCCTAAAGATTCAATTTTGTCTGCCTGGATAATAATATTTTTAATATTTTCTTGGACCAGACCAGACAGGTTGATGTAAAAATAGCATTTTTCTCTTAGATACAAAAATATTCTTCCTTATTTAGCTGTGAGGAGATCTAAGACTCTTTGGTTCTGTAGGACTATAGCAGCCAGGGAGTCTAGCTGTTGTTGAAGCCTAGTTAGGTCCTTTGCTGTGTGTTGGAGGGCCGCTGCAGTCTCCTGAGACAGTTTATGCTGGCTTCCCAAGGCTCCAACTCCCATAGCTGACCCTGCTAATCCCAATAGAGAGCATAGGACTAAACCTAAGGGAATAAGGGGTTCTGCTTGAAACATATATTGAAATCCAGGAGGCCATGGGTGTCCCTAAGAGGAAAGCTGGACCATGGTGGGGTCCCCTTGAATCCCCATAAAACTGAAGCCCTAGGAGGTAATGAGCATTTGCCATGCACCATCCTAAGTCTCACCGACACTGGACATCTCCTGGCACGACCAAGATGGCCCCTGCTGCCAGCTGGGGAGCTGGAATGTCTCCCCAACAAGCCTTTCTGTACCTCACTGGTTTACCAGTTATAATACCTGGAATTCACTGGTGAAATCCCCGCAACTGGGCGTCCACATGACTGAGCATCTTTTGTTCAGCAAAGAAAGTCTATTGAAAGACAATCTGAAGGAGTTTGAAAATGCATAAAGCCTGGAGGAATGGGGTACTGTTAATGTGCTCCTGAAAATGGAGAAAATTTTGTAAACAGAAAACTCGATCAGCAAATAAACGTCCACTAGGTGGCAGTCTCAAGTACTGCTGGAGGGACAACAAACGAGCTGAGTTTGAAATGTGGCCTGAAAGATGTAAAACTAAGCAGCAAAATAACGCAAATATTGAATGTTGACAGCAACCCATGTGGTTAGTACAATTATGACTAGTACAGAAGCAACATTCAAAAGGAGAGCAGCACATATATTCATATAAGCAATACAGACAACTTAAAAACTTTTCTCCCAGAACTTCACTGAAACAATGCTGGCAAAAGCAGTGATGGTGATGCGAGAGTAGGGCAGGGAACTGCTGGGTAGAGAAGGGCGGAGTCCCTGGTGAGGGCTCCACCCTCAGGCCTGTGCCCACGGACCTAAATGAGGACAGGCTTTTCTGTTTTCGCGCCCAAAACATTGCCTTTTGGACCGCCACGCTCCCCATCCTGTGCCGACAAAACCCCGAGACCCTAACAGGCGCAAGCGGCCAGACGTCCAGAGGAGCAGGGCACACTGACATACACCAGCAGGCCACTGAGGAGGGACAACGTGGAATTCGGCTGGGGGCAGTTGGAGGAGAGTCCCGCCGCTGGGTGGCCTGACTCCAGAGAAAGACCACCTTCCCACTCCATCTGCCCCCTTCCGGCTTCTCATCCACCTTGCTGAAAGCTACCTCTTCCACTTAATAAAACCTTGCACTCATTCTCCAAGCCCACGTGTGATCTGATTTTTCCAGTACACTAGGGCAAGAACCCGGGATACAGAAAGCCGTCTGTGCTTGTGGTAACGCAGAGGGTCTAATTGAGCTGATTAACAGAAGCCGCCTGCAGATGGCAAAGCTGAAAGAGCACACCGTAACACACGCTCACTGGGGCTTCTGGAACTGTATACACTCAACCCTAGACGCTGCTGTGGGGTCGGAACCCAAAAGCACTCCCCACGACCTGCCCCGTGCATGCTCCCCCTAGGGGTTTGAGCAGCTGGGCACTGAAGAAGCGAGCCACACCCCCTGTTGCACGCCCTGCGAGGGGGATAAGGGAACTTCTCCTGTTTCCATAGTTAATCAGGTAGTCTGGGACTGCCATAGTACTCACCGCGGGTGAAGGGAAACTGGTCAACGAAGCGGACCAACCTCTCTCCAGGTCACCGCAACAGAAATGTTGACCACTGTTGTGAGACGTTGGTTCCTGTCTTTTTAGATTAAAATAATTTAAACAAGAGACACACATAAAAGGAGACACAGCACAACGCAATTTATTGCAAACGAAAAAAAGTATTTTGAAAATTAAGTGAAGAATAGAGAGTACACCCTGAGACAGAATTCAGGGTGGGCTGTTTATAAGGATGAGACAGTGCTGATTATTACTAGGGAAACTGCCTTTCTGGGAGTCTTACATGATTATTTATAAGGAGGTGGGAAGAGGTGTTACTAGTAAGCATTTTCTGGGTGGTCCTCTAGGTGCACATGTGCAGTACCTGTACATGCTTGTTCATAGGTCGCATGTCTCATTAGCATCTTAAATCTCCACCCAGGGCTGTATTTTTTACTATTATAATGCGCAAAATGTGAGTCTGAGGACAGGTAAAATCAAAATGCACATGCTTTCTAGAGGGGAAAGTTCCTACTGGAGATAGCTTTGCTTGAATGAGCTTAACTACAATAAGAATGCTGGGACTTATTGTGTTGATTGTATGGTCACCATGGTTACTGCATCCCAAGGACATGATCACTTCCTTGACTGCCTATCCTGCCTCAGAACTATGTAAATCTAGAGACCCTATTTCAGTCTTAACTAACTCAGAGCATGGTTGGAAAAAGAAGGTGCATGTTGAGTTTGGGGATTTCTCTTTAGAAACTAACTTGGCATGTGTGTTACATCAACCTTGCATAGTAGCAAGATTCACCAGGGTCTTGCCCTTGAATTAAGGCTGGAAAGCTGGATTTGTCCACCCCAAAACTGGATGAGTATCTCAGGTGGCAGACTTGTTCTAACTATTGTAAGTGAATAACATGTAAACTATGTGCCACATGATTAATAATCAGTGACAGCCAGACCCCCTAAGCAGGATCCTCCGGCAGATATCATTTTTTCCCTCTGATAAACTGCATTCAGTATATGTCAGTTATTAAGATATTGTCCCTCAATTCAAACCCACCCTTCTATATGCAACTTTGTAATGTTACTCAAGGGTATGGGTCTTAGCCCATTTACCTTGCTGTTTAATTAATTAATTGGGGCAATTAATTAATTACTTTCATTGGGGTAAATACATATAACATAAAATTTACCATTTTAACCATTTTAAAATATACAATTCAGTGGTATTTGGTACACTAACATTGCACAAACATCACCACAATCTGGTTCCAGAACACTTTCATCCCCCAAAAGTTAACTCTGTACTTACTAAGGAATCACTCTCTATTTCTCCTAGTCTTTGTCAACCATTAATCTGCCTTATTTCCCTATTATTTATATTTCATATAAATAGAATCATACATTATTGTGGCCTTTTGTGTCTGGCTTCTTTCACTTAGCATAATGGTTTTGAGGTTCATTCATATTGTAGTACATATCAGTATTTCATTCCTTTTATAGACAATATTATTTCATTGTATGAATATACCACAGGTGGTCATTTGGATTGTTTTCACATTTTCTCTTGTGAATAGGCATGCTATGAACATCTGTGTAAAAGTTTTTGCTTGAACACCAGTTTTAAATGCTTTTGGTTATATACCTGGGGTTAAAATTTCTGGGTCATATGCCCCCAAACTGTTTTCCTGGACCTCTCTTTACAGCTCAGAGACACCAATACCAGTTAGCAGAGCATCCTCCTCTGAGGTGTGAAATTCTGCTCAACAGGACCTCTCTTCTGAGATCAGGCACACTAGAAATGGTCTTCCATCCAGTGCCCTCTTCTTAGAGGTCTGACTTTCAGCTCTGCAGTGCCCCACTTCCAAGCTCAAATACATCAACACTGTGAGAAGCACCCCTCCTCAGAGAACCTGGTCTCAGATTCACGTGGATCCTTCTCCAAACAAAGAAACATCAGTTCCATGAAGCTTCCTCCTTTAAGATTCCAAGCTTTAATAATTCCAACTGCTTTGTTTCCTCTCCCCTGAGGGTTATACCTGCTTCATGCAGTTGCTCCCTTCATGGTACCTTACAGTTCTTTTTTTCCTGTCAGTTACCGAGTTAAGGATTTTATATCTGGTTAACTTTCTTTTTTTTAATTTTATTATTATTATACTTTACGTTTTAGGGTACATGTGCACAATGTGCAGGTTAGTTACATATGTATACATGTGCCATGCTGCTGTGCTGCACCCATTAACTCGTCATTTAGCATTAGGTATATCTCCTAATGCTATCCCTCCCTCCTCTCCCCACCCCACAACAGTCCCCAGAGTGTGATGTTCCCCTTCCTGTCTCCATGTGTTCTCACTGTTCAATTCCCACCTATGAGTGAGAACATGCAGTGTTTGGTTTTTTGTCCTTGCGATAGTTTACTGAGAATGATGATTTCCAATTTCATCCATGTCCCTACAAAGGACATGAACTCATCATTTTTTATGGCTGCATAGTATTCCATGGTGTATATGTGCCACATTTTCTTAATCCAGTCTATCATTGTTGGACATTTGGGTTGGTTCCAAGTCTTTGCTATTGTGAATAGTACCGCAATAAACATATGTGTGCATGTGTCTTTATAGCAGCATGATTTATAGTCCTTTGGGTATATACCCAGTAATGGGATGGCTGGGTCAAATGGTATTTCTAGTTCTAGATCCCTGAGGAATCGCCACACTGACTTCCACAATGGTTGAACTAGTTTCCAGTCCCACCAACAGTGTAAAAGTGTTCCTATTTCTCCACATCCTCTCCAGCACCTGTTGTTTCCTGACTTTTTAATGATTGCCATTCCAACTGGTGTGAGATGGTATCTCATTGTGGTTTTGATTTGCATTTCTCTGATGGCGAGTGATGGTGAGCATTTTTTCATGTGTTTTTTGGCTGCATAAATGTCTTCTTTTGAGAAGTGTCTGTTCATGTCCTTCGCCCACTTTTTGATGGGGTTGTTTGTTTTTTTCTTTTAAATTTCTTTGAGTTCATTGTAGATTGTGGATATTAGCCCTTTGTCAGATGAGTAAATTGCAAAAATTTTCTCCCATTTTGTAGGTTGCCTGTTCACTCTGATGGTAGTTTCTTTTGCTGTGCAGAAGCTCTTGAGTTTAATTAGATCCCATTTGTCAATTTTGGCTTTCATTGCCATTGCTTTTGGTGTTTTAGACATGAAGTCCTTGCCCATGCCTATGTCCTGAATGGTAATGCCTAGGTTTTCTTCTAGAGTTTTTATGGTTTTAGGTCTAACGTTTAAGTCTTTAATCCATCTTGAATTAATTTTTGTATAAGGTGTAAGGAAGGGATCCAGTTTCAGCTTTCTACATATGGCTAGCCAGTTTTCCCAGCACCATTTATTAAATAGGGAATCCTTTCCCCATTGCTTGTTTGTGTCAGGTTTGTCAAAGATCAGATAGTTGTAGATATGCGGCGTTATTTCTGAGGGCTCTGTTCTGTTCCGTTGATCTATATCTCTGTTTTGGTACCAGTACCATGCTGTTTTGGTTACTGTAGCCTTGTAGTATACTTTGAAGTCAGGTAGTGTGATGCCTCCAGCTTTGTTCTTTTAGCTTAGGATTGACTTGGTGATGCAGGCTCTTTTTTGGTTCCATATGAACTTTAAAGTAGTTTTTTCCAATTCTGTGAAGAAAGCCATTGGTAGCTTGATGGGGATGGCATTGAAATGCCATGTTCTTCCATTTCTTTGTATTCTCTTTTATTTCATTCAGCAGTAGTTTGTAGTTCTCCTTGAAGAGGTCCTTCACATCCCTTGTAAGTTGGATTCCTGGGTATTTTATTCTCTTTGAAGCTATTGTGAATGGGAGTTCACTCATGATTTGGCTCTCTGTTTGTCTGTTGTTGGTGTATAAGAATGCTTGTGATTTTTGTACATTGATTTTGTATCCTGAGACTTTGCTGAAGTTGCTTATCAGCTTAAGGAGATTTTGGGCTGAGACAATGGGGTCTTCTAGATATCCAATCATGTCATCTGCAAACAGGGACAATTTGACTTCCTCTTTTCCTAATTGAATACCCTTTATTTCCTTCTCCTGCCTAATTGCCCTGGCCAGAACTTCCAACACTATGTGGAATAGGAGTGGTGAGAGAGGGCATCCCTGTCTTGTGCCAGTTTTCAGAGGGAATGCTTCCAGTTTTTGCCCATTCAGTATGATATTGGCTGTGGGTTTGTCATAGATAGCTCTTATTATTTTGAGAGACGTCCCATCAATACCTAATTTATTGAGAGTTTTTAGCATGAAGGATTGTTGAATTTTGTCAAAGGCCTTTTCTGCATCTATTGAGATAATCATGTGGTTTTTGTCTTTGGTTCTGTTTATATGCTGGATTACATTTATTGATTTGCATATATTGAAGCAGCCTTGCATCCCAGGGATGAAGCCCACTTGATCATGGTGGATAAGCTTTTTGATGTGCTGCTGGATTCTGTTTGCCAGTATTTTATTGAGGATTTTTGCATCAATGTTCATCAGGGATATTGGTCTAAACTTCTCTTTTTTGGTTGTGTCTCTGCCCGGCTTTGGTATCAGGATGATGCTGGCCTCATAAAATGAGTTAGGGAGGATTCCCTCTTTTTCTATTGATTGGAATAGTTTCAGAAGGAATGGTACCAGCTCCTCCTTGTACCTCTGGTAGAATTCAGCTGTGAATCCATCTGGTCCTGGACTCTTTTTGGTTGGTAAGCTATTGATTATTGCCACAATTTCAGAGCCTGTTATTGGTCTATTCAGAGATTCAACTTCTTCCTGGTTTAGTCTTGGGAGGATGTATGTGTCGAGGAATTTATCCATTTCTTCTAGATTTTCTAGTTTATTTGCGTAGAGGTGTTTGTAGTATTCTCTGATGGTAGTTTGTATTTCTGTGGGATCGGTGGTGATATCCCCTTTATCATTTTTTATTGCGTCTATTTGATTCTTCTCTCTTTTCTTCTTTATTAGTCTTGCTAGCGGTCCATCAATTTTGTTGATCCTTTCAAAAAACCAGCTCCTGGATTCATTAATTTTTTGAAGGGTTTTTTGTGTCTCTATTTCCTTCAGTTCTGCTCTGATTTTAGTTATTTCTTGTGCCTTCTGCTAGCTTTTGAATGTGTTTGCTCTTGCTTTTCTAGTTCTTTTAATTGTGATGTTAGGGTGTCAATTTTGGATCTTTCCTGATTTCTCTTGTGGGCATTTAGTGCTATAAATTTCCCTCTACACACTGCTTTGAATGTGTCCCAGAGATTCTGGTATGTTTTGTCTTTGTTCTCGTTGGTTTCAAAGAACATCTTTATTTCTGCCTTCATTTCGTTATGTACGCAGTAGTCATTCAGGAGCAGGTTGTTCAGTTTCCATGTAGTTGAGCGGTTTTGAGTGAGTTTCTTAATTCTGAGTTGTAGTTTGATTTCACTGTGGTCTGAGAGACAGTTTGTTATAATTTCTGTTCTTTTACATTTGCTGAGGAGAGCTTTACTTCCAACTATGTGGTCAATTTTGGAATAGGTGTGGTGTGGTGCTGAAAAAAATGTATATTCTGTTGATTTGAGGCAGAGAGTTCTGTAGATGTCTATCAGGTCTGCTTGGTGCAGAGCAGAGTTCAATTCCTGGGTATCCTTGTTAACTTTCTGTCTCGTTGATCCATCTAATGTTGACAGTGGGGTGTTAAAGTCTCCCATTATTATTGTGTGGGAGTCTAAGTCTCTTTGTAGGTCACTCAGGACTTGCTTTATGAATCTGGGTGCTCCTGTATTGGGTGCATATATATTTAGGATAGTTAGCTCTTCTTGTTGAATTGATCCCTTTACCATTATGTAATGGCCTTCTTTGTCTCTTTTGATCTTTGTTGATTTAAAGTCTGTTTTATCAGAGACTAGGATTGCAACCCCTGCCTTTTTTTGTTTTCCATTTGCTTGGTAGCTCTTCCTCCATCCTTTTATTTTGAGCTTATGTGTGTCTCTGCACGTGAGATGTGTTTCCTGAATAGAGCACACTGATGTGTCTTGACTCTTTATCCAATTTGCCAGTCTGTGTCTTTTAATTGGAGCATTTAGTCCGTTTACATTTAAAGTTAATATTGTTATGTGTGAATTTGATCCTGTCATTATGATGTTAGCTGGTTATTTTGCTCGTTAGTGGATGCAGTTTTTTCCTAGCCTCGATGGTCTTTACAATTTGGCATGATTTTGCAGTGGCTGGTACCGGTTGTTCCTTTCCATGTTTAGTGCTTCCTTCAGGAGCTCTTTTAGGGCAGGCCTGGTGGTGACAAAATCTCTCAGCATTTGCTTGTCTGTAAAGGATTTTATTTCTCCTTCACTTACGAAGCTTAGTTTGGCTGGATATAAAATTCTGGGTTGAAAATTCTTTTCTTTAAGAATGTTGAATATTGGCCCCCACTCTCTTCTGGCTTGTAGAGTTTCTGCCGAGAGATCAGCTGTTAGTCTGATGGGCTTCCCTTTGTGGGTAACCTGACCTTTCTCTCTGGCTGCCCTTAACACTTTTTCCTTCATTTCAACTTTGGTGAATCTGACAATTATGTGTCTTGGAGTTGCTCTTCTCGAGGAGTATCTTTGTGGCGTTCTCTGTATTTCCTGAATCTGAATGTTGGCCTGCCTTGTTAGATTGGGGAAGTTCTCCTGGTTAATATCCTGCAGAGTGTTTTCCAACTTGGTTCCATTCTTCCCGTTACTTTCAGGTACACCAATCAGACGTAGATTTGGTCTTTTCACATAGTCCCATATTTCTTGGAGGCTTTGTTCGTTTCTTTTTATTCTTTTTTCTCTAAACTTCCCTTCTCGCTTCATTTCATTCATTTCATCTTCCATCACTGATACCCTTTCTTCCAGTTGATTGCATCGGCTCCTGAGGCTTCTGCATTCTTCACGTAGTTCTCGAGCCTTGGCTTTCAGCTCCATCAGCTCCTTTAAGCACTTCTCTGTATTGGTTATTCTAGTTATACATTCGTCTAAATTTTTTTCAAAGTTTTTAACTTCTTTGCCTTTGGTTTGAATTTCCTCCTGTAGCTCGGAGTAGTTTGATGGTCTGAAGCCTTCTTCTCTCAACTCGTCAAAGTCATTCTCCGTCCAGCTTTGTTCCGTTGCTAGTGAGGAACTGCGTTCCTTTGGAGGAGGAGAGGCGCTCTGCTTTTTAGAGTTTCCAGTTTTTCTGCTCTGTTTTTTCCCCATCTTTGTCGTTTTATCTACTTTTGGTCTTTGATGATGGTGATGTACAGATGGGTTTTTAGTGTGGATGTCCTTTCTGTTTGTTTGTTTTCCTTCTAACAGACAGGACCCTCAGCTGCACGTCTGTTGGAGTTTGCTAGAGGTCCACTCCAGACCCTGTTTGCCTGGGTATCCGCAGCGGTGGCTGCAGAACAGCGGATTTTCGTGAACCGCGAATGCTGCTGTCTGATCGTTCCTCTGGAAGTTTTGTCTCAGAGGAGTACCCGGCTGTGTGAGGTGTCAGTCTGTCCCTACTGGGGTGTGCCTCCCAGTTAGGCTGCTCGGGGGTCAGGGGTCAGGGACCCACTTGAGAAGGCAGTCTGCCCGTTCTCAGATCTCCAGCTGCGTGTTGGGAGAACTACTGCTCTCTTCAAAGCTGTCAGACAGGGACATTTAAGTCTACAGAGGTTACTGCTGTCTTTTTGTTTGTCTGTGCCCTGCCCCCAGAGGTGGAGCCTACAGAGGCAGGCAGGCCTCCTTGAGCTGTGGTGGGCTCCACCCAGTTCGAGCTTCCTGGCTGCTTTGTTTACCTAAGCAAGCCTGAGCAATGGCGGGCGCCCCTCCCCCAGCCTCGCTGCCACCTTGCAGTTTGATCTCAGACTTCTGTGCTAGCAATCAGCAAGACTCCGTGGGCGTACGACCCTGCGAGCCAGGTGTGGGATATAATCTCCTGGTGCGCTGTTTTTTAAGCCCATGGGAAAAGCTCAGTATTAGGGTGGGAGTGACCCGATTTTCCAGGTGCCATCTGTCACCCCTTCCTTTGACTAGGAAAGGGAACTCCCTGACCCCTTGCGCTTCCCGAGTGAGGCAATGCCTCGCCCTGCTTTGGCTCACACATGGTGCGCTGCACCCACTGTCCTGCGCCCACTGTCTGGCACTCCCTAGTTAGATGAACCTGGTACCTCAGATGGAAATGCAGAAATCACCCGTCTTCTGCATCGCTCACGCTGGGAACTGTAGACGGGAGCTGTTCCTATTCGGCCATCTTGGCTCCTCCCCTCCATATCTGGTTAACTTTCAAACTCATGCTATATTACAAAATAATGGGTGTAGTTTCTGTCTCCTCACCGGATGCTGATGTAGACAAGATGCCAGACTATAATCAATTTGCTTGGTGAGCAGAGTGTTGCAGTATAGGGATGTCTGTATATAACAAAGCAGGAATGGCTCTATAGGGAAAGAACACGGTAAAGAGACAGGATCCTAAATTTGCTCCCTCAGGATGGGGGTGGGTATGAGCAGGAGAAAGAAGGGAGGAGGGAGATTGAAGTGTGATGAGCTTTTCTGTTTGTTAGGCTAGGTAAGTTATTTCATGTATAGTAGACACAGGAGAAAAAGATTACTTTGAGTGTATTTATTTACAGCTTTTAAACACATTGTTATTACCTAAGCATGTTAAAGAATTCAGTAACATCTAAGCACATTTATTGGGTCATAGACTACCCACTGATTTTTACCCATATGATTAAAAAACCCAGCAAATTATGCCTTGTTTATTTTTCAAAACACACTGTCATAACCCAATGCATAAAACAACCTAAATATTGATCAGAAGAGGGCTAGTTAAATAAACATAGTACATCAGTGTAACAGAATATTATGAAGACATTAAAAATGATGAAGCGCATATATTATTTAACATGAAATATATCTACCTTCTTTTGTAAATGAAAAGAACAATTTAAAAAACAGCAGGTATAACCTAATCCTATTTCTATAAAGAAATCTGTGTGTATGCATTGACAGAAGTCTGAAAATATACATAATAAAATGTTGACTGTGGCATTTTAAATATTTTTTATTATTTTCTGTGTTGTATGCTTTCTCTCTCTCCCTCATTTTCTCTTTCGCTTTTATATTTTATGCTATGGTCTGGATGTTTGTGTCCCCCCAAAGTTTATATGTTGAAAACCTAATCACTAATGTGATAGTATTAGGATGTGAAGCCTTTGGGGTGATGAGGTCATGAGGGCAGAGCCCTCATTTTGAGACCAGTGACCTTTTAAATGAGGCCTCAGGGAACTGCTTAGTCCCTTCCACCATGTGAGGAGGTCACAGTGAGAAAGTGCCATCTGTGAACCATAAATTGGACTCTCAGCAGACACTGAAGTTGCTAGCACCTTGATCTCACACTTCTAGCCTCCAGAACTGTGAAAGTAAATTTATATTGCTTATACACTACTCATTTATAGTATTTTGTTAGAGCAACCCAGACTGAGTCACCTTATAACTACGTAAGTTATTTTTCAGTCAGAATACGAATTTCATTAAAAAGAGAACTATCAGAGTTCTACTGCTGGCATGGCAGTGTGAGGATTTTCATGGACCTGCTCCCCAGTGAAAATGGTATAAAATATCAAAAATAAGCAGCCATTTAAAGTCTCTAGAAGTGGTCTTGGGGGGCATGTAAGTAATGAAGAAGCATTTATTCAAGGAAATCTACTAGAGTTTGATAAAAATGGTGAGTCTGTGGTGTTCAAGCTGAAACCTGCTCCTTGTTTCCCGTTTCAAAGATCAGTAACATAGGAACTATACTCCAGACTGCTGCAGCCAAGAGCACAGGGCTTCCTCTCTCCAAAACTCCCAGTTAGAGGACAATCTTTCTGGGAAGGGTAGATGTCAGTATTTCTTATCCTTCCCCCAGCTATCTGTTACTAAGTTCCAGATGAGTGTAGCTGAGAGGTGGGGTTTCCCTTCTTCGATCTGAACACCACTTGAGGGGTGAAATCTCCATCTCGGACACAGTGCCACTGAGAATACTGAGGTCCAAATCACCACTGGCAGTGATCCAATCACTCCTGTAAGGCAGTGGTTCCACACTAGGAGAGGCAAGTCAAGATAATTTGAGGTTAGTTTACATACATACCCACTGAGCATTCAGCTGGTAAAGTGAAATATCACTCAGAGAGAAGCATGCCATTGTCTATACCCCACCTCCAGGGTCATGACTCAGAGGTTTGGCCTGGGGAGATAAAAGAGCCTGTGGGAAAGATGCAGGAACAGCCCATGAGGGTTAAGAAAAAAATCTCAATCATGGTCCACAGGAACTTCTTCAAAAGAGCCTGAGTTTTAGTGGATTAGTCTGCACAGCAATTTAAGTCCTGAAGCACTACTAAAGACCATACAACAACCAATCATTAATTTGTAGGGCTTAACAGCTGGATAGTAAAGTAAAAGAATAGTCAAAGAGAGCTCTAACAAAAGCAATGTCACCCCAGTGTGACTGTGGGTATACCCAAGGCTGTGCCTATTTGAGAAGCAGCATCAGAGATTTAACACTACAGAGAGGGGAAATAAACAAATTTAGCCAGTCACTAAACAAATTAACAAACATACAGCAATAATAAGACTGAGGGGTGGAGTGGGATGGGCAGTATCCAGAATTGCTACAATGCATTATCTAAAATCTCTATTTCACAACAAAAAATTTACAAGACATCTAAACAAATAGAACAGCATGACACCAGAAAAAGGTCAGGAGAAAAAAAAACTGCCTGCAAGTTTTTGAAACAAATGAAACTGGAAACAAAACATACCCACACCTGCAGGATACAGCAAAAGCAGTGCTAAAAGGGAAGTTCATAGCATTAAATGCCTGCATCAGAAAAGTAGAAAGGTTACAAATTAACAACCTAATAATGAAACTTAAGGAACTAGAAAAGCAAGAACCAACCAAACCCAAAATTAGCTGAAGAAAATAAATAAGAAAGATCAGAGCACCACTAAACAAAATAGGCCCAAAACAAACACAAAGGATTAATGAAAACAAAAAAAATGGTTCTTTGGAAAGATAAAATTGATAAACTGCTAGCTAGACTAAAAGAAAAGGAGAGAAGATGCAAATAAACAAGATCAGAAATGAAAAGGAGACATTACAAATGATACCCCAGAAATACAAAAGATCATTAGAGACTATGATGAACAACTCTACACTTGCAAGTTAGAAAACCTAGAGGAAATGGATAAATTCCTGGAGACATACAACCTCCCAAGATTGAGCCAGGAAGAAATAGAAAACCCAAACAGGTCAATAAGAAGTAGTGAGATAGTGAGATTAAATCAGTAATTAAAAATCTCCCAACAAAGAAAAGCCCAGGACCAGATGAAATCACAGACAAATTCTATCAAACTTACAAAGAAAAACTAACACCAATCTTCCAGAGACTGTTCCAAAAAATCAAGGAGGAGGGAATTCTTAACTTCTATGAGGTCAGTATCATTCTGATGTCAAAACAGATAAGAACACAACAAGAAAACTACAGATGAATGTCCCTATGAACATAACACAAAAATCCCCAACAAAATACTGGCAAACCAGATCCAACAACACATCAAAGATAATATACCATGATCAAGTGGGTTTTTTACACCAGTGATGCAAAGGTAGTTCAACATATGCAAACTAATAAATGCAGTACATCATGCAAACAGAATTAAGGACAAAAAATATGATCATCTCAATAGACGCAGAAAAAGCATTTGATAAAATTCAGCCTTCCGTCACTTGAACCCGGGAAGCGGAGGTTGCAGTGAGCCGAGATCGCACCATTGCACTCCAGCCTGGGTGACAGAGCAAGACTCCGTCTCAAAAAAAAAAAAAAAAAAAAAAAAATTTACAGCATTCCTTCATGATAAAAATCCTCAATGAACTAGGAATAGAAATAACATACCTCAAAATAAGAAAGGCCACATATACAAGCCCACAGCCAACATCTTACTGGGGGAAAGCTGAAAGCCTTTCCTCTAAGAAATGGAACACGACAAGGATGCCCACTTTCACCACTTTTATTCAATATAGTAATGGAAATCTTTGTCAGAAAAATCAGGTAAGCAAAATAAAAAAAGGGCATCCAAACTGGAAAAGAAAAGGTCAAATTGTCCTTGTTTGCTGATATGATCTTCTATCTAGAAAAACCTGAAGTCTCCACCAGAAAACTGTTAGAACTGATAAATGAATTTAGTAAAGTTGTAGGATACAAAATCAACATACAAAAATCAGTAGCATTTCTATACACCAACGGTGTTCTATCTGAGAACAAAATTAAGAAGGTAATTCCATTTGTAATAGCTACAAAAATTAAAATACCTAGGAATAAATTTAACCAAGGAAGTGAAAGTTCTCTATAAGGAAAACTACAAAACACTGATGAAAAAATTGTAGATGACACAAATACATGGAAAAACATCCCATGCTCATGGATCAGAAGAATTGTTAAAATGACCATACTGCCCAACGCAATCTACAGATTTAATGCAATCCCTGTAAAACTACCAATGACATTCTTCAAATAAATAGAAAAAGTAATCCTAAAATGTATATGGAATAACAAAAGACGCAGAATAGCCAAACCATCCTGAGCAAAAAGAACAAATCCAGAGGAATCAAACAAGCTCAAACAACTCAATAGGGAAAAATCAAATAATCCAATTTAAAAATGGGCAAAGATCTGAATAGACATTTCTCAAAAGAAGATATATTATACAAATGGCCAACAGATATATTGAAAAATGCTCAGTATCACTAATAATCAGAGGAATGCAAATCTAAACTACAATGAGATATCATCTCACTCCAGTTAAAATGGCCTTTATCCAAAGGACAGGCAATAACAAATGCTATTAAGGATGTGGAGAAAGGGAACCCACAAACACTGTTGGTGGAAATGTAAATTAGTATATCCACTATGGAGAACAGTATGCAAGTTCTCAAAAAACTAAAAGTAGAAGTACCACATGATCCAGGAAACCCAGTGCTGGCTATATATTTCTAAAGAAAGGAAATCAATATATCGAAGAGATATCTGCACTCCCTTGTTTACTTTGGCATTCCTCACAATAGCCAAGATATGGAATCAACCTAAGTGTTCATCAGTGAATAACTGGATAAAGAAAATGTTATATATATATATGTATATATATATAACATTTTCTTTATCCAATTATATATATGTGTATATATATATATACGTATATACATGTATATGTATACACACACACACACAACATGGAATATTATTCAGCCATAAAAAAGAATGAAATTCTGTCATTTGCAAGAAGATGGATGGATCTGGAGGACATTATGTTAGGTGAAATAAGACAGGGGTGGAAAGACAAATACCACATGTTCTCACTTATATGTGGGAGCTAAAAATTTTTAAAAAATGAACTCATAGATATAGAGAGTAGATTGATGGTTACCAGAGGCTGAGAAGGGTAGGGGAGAGAGAGAGAGGGAGGGAGGGAGAGAGAGAGAGAGAAAGAGAGAGAGAGAGAATGAATGAGAATAAAGTGAGGGTAGTGCAAAATAACAGACAGAACAAATAAGATCTAGTATTTAGTAGCATAATAGAGTGTCCAGAGTTAACAACAATTTATTGGATATTTTAAAATAATTAAAAAGTGGAATTGGAATGTTCCTAACACAAACGTTAGATGGCTGAGGTAATGGAGACCTCAATTATTCTGATTCAATCATCATACGTTGTATACATGTATCAGAACATTGCATGTACTCCATTATTATATACAATGATTATGCATCCATAATTAAGAATAAATTAAAAAAACAAAGGAGAGAACATGTAGTCTGAACTTAACTAGATTGATTGCTTAACAAAGAAACAACAATCAATATTCTCCAGGCTATTTTAATAGACTTAATGTCTTATGTAGTAAATTCTTATAATTTTCTGTTGCCTTGACATCCATTTTATATATAAGTTTAATTTTCTCATGCCAGAAGCAGGGCTTAGTCACCCTTGGCACAGCTTCCAGTTCTATACCTCCCCTAGTTTCTCAATATATTTGATACCGATATCTGCCTTATACAACTTCCTTCTGTTGACCATCTCCCTAAGGGACAGCTAGATATAAGCTACTTGACTGTCCCCACTAACCCACATACCCTCATGAACTGTGCGGATATGCCACAGTGACCAACTCTCATTCACAGTGTGACCTCCTGGAACTCTTGTATGTTTGCTTTAAATCCACCAATTAAAAGCCCTCTCAGGAAATCTGTTTGGATAACTGCCCTAACCCCAGTAAGAGTACTGGCTGATGAGTCTCAGTCTCTCTCTCTCTCTCTCTCTCTCTCTCTCTCTCCAGGTACTCCCTGACCTCAGTGTGTACAGTCTCCACATGTGCCATGGACCCCCAAGACCTATAAGTAGCAGACTCTATTTTCTCCCTGTGTCTCTCCTAATAATTGCACAGGTACTCTCTATCTTCAAGATCCCATATTAAAATACTCACAACAGAATATTAAAAAATTTGCAAATACAAACTCAAATTATACTACATATAAAGGATCAGGAAAATATGATCAATTCCCAAAGAAATAATCAATAGATACCAATTATAGTGTGACCAAAATGTTGGAATTATCAAAGGCTTTAAAGTAGCTGGTATATCTATGTTCCATGAGGTAAAAATAAACACATTTGAAATGAATGAAAAAGTAGATATCTACAGAATAAAAACTATTTAAAAATATAAAATTAAGAACAGAAAAACATATTAATGTGTATGAAACATTCACTGGATGGACCTAACAACAGAAAGTAAATGACAAAGGAAAGAATCAGTAAACTTGAAGAAAGATCAATGGGAATTACCCAAATTAGTGTTCTGTGAGGCAATATTAAAAGTCTTAAGATTTGTGTCTTTCAAAATACTGAAAGAATTAAGAGTTTGGTGCAGAAAAAATAAAGAAGTGATTACTAAGGTGAGACTTCTTGAATGACAGAGGAAGGAGCTCAGATTACCCTCTACCGAGCAAACCAACTATTTAACTGGCAAAAGTTATTAAAAAGCAATCATTGGAAGCCTATGGAAATTAACCTGAGGACATGTGACAAATGGAGAAACATTTATTCAAGAAAACTTAACTAAATCTTGGTAAGAAGAGTAACAGTTTGTTTGATTACTCTCCACCTCCAGCTCCATGTTATGGAAGCTCAGCTCCAGGCATGTGCAGCCAAAAAACAGGGGCTCCCTCTCCCTCCAGCTCCCAGCCTGGGGCTATGGTTTCACAGTAAGAAGGGCAAGCTGCCAGTATTATTCCTCTCTCTAAGCCACATAAGATGGAAGCTCTATTCCAGGCAGTAGCTGCTGAGAGGACTAAAGTTCCCTTCTTTCACTCAGCCTCAATTTATATGGTAAAAGCTCGAATTCAGATGCAACAGGCGAAGAACACTGGGGCACTGGTTGCCTCTGACCCACATCCCTCCATTCCTCTATAAAGCAAAGGTTCCATGGCTGGCAGGGCAAGCCAAGAAGATCAGGGGCTGCCATCCTTGTCCAGTGCTCATTTGTAGAGTGGGGGTTATTTCTTGGAAAATCAGATTCCTGTTCCCAACTCCAGGGCACTGGTGAATATACTAAAAACCACTGAATTGTACACTTTAAAAGACGGACTACTATGTTATGAGAATTTTATATCAGAAGAAGAAAAAACTCTCAATCCAAGAGAAATCAGAGAAAAAGGGAAAAGGAAACAAATAACAGATTGGATAAATAGCTAACAAATACCAAGACGGTAGATTTAAATCCAGCCATATCAGCAATCACTTTAAATTGTGAATTAGTTAATCACTCTAGTTAATAGGTAGTGACTATCAGATAGGGGAAAAAATCCAAGGTATATCTGTCCCACTTTAAATACTAAACCATAAATTGCTTAAAGAGAGAAGTTTGGAAAAGACAGCACTCATCAAAAGAACGCTAGAGTGGCTACATTATTAACCCAACAAAGTATATGTCACAGCAAGAACAAAGAGAGTCGCCTGGTCACTTCACAATAACAAAGTGGTCAATACATTAAAACAACATAAAATCCTAAATATGTATGTACTTAGTAACAGAGCTGCAAAATAAATTAAGAAAAGATGATAGAACTAAAAGGACAAATAGAAATTTTCACAAGTATGTCTAAGATTTCAATACTACTTTCTCAATAATTTATAAAACAAGGAATAGGCCGGGCACGGTGGCTCATGCCTGTAATCCCAGCACTTTGGGAGGCAGAGGTGGGCGAATCACCTGAGGTCAGGAGTTCGAGACCAGCCTGGACAACATGGTGAAACCTCATCTCTACTAAAAATACAAAAATTAGCTGGGCATGGTGGTGGGCACCTGTAATCCCAGCTACTTGGGAGACTGAGGCAGGAGAATCACTTGAATGAACCCAGGAGGCGGAGGTTGCAGTGAGCCGAGATCGTGCCACTTCACTCCAGCCTGGGTGACACAGAAAGACTCCGTCTCAAACAAACAAACAAAACAAAACAAAACAAAAAAAGGAAATAAAAAATCACTATGACTACAGAATACTTGAACAACACCATCAAGGCATTTATAAAACATTCCACCCCACCACAGAAGAATGTATCTTTTCAATTACACAAATAATTTACCAAGGTAGACCATATCCTGGACCATAAAATAAGTCTCAATAAATTCAAATGCATGTCATAAAAAGTATGTCATCTGACTATAGCGGAATTAAAATAGGAATCAATACTAGAAAGTTATGTGTAAAATCTCCAAATATTTGGAAACTAAATAAGACAGTTCTAGGCAATCAGAGTTTAACAAGAAATCAAAAGAAAAATCAGAAGACATTTTGAACTAAATGAAAACACTTTCTTTCAAAATTGATGGGGTTTAGTAAAGCCTTACTTAGGGAAAATTTTATAGCAATAAAACCTAATATTAGAAAAGAACAAAAGCTGAAATTGATGGTCTCAGTTTCCACCTTAAAATACAAGAGAATAAGACAGCAAATGAAATCCAAATTAAGCATTTTAAAGAGTAAAGACCAAATCAAAGATCACTGACATAAGATGCAATAACACAGTAGAGGTAAAACAGTTTTTAAAAAGTTTTACTATTTAAACTATTTTGCCCCTTCTATATTACTGCACTTTATTTCATTGATTTTTGTTTTGATCTTTATTCATTATTCTTTAAACTGTTAAAAAAAAAGCTTGTAAAAAAACAGTAAAAAAAAAAAAAAAGTTAAAAAAACAGTAAAAAAAAAAAGTCAATGAAACAGTAAAAAAAAAAAAAATTAGTGAAATTTAAAAATAGTTATTTGAGGGCTGGGCACAGTGGCTCACGCCTGTAATCCCAGCACTTTAGGAGGCCGAGGTGGGCAGATGGCTTGAGCTCAAGAGTTCAAGATCAGCCTGGGCAGCATGGTGAATCCCTGTTTCTACAAAAAAAAAAATAATAATAATAATTAGCCAGGTGTGGTGGTGTGTGCCTGTAGTCCCAGCTACACAAGAGGCTGAGGTGGATGAATCACCTGAGCCAGGGAGGTCGATGATGCAGTGAGCCATGATCATGCCACTGCACTCTAGCCTGGGCAACAACAAAGTGAGACCCTGTCTCAAAAAAACATTTTCTTTGAGAAGATCAATAAAATTCACAAACCTCCCATCACAAATTATTAATATCAGGAATAAAAGAGGAAACATCACCAGAGGTTCTACAGATTTTTAAATGATTAAAAGGGAATATTAAGAACAACTTAATGCTAATGAATTAGACAATCTTTAAGAAATGTGCAAATTCTTTGAAAGTCTTACACTATCCAAGCTTACTCAAGAAGAAATACAGAATCTGAACAACCCTATATCTATTTAAAAAACTGATGCTGTAGTTAAAAACGTTCTCACAGGGAAAACTCCAGGACCAGATGATTTTAGTATTGCATTTTACCAAACATTTATGGAAGAAATAATAACAATTCTATGCAAATTCCTTCAGAAAATTTAATAGGAAGTATTATTTCCCAACACATTACATAATGCCAGCATTGCTCTTACAGAAAACCAAAGATATTAAAAGAAAGAACTGCCAGACACATCCATCATGAACACAGATGCAAACATTTAAAAATATTTAACAAATCAAATAATGTAATATTAAAATAGGATTACACAACTCAGAGTACTAACCACAATATGACCACAGCCATCCTCTTCAATAAATAGTACTGGGAAAATCTGATATTCACATGCAGAAGAATGAAAATGGACTCTTATCTCACTCCTTACAGAAGAATCAACTCAAAATGGATTAAAGACTTAAATGTAAGACATGACACTGTAAAACTACTAGAAGAAAACATAGGGAAAAAGCTCCATGACAATAGTATAGGAAGAGATTTTTTTGTGTGTATGACCCCAGAAGCACAGTCAATGAAAGCAAAAACAGAAAAATGAAATTGCATCAAACTAAAAACTTCTGCACAACAAAACAAACAACAACACAGTAAAGAGACAATCCACAGATAAGGACAAAATACTTGCAAATCATATATCAGATAAGGGGCTAATATCCAAAATATAAAAGGAACTCAAACTACTCAATAACAAGAAAACAAATAGCCCTATTTAAAAATGGGCAAAGGACTCGAATTAATGTTTTGCAAAAGAAGACATACATACCGTCTCTACACACACACACACACAAACACACACACACACACACACACACACACACACACACAGGCCAGGCATGGTGGCTCGTGCCTGTAATCCCAGCACTTTGGGAAGCTGAGGTGAGAGGATCACTTGAGGCCAGAAGTTTAAGACCAGCCTGAGCAATATAGCAAGACCCCATCTCTAAATTTTTTTTAAATTAGCCAGGCATGGTAGCATGTGCCTGTAGTCCCAGCTGCTTGGGAGGCTGAAGTGGGAGGATTGCTTGAGCCCAGGAATTGGAGGTTGCAGTGAGCTATAATTGTGTCACTACACTTCAGCCTGGGTGACAGAGCAAGACACTGTCTCAAAAAAAAAAAAAGTAAAAAATGTAAAAAGACATATGAATGACCAACAGATATACAAAAAAGTGCTCAACATCTCTAATCATCAGAGAAATGTAAATGAAGACCACAATGATCTATCATCTCACACCTGTTAGACTGGATATAATAAAAAAGATGAAAGATAACAAATGTTGGTGAAGATGTAGAAAAAAGGGAACCCTTGTACACAGTTGGTGGTATTGTAAGTTAGTACAGCCATTTTTGAAAACAGTATGGAAATCCCTCAGAAAACTAAAAATATAATTACCATATGATCCAGCAATCCCACTTGTGGGTATATATCCAAAGGAATTGAAATCAGTATGTTGAAGGGATATTAGCACTCCCATACTCATCGCAGCATTATTCACTATAGCCAAGATATGGAAACAACAGAAGTGCCCATCAACCAATGAATGGATTAAATAAATGTGATATACATACACACAATAAAATACTAAAAAAGCAAGAAATGCTGTCATTTGTGATAACATAGATGGACCTAGAGGACAGTATGCTAAGTGAAATAAGCCAGGCACTAAGAGATAAATACGTATGATCTCACTTATAAGTACAATCTAAAAAAATGGGAACTCATATAAGAATCTAAAAAAATGGGAACTCATATAAGAATACGCATGATCTCACTTATATGTAGAATCTAAAAAAATGGGAACTCATATAAGAATAGAGTAGTATGGTAGTTACCAGAGGCTGGAAGGGAGGCTGTGGATACTGGGGTGCAGATGAGGGGTAAAGCGGAGCTGTTGGTCAAAGGACACAAAGTTTTAGTTGCACAGGAAGAATAGCTACTGTTGATCTATTATACAGTGTGGTGAGTACAGTTAGTAATTATGTATTGTATATTACAAAATGGCTAAAAGAACAAATTTGGAATGTTCTCACCACAAATAAATGATGTGTTTAAGATTATGGGTACATTATTTAGCCTGATTTAATCATTCCATAAAGTTTAGTATCAAAACATCATATTATGCACCATAAATATATACAATTATTATCTGTCAATTAAATATAAAATAAAACTTTAAAAAACCCACTACATCAAATTACAATTAAGATATGAAGATAAAAGATTCATCAGTATATAGAGAGACAAAAAGCATTTGACAAAAATCCAACATCCATTCCTAAAAAGAGCTGTCTGAAAACTAAAAGTAGAGAAAACACCCTCAAACTCATAAAGGGCTGCTGCAAAAACACACAGCTGATACCTGCTGTGAGTCTATCTCGTCCTGTGCAGGAATCCTAATGGAAGGGCAGTGGCCAATTGAGCAACTAGAGCCATTTACTTATGAGAGGCACTCAGGTACTGTTGCATTTGAATCAAAGTCTCTTGGGTTAAGTTGGTTCTGGTTTCCAGCTGGAGTGAATTTAAAGTCTTAAAAGTATT
Organism: Pongo pygmaeus; assembly: GCF_028885625.2. NCBI lineage: Eukaryota > Metazoa > Chordata > Mammalia > Primates > Hominidae > Pongo > Pongo pygmaeus. The sequence continues at coordinate 52,045,123 of NC_072396.2, read as the reverse complement.
GGGTCAACATGATACTGGTGGGTAGTCTCTTGCGGGCATCTATTAAAACAGGATAGAAATATTTTAAACAGGAGTCAAATGCTTAGCCCAAATATGAGAGGATTATTAAGACTTGTAGGGTAGGACATAGGGATCTGGCGGGGAGCCAGCTGAAAATATTTGGAAATCAGAAATTTGGTCCAGTAAGCCATCCAGGAGGCTTTGTGAAGATGTTCCTTTCAGAGATTTGACCAGCTTTAGGATCTTAGATGTTTCTAATTCAACCTGACTGAAAGTATTTACCCAGGTGCAGTAGGAAGTGTTAGTAACAGCACAAACACCATCTTGTACAGCAAGGTAATAGTCTAAAGTAATGCAGTTGCCTAGGGCCATACAAGCAAAGAAGTCTAGGGACCTCTGTTACACCCTGATGGTCCAGTTAGTGGTGTAGGCAATTCTGTTAACAGTGGAGTAAAGGTTTCTGATCATATATTCATCCCAAGCAGGGCCTAGTCCAAATCAGAACTCTAGAAGCCTTCCTCATCCAGCTCCTTCATTGGGATTACCTCCTCTGGGTAAATGGCATCCTTGGGAATGTCTACCATTATCATCTTCATAATCTGAGGGGTTATCATTGGTGTTGAATTATGCCGGAAGACTCTCAGGTAGCTTTCGGAGATCAGGGTAGGTAGCATTAGCGAGGCTAACTGAACAGATAGAAACTTAGGTAAAAGCCATTTCTGTGACAAAATCTCCTGGCAAAGACAGCTCAAGCTTATAACTTACTTCCTCTTTTTGGGACAAGGAAATATAGGCATGGCAAGTTTCTAAAAAGTCTCTTCCCATGAGATGTATGTGGGACAATGAGACAAACAAAAGGCAATGACTGAGAGTGAGGGGCCCAAGCTGGAAGGGGATAGGTAGAGATTTAAGAACCATCATAGGTTGGTTGGCTACCCCAACCATCTGGATGAATTCAGAACTCCAGGGAGGGGATGTGGAAAGTGTGTCAAAATTAAGGATAGACAGAGTAGTTCCTGCGTCAACCAGAGCTCTGACTGGTTCATCTCCAATTTTAATACCTAATTAATTAATACCTGGTTAGTTTTAAGTAGGGGAGATGTCCCTTTAATGTCCCCAGAGTATGTGTAATTTTGCTTGGGGGAAGAGGGCTGGGATACTTTATCAGGATTAGTTGTAGCCAAATATTAGAGAAATTAGGATAATTCAGGATCTAGTGCAGTCTGCAGGTAGGTAAGAACTTAAAAACAATGCACAGGGCTACAATCTAATAACAGGTGTACTTTAGTTTTTCTTCAGAAACATAACTTTTTATCTCCACATTGATCATATAGGAATCCTAGATTTAAAAACCTGTTGAGGCTAGAAAACCAAAATGTTACTTAAAATCTTAAGGTTTTTGGGCCCTCCAGGAAGTGACAATATCTGAAGCCAGGTATTTTATGCATATTCATAAATATGACATTTCAGTCAAAACCTTGATAACATAACCATTGTTTCCAATTATATCCTGCTTATAAAGAGAGAGCAAATTTTTACTGAGCTTATATAAATAAAAATAAGAATATTTATGACTAGTTTCTGAATTTTTGAGAAATCGATTAGGGAGAAAAAGCAAATGCTCCCACCTTTTCATAAAAAAAGATACTTTTCCAAATTATTGCAGACTATAGATAGCTTATGAAAGAAAGTTTTATTGAATCGGGAGAACAAAACATTTAAGGAAAAAACAGTGTTTTCAATAAGTCATGAAAACAACAGCCTTGTCAATTACTTAATTTTATATAAACTATTTTGTTTTACTCAATCTTTTTTCCCCGTAGGGAAAAAATATCACCATTAGCATCCAAACTAAAGCAGCCCTTACTCTCTAGTTCCCAGTTGCCTAAGTTCTAAATATTCTCAGCAGTACTCAATCTTGACCAGACACCCAGCAAGCCAAGTAAAGGGGTAATTATCTTTTCTAGGCTCACACACGTCAAGAATGCTTTTGTACTCAACAAAATTTACACTAAACCTTATTTGAAATCCTTTCAACTTGTAAGAAAACTAGCCATCCACTTTTTTCTAACACGAGACAAAAACACACCAAGTAGTGGCATTAAAAATTGCTTAACAGATAGCCTTATGTGCCAATTGGCAATACTTTGACCACTAAAGGGACTCCTGGGACAAATGCTGGGTAGCAGCTAAAAGTGCTATAGGCTTCCTCCAGCTCCCAGACAGGAGCTACATGGACACATGTTGGCCATGAGAACGCGACAGAGCCAAATCAGAACATGACAATCAGCAGTTTTTGTCCACCCATCAATAATTTCATCATCCGTTGTTTTACTTGATCTTGATTAGCAATTCCATGAAAAGCAATTTTGGACTACAGCTGATTGCAACTGCTTCCAGAGAAGAATTAAAACATTAACCGTGGATGACAAAAACCCAGAACAGTCATGGTCAAAAATCTGATGAGAGTTTACAATTGACAAGGAAATTGAGCCACCTCTACTATACGCAGCATTTTAAGATAACAACCAGAATTATAATTGACATCTTCACATCAGGACCATCAGACTTTTACAAGTTTCATGTAATTTTTTGGACTACTCATATTAATAATATCCAGATTTATGACTGATAACATATTAGATTTGTATGAACCTGTAGTTTTGAAATATATTTTAATAATATACCCATAAGTGTAACTGAGAAAGGATCCAGAATCACTTATCAATTAACAATGTTTCCCATACAATTTACCACGTAAGCCTAATCATTTAATATTTCCATAAGATGAGAAACACATTCTTTTATGCTCTTCAAGGCCCAACTAGAAAATCCCAAAGTTAGCTTTAGGTCAAAAAGACTTAGGATTTTGATCCTGTGGATACCTGCCAAAGATGTCAAAAGGTTCAAAGTCCTTGATTAAACAGAATCACAGATGACTGTAAAATAATATTTATTCTCTTAACCAGAGTGATAACCAAAAGACTTTAAAAGCAATACAGAATGCTATTTGGATGTAGAAACCCGAACTTTTCTGAAGGTTAGTTTTCCAACATAATCAAAAACCTAATAAAGACATGAAGCACAGGAAATTATCTTGGTAAAACACAGAATCTTTGTTTCCTAGGCCAGTTACCAAAAAGGCAAAGAAAAGAAAACCTCCTCCAGTGTGTTGCTTCTTATGGAAAGCCCATTTAGATAACCTGGAAGTTAAACCTGATGAAAAGGGTACATGAATTTAATCAGACACAGGAAAAGTGTGTCCAGGATTATGGGTGTACACTATATTAAAGAGGGATGGAAACAAGAAAACTAGTACCTTGAGCAGAGGGGAATACATGGTTTTTAGTGACAGCATGGGAAATTTCCTGGTTACATGGAACAATTCAGAAACATCAAGAGAAGTCAAAAGTACAGAATCAAGTTGTACTGAAGGAAACATCGTCTTTCTAGACTTTCAAGATAAACATTTTAGCATCAGGCCATAACATTGGTGTTAGAACTGGAGAAAAAATTAAAGGAGGTGATGAAAAGGTTGAAGGAGAGGATTATTACCCCAGCCAAGCAAAACGATATAGCTTTTCAAGGGTAAAAAGGACAGCTGCATTTCTAACCTGAAACTAGGAAAATTAGGTAGATCTAAGAAAGAAATGTGGCATAAATAAAAACTGTTTATAGTTTGCAGGATGGCTGTTAAGGGAAGAGATTTTGGAATTAAAAATAAAAACATCCTGCAACTTTACTAAGAGCAAATCAATATTTTAAGAAAATCTTGTTCTAACACAGGGGATTAGATTTTAAAATTCTGGATCAGTGCATTTCTAAACATCAAAGCTCAATCTTTAGAAAGACCAATAAAAATTTTCTTTTCAATTGTAGCCAACCTGATCACACAGAAAATTCCTTTTATAAACTTTCTTTTCATAAACCTATTATAACGTGCTTAGACAATTTGTAACATGTTTCGATTTTCTGCTTTCTCCTATACTTCCTCTTTCTTAAATAACCAGTCACTTTATTCTAGGACAAAAATTTACCACAAAAGATTATTTCTTATACAGAATGATTCTCTTTTCTCTTCAATCTATCTTACCAAAAATACATCCTACTTTCCTCATATACTTGCATACAGACTATATTTCTCATCTGTTTAATCACACACATTAATTAAAATGTTAACTCTTAGTAACCCTAATCTTCAGTGAAAACCTGAGACTTAAGCAATTTTTAACTGCCAATCATGTACCAACAATCCATGAATACACATTTTACAATTTCCAGAAACATAGGCTAACAGAATATCTTTTTAATACGGAACAGGGGCCGGGCGCAGTGGCTCACGCCTGTAATCCCAGCACTTTGGGAGGCCGAGGCGGGCCGATCACGAGGTCAGGAGATGGAGATCATCCTGGCTAACACGGTGAAACCCCGTCTCTACTAAAAAATACAAAAAAAATTAGCCAGGCGTGGTGGCGGGTGCCTGTAGTCCCAGCTACTAGGGAGGCAGAGGCAGGAGAATGGCGTGAACCCGGGAGGCGGAGCTTGCAGTGAGCCAAGATTGCGCCACTGCACTCCAGCCTGGGTGACAGAGCGAGACTCCTTCTCAAAAAAAAAAAAAAAATATATATATATATATATATACGGAACAGGACATATTTACCAACAGACTCAAATGACTTTTGTTTCTTTCAAATAAGAAGCCAAAAACATATGAGCCTGAACTCATATTCAGTAACCAATGTCTCAGAATTACATCTTATCTGGAAATGATCTAATTCAATTCAATGAACGTCCTCCCAAGTAAACATATTATGAAACATAACCATTTTCAAAAGTTCATTTACAAACTTTTATCCCATTTACATCCATTCAATTCATTCACTCTTAACAATTACATCTAGAAGACTTCATGAGACACTAGAAAAATCTCGCCACCAGCGCAAACACAATTTTCGGTCAACAATTTTACATTACTATATGCCAGATAAGTATAAAAGAGCCCTAAATTTAAATATATACGTATTTTTCTAATGACTCAGAAGACATAGCCATTGCCACCAAACCAACAATATTAGACCAGTCCCATCCACCAAAAGATTGCTGTCACATGAACTTGAAAAACATTTGCATTTATTTGCTTAATTTACGAGTATTCATTTATTTATAAGCCAGTTTGGTTCTGTAGACAATATACAGATATATACATATACACACACACACACAAAGAAAATACAGACAGACGAAAAAGATCTTGTAGCTTTAATCATAAGCCTGTAGCTATGAGTCAGGTAAAACTAATAGTTTAAAGAACAGTTAGATTCAAACTATTTCTCTGTAAACGGAATAAACTGACATTCGTCTGTCCCACATGGCTGATGCCTTTACCGAATTTTAGAGAACAGGGCAACAAATTTACATTTCGAAGCACAGAAAATTTAGGCTTTTTCAAGTAGTTTGGGTGTTTTAGAGGAAGACTGAAATGGATACCAAGGTAACATAAAATCATGGGAATTTATCACAGAATTTTACAAGAAAACATACATATGAGTCTAGAGAAAATGTAATCCCTTCAAAATCAAAGAGTAGAAGAGGAAGGAGGGAGTGAAAGATAAAGCAGAGGTGGGAAAAAAGGTGCAGAAGACAGGCCGAGTGGCAGGCAAGGGGAGGCTAGTGGAAGAAGGTTCTTCCAGAGGGGGCTTCTTTTTTCCAGCTTTAGTTTCAATCTGACAAGCGCTTCTCTCTATTTCATTAAGGCACTCACTCAATTGGGAATTATTTTCCCTAAGAGAGGCAATGGTAGCCCTTTGATTCCATTTAGAACTTTCAAAGTACCAGTTGAAAAAAAGGTTTCCCATTGTCTCTGGAATGTTCCATGTTTTCTTTCTTCTAATTGTGCCTGCACATAGTCAGGTTTTGGAATTTCAAAGAAGCCCCATTTGGCCAATAAAGTTAAAGATTGTCTTGCATAATTTTTGTCCAGACACCTGGCCAATTACAATTCCCTGGACCATAATTTTTGCTCGTAAATCAAGCTGGAGTGCCAGAAGGCAGCTGATCAGGGAAAAACTTAAAATATGGGTTACCCATTGCACTGACGTGACGAATGCCTCTCTTTCATTGCCCGTAGCATAAGCATCCCCAGAAAACCTTATAGACCAGCTGAGTTGGGCTGGGAAGGACCCCTTATTGAGGCGGGAAATTAAAGAAAAAGAAAATTAAAAAGAAAGAGAAATAAGTTGTCCTGTATTAGGCGACTTGTCCCAGAGGCAGCAACAGGCACAGCCCAGACCCAGGAAAAGTCTTGATAGTATTAACTAATGTGCTCTGGAGACTCTCCCAGCACTCCCTCAACGTAAGGAGAAGAAAAACAAATTTTCCTTTGTTTCATGAAATGAGTTTATAGATTCTTGTTCTCTGTAACTAGTGACTTCAAGTACTCTGTTTTATTTAAGAGGTACAATGAAGATCATGAGAAGCCTGAGTAGGCCTGAACTACAGCTGCTTGGGCACCATAGTGAAGGTTATGGGATAAGCCCATGCCCAGGCAAACCTAGATAACGAACATCTGGGTTGCTGGGCAACGGTCATGTGCAATCCTGCCTTTGTTCTGCCTCTGTATCCCTGCTTTCACGCCACTGTAAGCTTGCTTCCGGCTAGCCCACCCCCTTTTGTAAAATGTGTATAAAAGTCAGATACTGTCTTTGTTCTGGGCCCAGTCTTTTGGATGTGAGTCAGCTGGGCCTGAGTGCACTCAATAAAGATTCTCCTGTTTCAACCCGAGGTCTCTCTCATCCTCCTGAGTCCCACAACACTCTAAACCTGGGGTGACTGGGAGGACCACCTCTGGGATCCAGATGGAGGGAACTGGCTGAGACTTGGAAGGCCCTCCACTAAGCCTGGGGCCAACAGGGAATGCCCCCTCCAGAGTCCAGATAGGGGGAACTGGCTGGGAAGGCCACCCTCCCAAGCCTCCCACCCCCCATCCCAGCCAGGAGACAAAAGGAAGGTCTCCTCTGGGGTCTGGATGGAGGGAACCTACAGGAAAGGAATAAAGTCTCTGAGACCTTAAACAAAGGGTAGGACGTCCGAATTTGAGAGAAATTACCCCAGCCTATCCCTGAAGCCCTGGCACCAGTAAGAATACAACTGACCTCAGGAGGCTCTTGCGGGCACTTATACCTTGTCTCAGACGGCACTGGGAGTAGTTGGGGATGGCTTCAAATCCTGTTTCTGACACTAAGAATGTAAACAGAAGTTCTCTGAAAAGGAATTTGGAGGAAAGACTTAACAGTTTGCAAACAGACACAGCCTTCTGTGTAAAACGAAAGTGTATTCCAGAGAACAAAGAGATGGTTTGGCTTTCATAGAGAAAGTTCCTACTCACGTTCCCAGTCAAGACCTTTTATACAAATGAAGAATTCAGACTTGCTTGGTTCTGATTGGTGAACACAGCTGAGCTCTGACTGGTTGATACAACTGAGCTCTCATTGGCTAAGGCAGGTTGGCTCTGATTGGTTGGTTCAGGTGAGCTCTGAAAGCCCCAAAGGTAAACAAAGGCTTGAGTTTTCCAGGAAACTCAGAGTACCTGTGTGATCTCTAGTCAGCAAATGGCCGCTTGGCTGTATTTTAAATTTAGGTCCTGTTAGCCACTCAAAATCCATCTTGAAGGACTGGCTGTTTTAGGTTCATGTTTGTTTGCACACTTCACAAATGAAAATATGTTACTGACAAGTACATAAAAAAGACAAACGTTATTTGTTATTAAGGAAATGCAAACTAAAACCACAATGTGCTACCATTACACAGTTAGAATGTGAAAATTTATAAACACAAATGATATTAAGGTTTGGCAAGGATGTAAGGGAACAGGAACCCTCACATAGTGGTGGTGGGAGTGTAAAATGATACCACCACTTTGAAAAATATTTGGAGGTTTCTTACAAAATTAAACATATGCCTATCATGTTTATCTCCTAGGTCATTCATCACCTAGGTATTGACTCATGAAAAGGAAAAGCATATGTCCTTACAAATACATACAAAAATATTCATAGTAGTTTGTAATAGTCAAAAATTAAACAGAAACCAAATGTCCTTCAACAGGTAAATGATTAAATAAATCTTGGTATATACAAATACTGCCACTCATTGATTAAAACGGTATAATGTATCGACATATGCAACAACATGGATGTATCTCAAAATAAGTATGCTGAGTGAAAGAAGCCAGAGCATAAAAGTATACATACTGTATGATTCCATTTATATAAAACTTTAGAAAATGCAAATTAATCTGTAGTGACAGACTGCTGATAATTGATTGCCTACGGACAGGGTAAGGGTATAGGAAAAGAGGAAGGGATTACAGTTAAGCAGGAGAAAACTTTTGGAGTTTGATGAATATATTGATTATCTTGATTGTGGTGATGGTTCATGGTTTTCATATATATACATATATCAAAACATATCAAATTTGTGTACTTTAAATATATGTGGCTTATTATATCTCAAATTACACTTAATAAATCTCAAGATTTTTTAGTAGAAATGGATAAGCTGGCTCTAAAATTCTTATAGAATTATAAAAGAGCTGAAATTGCCAGAACAGCCTTGAAAAGGAAGAAACTGTTTTTCTGACTTATTGTAAAGTAACAGTTATCAAGATAGTGTGGTACTGACTCTTTGAAATTCAATGTAATAGAATAGAGTCCAGAAATGTCAGCACATATATGGTCAATTGATTTTCAACAAAAGTACAAAGACAATTCAGTGGGAAAAGGTTAATCTTTTCAATAAATGGTCGTGGAACCAGTGGTTATCCATATCCAAAAATAAAATATGAATGTTGATCTATACCTTGAGTGATATCTAAAAATTAACTCAACCTAGATCATAAAACTAAATATGAGAGCTAAATATATAGAAGTTTGAGAAAAATGTAGAACAAAAGCTTTGTGACCTTGAGTTAGAAAAATATTTCTTAGATACGACACCAAAAACCTGATTTATAAAAGAAATTGATAAATTGGACTTCATTAAAATTAAAAATTTCTATTCTTCAAAAGGCACTATAAAAATAAGCAGATAAGCAATAGAGTGAGAAAAGATATTTGCAAGTCACATATCTAACAGAAGACTTGTATCCAGAATATATAAAGAACTCTCAGAACTCAAAGTAAGAAAACGAACAACCCAATAAATAATTGCCAGAGTATTTACAAATTAGCATGTGAAAAGATATTCAACATCATTAGCCATTGGGAAAATTCATATAAAAAACATGAGAGGCCAGGTGTGGTGGCTCACTGCTGTAATCCCAGCATTTTGGGAGGCCAAGGTGGCGGATCACTTGAGGTCAGGAGTTTGAGACCAGCCTGGCCAACATGGCGAAACCCCGTCTCTACTAAAAAAAACAAAAATTAGCTAGGCATGGTGGTGGGCGCCTGTAATCCCAGCTACTCGGGCGGCTGAGGCAGGAGAATTGCTTGAATCCAGGAGGCGGAGGTTGCAGTGAGCTGAGATCATGCCACTGCAGCTTGGTCAACAGAGTGAGACTCCATCTCAAACACACACACACACACACACACACACACACACACACACCACCATCACCACCACCACAACAAAACCACCATGAGATACTGCTACACACCTATTAGAATGTCTAAAAATTTTTTTTTTAATTATACTTTAAGTTCTAGGGTACATGTGCACAACGTGCAGGTTTGTTACGTATGTATACATGTGCCATGTTGGTTTGCTGCACCCATAACTCATCATTCACATTAGGTATTTCTCCTAATGCTATCCCTCCCCCATCCCCCCATCCCACAACAGGCCCCAGTGTGTGATGTTCCCCGCCCTGTGTCCAAGTGTTCTCATTGTTCAATTCCCACCTATGAGTGAGAACATGTGGTGTTTGGTTTTCTGTCCTTGTGATAGTTTGCTGAGAATGATGGTTTCCAGCTTCATCTGTGTCCCTACAAAGGACATGAACTCATCCTTTTTTATGGCTGCATAGTACTCCATGGTATATATGTGCCACATTTTCTTAATCAGTCTATCATTGATGGTAGAGTGTCTAAAATTTTAATGTCTGCCCCCATCAATTGTTGGCAAGGCTGTGGAGGAATTGGACTCATACACTGCCAGTGGGAATATAAAACTCTACATACAGTTTGAAAAACAATTTGGCCGTTTCTTAAAAAGTTAAACAAATACTTACCATGACCCAGCTATTTCACTATTAGGTATTTACTCAAGAGGAAAGAAAACTTGTCTATACAAGTATCTGTACATGAATGTTCATGGAAGCTTTATTTGTAATAGCCCAAACATGAAAACAAATCAAATATCCATTAATGTGTTTGGACAAATAAAAATTGTGGACTATCCATACAATGGAAGGAAGGAAAGAAGAAGGGGAAGTGGGAAGAGAAGGAAGGAAAGATAGAGGGAGAAAGAGAAGAGGGAAAGATAATGAGAAAGAAAGTAAAAAGGAAAGAAAGGGAAAGATAAAAAGAAAGAAAATTTTAAGAAATCCTAAAGGTTTCTTATGAATGCCTGTGGTTTGGGGAACACTATCCTTATTTAAGGTGTGTACTGAAAACTGTACTACTTACTATACAAAAATGCTGCAGAAAGAGGAATTGGAATAATCCTCTCTCAATTCCTTACAGCTGAATATCAGAATGCATCTGGTAACTGATAAAAAAAGCCACACACATATTGCCTATACAGGTAGTGTCTATAGAATAACGGTGCCTATACAACGATCCTCAAATTGAAAGGCAGATTTTTTTCATATGTGTCACAACAAATTAATTAATTCAACAACTATTCAGTGACTCCTACCATATTTTAGGCATTATTTTGGATTCTGTTTTTTGTAATGACCAAGATAGCATGTTCCCTGCTCTCAAGAATCTCACATTCTGTTTGGGAAGGCAGTCACACAACCTGAGAAGCTCAATAGAAGTCTGTATCTGATGAATTTGATGGCATTTGCAATGTAGTGTATTGATGTGAAAATGGAACACAGGAGAAGAGAAGAAAGTGAAATTGACTGGAAATGAGTGGTTATGGAAAAAACAGAACACCAGGAGAGTGGGCTCTTTGTGTGTGTGTGTGAACATGCTCCTTGAACTTGACAATTCCACTGACTTCTTAGCTCATGTCCTCGATTTTGCCAGTATAAGACCAAATGATATAGAATCCTTTTACCTATAAAATAAAATAATGTAATTAGCTGGCTTCTATTAATCTAACAAGGCATTTATTCAACAAATATTTCTTGAGGGCCTATTTAGCATCAATAACACTGTGTTTGGGAAGCCTTCAGTGCCATGTCCAATGCAGGTCCACTGTAAGGCCAAATCTGAGACTGAGGGAGTAACAGAAGGTGCCAGTTACACTATGAAGTAAGATATCAGGAAAACACTGGCTCTTGATGGTTCTGAAAAAAGGATAAAAGGCCACACCCTCTCTGAGTGAAGAAAATTTAAGTAGGGAAATATCTTGGGTTTACACACTTCTTACATATTATTTCCAACACATATTTTGTAAATTAGTTGTTATTCTTTATTAAGCATGTAGCTTATACTATTACCATTAAGCCAAGAAATACTTCTTTCTGCCTACCAAGGCCTAAGGCCCCTAGGTTCTGGGGACAGAGGGAAAATCCAGGCTCTATCCAAGTCCTCAAAGTTCTCATAGTCTAGTGGGAAGATGGTTATACAGAAATATAATTTCCAAAATTGTGTAATGAGGGCTTTGGCAAGGGTAAGAACAAGAGGCTCTGGGAACACAGAGGAAGGACCCTAAACTACAGCCAGAAGGATGAGTAGACAGGATTATCCTAGGCTCCTCTCAGAAGTTGTGAGTATGAAGTAGATACTATTATCCCCAATTTGCAGTTGTGGAAACTGAGGATCGGAGAGATATGAACCTTAAGGTCACACAGCAAGGCAGAGGTGGGGCAAATTTCAAGCCTAGGCTTGTCCAACCCCAGTGTCTCATGCAGTTTGCATTACCCTAAGCTCACTCTTATGGCAATGTCATCTGTTTTTATTACCAGCCACCAGCTACACTTCCTGGCACTCTGCTTGCTAAAAATTTTTTTTTAAGTACTAAAAACAGTTTTAGGATCAGCCATATAATTTGTGAAGTACAGTGAAAAATGAAAATGTGGGACAACTGGTTCAAAAATCATTAAGCATTTAAGATGGCAACAACACATCATTAAAGCAAGCAGGGGCCTGTGCAACTGCACAGGTCACGTGCCCATAAATCCAGCCCTGTTCAGTATAGGAGCTGATTGTGGCAACTTCCAGGGAAAGGCAGCTGAAGGATTTTCGGGTGTTTTCATGTTCCCCACAGAGGAACCCTGGGGTGAAAGCTGTGCTCAGCTGTGAGGAGTGCAGGGCTCTGAAATGGGCCTTTCACCCCCACCTCTTTCCCAGTTCACAGCTGTTTCTGGGGATTGGACACCACTTAGACATGGAGACACAAAGGGAAGCTACAGACAGGGCACACAAATTCCCAGGAAAGGTCTGCAATGTGGCTGTTACTTTCTAAACTTGCTCCTGCTTCTAGGTAGATAAGCCTTTCCCACATAATCAATTATAACCTCCAGCTATGAATATTTTCACGAGTGAAATGAGTTAATGTGGTTGGGCTAGAATTTTTCACCTTCCATATGAAGTTTAGGTTGATAGAGTAACTTTACACAATACAAAACCAACGCCATTTCTCATAATAAATTGTAGATGAACATGCCCAAACCATTACCTTCACACTTGGCAAAACAGTAGTACTCTGTGCAGGGGCATATCATGCAATTTACTTCACAAAAGAAGTTAATAACCTCGCAAGGGGGCCATGACAGAGTCCACAGTTCAATGTGTCTTTCATTCATATTATATTTTATGTAACCTCTGTTCCTCAATGTCTTCATCTATAAAATGGGCTCAACATGAACATCTACTTCCTAAGGTTGTTCTGTGAACAACCTTAGTGTATGTATAAACGTTAAAACAGTACTTAACACATACAAGCATACTATAATTTTTACCTGTTATATCTGCATGCCAGGTTAAAATTATATAAAGGCAACCTGCAGTCAATGACATGTTAATCCTTGATGTATTCCACTCATTCATTAAAATGAATATTTTAAACAAGATACAAATAATGCTGGGAGGAAAACTACTGTTCTCAGAAGCATTCATGTAACTACTGCAAGTATAAATTTGTTAAATTCCTAGAGTTTGTACCTCTGAGGCTCAATCCTTTGTTTTTTTTACATTTTTGCGCAGTGGCCTCTGGTATTGGTAAAAATGTTGCTCAATAGCTTGTGGAAATGCCTTCATATTTTAAAGTACTAAGTACAATAAAGAATGTCCCTCTCCATTTTTGAAACAGACAGTTTGATTTTGAAAGTATTGTTGTTTAGGAAAGACCAGTAACCTGTTAAGGGGCTGTCAGAAATATCTGGACACATGATCATAATCCTAATCAGAGTAAGAACCATCTGTACTGGGCACTCACGATGTGCAAGACACTGTTGGAAGCACTTAATATGCACCATCCTTTTTAATCCTTACAATAATCTTGGAGACGTGCACTCTTACTGTGCCCAATTGACAAATGCAGAAGCTTTGGATCCCAGGTTAACTAACTTGCACTGGGTCACACAGTGATTCAATAGGAACACCAGAATTCAAACCCAGGAATTCTGACTCTGGAGCCAAGCTCTATTAGCTATGAGATTTTGAAAATCACAAAATTGCTCTGAGCCTCAATTTCCACATCTGTGAAATGGGAATAAATGTAGGCCCTCCAACACTGGGAGGTTGTGACTTGCTGCATTGGAACTGTCTACTTTTTCTTAGTCTTTGGATATCTAGAATTACTCAAGAAATAGAAATATAACAAAGTGAGAGCTTTTAAAATATGTGTTCTTTCCTTAGGAAGGACCCTGAGAATAGGGCCTTGCAAGCCCTAGAAACAACCTTGAAGAATGAGGGTACCTGAAACACTTTCTATAAAAGTGGCAGGATGTTGGGACCTGGTGGGCACACAGGTCCCACTTGTCCCCCATGGACTCTTAGCTTTGTGGTATGAATAAAGCATGAGCAGGGCCTGAACAGGACACTCCAAATTGTGACCAGGGCCCTTTTTGGTCAGGTCTATGCCTGTACTGTTCACATACCAGAATAGCAAAGGAGAGGAGAAATATGAGAAAGGAGGAAAAGGGAGTTTCTTTTGCTGGTTTGCTTTATATTTTTTCACTCTGTTCTTTTAATGTGGTCTCTCCTATTATGTTTCTACAGCTTAAATTTTCAAAAAACAGCGGAGTTTAATTTAAAAAAATAGTTATATGGTCAATGTGGAACTTGTAGACTATAGAAGACCATATCACCAGTTATTAAAAAAACCAGATATCCACCTTGTTCACAGCATGGTGTATGCCCATGTAGTTCTCTCCAAATGTCTACACACACACACACACACACACACACACACACACACACACACACCCTCACGTATCTGCTCAAACTCAGTTACAATTATTTTTGTTACAGTAACATTATCGATTAACACATATTTCCACTGAATGTCTGACCATTTTCCCGTCAATTATTAGCCCCAAATCACCCTCCCACATTCTTCCCACCCCCAAAGACCTCAGGAGCCCGTTCCCCACACATAAACATTTTTTTGTCCTTTAGAATCTAAGATGTTCCCCATTTCCTGATTCTGGATCTTCCTCCCAGCTTCCCTACTCCCATCTGGGTTATCGTCTCCCTCCCTCTCACCCCAAACTTCATCATTCCCTGCTCCTTTTCTGACCCTGGATGTCTCCATCACCCCTCCTTTTCTCCAGCCACCTGGGTTAGACCCTGCCCCCTTTTCTTGCCCAAGTCGCAAATCACCTCTGCTAAGAGGGTATATAGAACCTAAGTGGGAACTTCCTGCACAGAACTCCATTTCGCCAGTGGGAATAAATTATTGCTAGGACAGTATTTTATTTCTTCTCTTGTCCGAAGAGTCAGCTAAGTATGTTAACAATTTTAACCCTCCAAATATGATATAGGAGTAACAATTTTTCGAACCTCAATAAAAAAACACACCTCTACATTTTGTTTAAACAAAACAATTTATTTTACTAATTAAAACATTTCATAACAGAAAAGCAACTTGGAAAACAGAAATCTCAGCTCAAGGGCAAAGGCAAACTCTTGAGGAAGAAGGTGGCCCAGAATCAAAGGCCAACAGCAGGTAAGTGCTAGGTGGTGGAGTCATGGGGAGGAGAGGCTTCTAAACTACTCAGGATGTTGGTTAACGGCTGGAACTTTGGGAGACCTCGCAGCTAACTACAGGGCAGGCAACCCATTCACAAAGTGGGTAGATGTTGATTCCTTCTGTGGGTCTTAGAGGATGCTCATAGAGGGTCACGGCTCAGGCGGTGTTGCGGGGTGAGCTGTGCTCTCTATTTCTGCCTGCTCTTCTGGAGGGACAGGGCTCCGAGCATAAAACTCAGGCATCAAAGCATACCTAAGGCTTTCAGGGCTAGGAGTGGAAATAGATCTCAGGCCCAAAAACTCAGGGGAAGGGGAAGAAGGGCTTAGGCCAGGAGACCTACTCGGGGAGGAGGAGTTGGAAGCATAGGAAGAGGAGGAGGAGCTCTCATCCCACTGCTGAGGGATGGGAAGGAAGAACCTCCCAGGGGGTGAGGGTGAGGAGGCACGCATACGGACTGCATGCCAAACAGGCGGGGAAGCACGGCTTGGGACCTCAGGATCAGGAGAGCCTGATCTGCTCTGAAAGGCAAGCCTTTCTGAGCCAGTCCCACAGGAAGGATTCTCATCAGCTGACCCAGACAGAGAGCGGCGGCTGAGAAGGGCTGATCTTCGCTGGGTGGAACGGCTCCGGAGGCCAGTGCCTGGCGTCGTGCTGGTGCTGCGATGACCGGGGTCTGACCTTGCTGTGCGGACGCGAAGGGCAGGGCCTGGCGCAGAATCGCGGCCTCGGCGGGCAGGGCCTGGCGCAGAATCGCGGCCTCGGCGGGCAGGGCCTGGCGTAGATGCACGGCCTCGACGGGCAGGGCCTGGCACAGAATCGCGGCCTCGGCGGGCAGGGCCTGGCGCAGATTCAGGGCTTAGACGAGCAAGGTCTAGATGAGTGGCGCGGCGTGGAAAAGCAGGGCCTGGCTGGGCGGTGCAACGTCGGATGACAGGGCGTGGACCAGACGCACGTCTGCGGACACCAGAAGCTGCCAGGGTTGTGCGGCTTTGGGTAGCAGGCCTTGCCTCAGATGCGTGGCTTAGGAGTGCAGGGCCTGGCTGGGTTGCCTGACTCGACGTAGAAGCCCCGGAACAGGGATGGCTGCTGGGCGGGAACCCTGGCGAAGATGGCGGCAAAAGCCCAGGAAACAGACGCCGCCCTGGAGGCTTCTGAACCGGGGCAGCCTGGTTGCGGCAGGGCTGCTTCCTACGACGGCTGTTCCCGGGGCTCTTGGTCTGGGCCAGGTGCTCGTCGGCGTGGCCAGTGGCCTTCTGGGGCCCCACAGCGGCCTGGCTGCCCCCCTCGGGCACCACACACCCAAAGACTTCGTGAGGACTGCGGCAGTCTTGGCGGTCAGAATGCCTCTCCGTCAGCACAGCAGCCATGATTGGCAGCCCCAAGGCCTCATCGGTGATGAAAATGGCGGCGGAGGTGGCGGCTGCAGCGGAAGAACCGGCTGTGCTGCTGCTTAGGGCGGCGCCGCCCGAGGGAGATGCTTGGCTGGAGACTGTGGTGAGGGAAGCAGCAGGATCTTGATTCCCGGTCCCGCAGGCATCCCCGGAGGCAAGGGCGGTTTCGTTGTTCAGCCCTCCCTGCACCTCGTCCTGCTGGTGCTTCTGCTCCTTCTCCATGTCTGACTGAGTGTCCATAACGCCAGGTTCTCCCTTACAGAGCAAAGAGCGCAGCTGCTACTTCTGCCGGAGGAGAGCGCGAACTAGTAGAGCAAGAAGGTGGGTGGAGCCCAGCCAGTCCTCGACTCTGATTGGCGAGCTGGATGTCAGATGACTCTTCTCTCTTCCTGGGAGCCGTCCAATCCGGAGCCGTACAACCCAGAGCCAGGCGCCTATCGTCAACCCGGAGTGTGTGCTCCAGCCCTCTGGGGTCGACCCTGGCTGCTGGGTCAATAGTGTGACTCTCCTCTCCTCACACGGGGCCCCTAAGACACGTGTGTGTGTGTGTGTGTGTTCTACATGAACGATTTGAGTCACCCCAAATCGTGGCTGAGGCTTAAGTGGTCATTTGAAAGAAATGCCACACTGACCGGCAGGTTATATCTCCTGGCCAGGTGTCCCTCCTCGCACCCGATCAGGACAATGAACCCAGGCATGACGCCCGAAGGGACCACCCTGGAACTCCTCCAGGCATCTAGATGACCCCATGTGGGGTCTGGTGGGTTTTAGGGTTATACAGAGGCCTGAAGGCGAGAAAAGGGAAGGGGCCCACACCGTCTTGCCTCCGGATGTTCAAGCACTGCTGCTTCCCTCAGGTCCCACACACCTCAGGTCCCACATACCAGAGGAGGATTTAGAACTGTGCCTTTTCCCCCAAGGCACAGTTTGGGATTGCCTAAGGTTAAGGGTGACACCGTCCTTAAATATTTTATGGGCTGCGTAGTAATCCGCTGATGAACATATATTAATTTATTTAGTGTGGTCTCTAGCTCCTATTAATATAAATATGCTGTAATGTATAGACTTGAAGTTTAATATTTGGCCACTCATTTTTAGTCATTATTTATTACAAAAGGTGTCATGTTCAGTACTCAAAACAGAAAAGCAAATGTAAGAAAACTACACCTAAGTCCTCACGCACCCATGGGAAAGTGCTGGAAATTTTTACTTAGACTTTGGTAGAAAGGCCCTATTCATACATGTTTCATAGTTTTTAAAATTTTTTATTTTATGAAATGGAATAGTTTCTCCACAGATACTGCATTGTAACCTGCTTTGGGTTCCAGAAAGCACACTTTCTATGTCAGTAAACAAATTTCTACAAGGCCACTTTAAATTACAAAATACTCCATTTATAAAAGAAGTTTACATTTTCAAACATTCCCATATTGGCCACCATTTATGCTGTTTCCAACATTTTACATCATTGTGAGACACATCTTTCTCATTAAAAATTGTTCATATCCTTAAATGTGTCATTGTGGATAAATTCCCAGAAGAGAAAATTCTTGGTACAAGCCTATGAACATTTGGAATTATTTTAATTACTTAATTAATTTATTTATTGATTTTTGAGGTGGGGTCTGGCTCTGTCGCCCAGGCTCCAGTGCAGTGGCATGATCTCAGCCCACTGCAACTTCTGCCTCCCGGGTTCAAGCAATTTCCTGCCTCAGCCTCCCGAATAGCTGGGACTACAGGCGCGTGCCACCCATGCCCGGCTAATTTTTTGTATTTTTAGTAGAGGCAGGGTTTCACCATGTCGGCCAGGCTGGTCTCAAACACCTGACCTCAGGTGATCTGCCCACCTCAGCCTCCCAAATAGCTGGGACTACAGGCGCGTGCCACCCATGCCTGGCTAATTTTTTGTATTTTTAGTAGAGGCAGGGTTTCACCATGTCGGCCAGGCTGGTCTCAAATCCCTGACCTCAGGTGATCTGCCCGCCTCGGCCTCCCAAAGTGCTGGGATTACCGGTGTGAGCCACTGCGCCCAGCCACATTTGTAATTCTTTGATTAAAAATATTGGCAAACGAGTCTCCTGAATGTCACTGTTATAATATTTTGAGGAGAATAAAATAGGATATTTAATGGAATTGGTGAACAATTGGGCTGAAATGCAACTCAAAAATAGAATGGAATGGTATTTGGAGTGTTAAATAATATAGTATGGAAAATGGATTTGAAATGGTATGCAGGATGGGATGAAATGGAGACTGCAATGGAAACTGGAATAAAATGGGGAGTAGAATACGGGTTTGAACAGGATGTAGAATGGAATATTGGAAATTTAATGGAATTTAATCGGAAAATGTAATGGAACAGAAAATGGAAACATATCTAATGTCATATGGAATAAAATAAAAATATATGAGAAAAGGAATGAGTGCAATACGGTATGAAATAAAATATTAAAGAAAATAAAAGGAAATCAAAATTGGAAGGAATATAGAATGGAACAAAATGTGCAATGGCCTGAAATAAATGGACTATGAAATATACGGTATAGATTTTTAAATAATGGAACAGAATGAAATTTAGAATGAAATATAGAATACAGTTGATGAAGGATGGGATAGGAATTCAATAAGAATGGAATATGGAAAACGAAATATTGATAAAATACAGGATGGACATAAGTGAAGAAGAAAAATGAACAGAATATGTCTGCTTATCATTATTCCACAATTTAGTGTCATGAAACAACATCCATTTTAACATTCCCATGGATTTTGTAGAGCTAGAATTCAGACGGTACATAGTGGGGATGGATTTTCTGCGTTCCTCAATGTTTGGGACTTCCGCTGGAAACTTGAACGGCTGTGAGATCATGAGGGAAGGACAGCAGTAAATGATGAATCCTATATTTTTATGGATGGTGGTGCCACTTACCGAAACAGGGAAAACTTGCTCAGTTGAAAAGATCAGGAAGATGGTGGGAATCAGTGATTCTGTTATGACCATGTTAACCACTGTTCCCTGTATAGTTGAAATTTTGGGGTATGAACCCCACTTATAGCTATTCTCTTTGTTCTGTAGGTCAACTTTCACCAGTTTTATGGATCCACTTTTCGTCTTGGGAGTCATTTCAATCTATTCTCTGAGAGTTTTCCTCCTTTCTTGAATCTCCGTGGGCCTTAGTCATGGTCCCTGACTTAGTAATAATTAAAATGCTCCTATCTACCCTTGCTCTCTTTAAAGGAATATATATGTCTTCTACTTATTGTTTTGCTATCCTCCAAGATCTCAAACTTTAAAGAAGCCCCTCTTTTTAACTCCATTGTTGTCTTCAATATCCTCACCTTTCTCTCTGTGTTCCATTTAAAAGTATATATGTATCTATGTGCTCATTAAAAAAATCTGAAAGGGTGGTTTTTCGTTCTTTTCATACTTCATCTTCTGAATGGTTTCAATGAGCATATATCACTCTGGTACTAAGCAAATATAGCTACTGTATTTCTGAAAAGAATTATGTTTAATCAGGTTTTAAGCTATTATAACAAAACAAGCTCTCATATATACTACTGGATAGAATTATAAATTCATAGCACCTTCCAAGATGAAAATTTGATGATATGATGATACATATAAAAAGTCTTATATGAAATGCATAATTCCTCTCCAGGCATTAATTCTAAAAAAAAAAATACTCATATATCTTCACAGTGTTATATGCTCAAAGGTGATTATTATAGTGTCAATTATTTTTAAAAATCTGAAACAACCCAATTTCCAGTAGAATGCCTAGAGAATAAACTTATATAGGATGTTACAGTATGTTTTTGAAAAATTTTTAATGCCATAGGAAAATGGCTACGAGATTAAAAAAAAACCATGATGTACCGTATCTACTGATCTATACTTACATCTGTTTATTTTTACATCTACCTAGTTATTAAAATTTTGTTCACCATAGTACAGTTGTTCTCAGCTAGGGGAATTTTGCCCTGCAGGGGAAATTTTAAAATGTCTGAAGAGTGCCATAATTGGGGAGGAGGAGTTCTACCAGCGTTTAGTATATAGGCATTAAGGATGCTGCTCAACCCCTTCAATGCACAGGAGAGCCTCCAACAACACAGAATTATCTGGTCCAAAATGCCAGTTGTGTGAAGTTTGGCAAACTTTGCAGTATGGAATTTAGATAATTTAGAAAAGTTTAAGATAATTTAAATCACAAGCAATTTTACCAGTGACTGATAACTATGTTTAAAAGTCTGATATATGTACATATTAAATATTCTGATATTTTTGTATTTTATAATCAACAGTATATTTTTGAAATAAACTAAGCCATTTAAAAAATTCATTATTCCTGAATAAGCCACAAATATTTTTCACATATTAAGCATACTACTCATTGCTTAATAATTTATTGTTTGTTTTTTGAGACAGTCTCGTTCTATGGCCCAGGCTGGAGTGCAGTGATGTGATCTCGGCTCACTGC
The DNA here is from genome assembly GCF_028885625.2 of Pongo pygmaeus. Taxonomy (NCBI): domain Eukaryota; kingdom Metazoa; phylum Chordata; class Mammalia; order Primates; family Hominidae; genus Pongo; species Pongo pygmaeus. Next base: position 52,023,945 of record NC_072396.2, on the reverse strand, counting down.
AACCTCCGTCTCCTGGGTTCAAGTGATTCTCCTGCCTCAGCTTCCCAAGTAGCTGGGATTACAGGTGTGTACCACCATACCCAGCTAATTTTTGTAATTTTAATAGAGACATGGTTTCACTATGTTGGCCAGGCTTATCTGGAACTCCTGACCTCAAGTGATCACCTGCCTCTGCCAGTGCTGAGATTACAGGTGTGATTTTTTTTTTTTTTAATGAGACCAAGTCTCACTCCGTAGCCTAGGCTGGAGTGCAGTGGTGTGATCTCAGCTTACTGTAGCCTCCCCCTCTCAAGTGACTCTCCTGCCTTAGCCACCCGAGTAGTTGGGATTACAGGCGTGTGCGACCATGCCCAGCTAAATCTGTGTATTTTTGGTAAAGATGGGGTTTCACCATGTTGGCCAGGCTGATCTTGAATGCCTGAGCTCAAGTGATCTGTCCGCCTCGGCCTCCCAAAGTGCTGGGATTACAGGCATGAGCCACCGGGCCTGGCCTGATTGCTAAGAATTTATAAAATTTAAGATCTGTAATTTCAGCTCATTTAGATGGAGGAATATTCCACAATTATCAATCCAACAGAGATGTTCAAACTTCTAATAAAATTAATGTCTAAATATTTACATATGTGGTTAAAATAAAGAAAAATTGATTTATAACACAGTGTAGCCGATATATAAATAGTAGTGTGGTTGACTAACCAGGTCGTAGTAATCTCACTACCACTCCAGTGACTGGTTTGGGAATAGTCATTTCCCAGTTGCAGTCAATAAGATATGGATGCTTGTGTTTTAGGGTTTTGGGGGGAAAGGTTTCTCAGCTCTTGAAAAAATAAAGACACAACATGTTTTTTACACTTAAAAATTGAAGAATATATATCAAATATTAGAATAAATGAATTTGGTATAATCACTGGACATAAGGTCAATATTACACAATGGAATTGTATTTCCACATATTAGCAGTAAAAAGTATAAAGAGGAAATGTTAAAATTGCCATTTCCTATAGCATCAGAAAATATCAAATAACTAGGAACAAATCTAATAAAAAAATTCATAAGACCTTTGTCCAGAAATCAACATGACATTTCTTAAATAAAGAAGCCCTACATTAATCAGAGATATGTCATGTTTGTAGATTAGTATATTATGAAAATTAAATCAGAGAAAATTCTCATCCAAATAGTCTATGTATTCAATGCAATACAAATAAAAATCTCAACAGATAGTTTGAAAATGTAAATCAGCAAACTGATTCTAAAATGTGAATGGATATCAAAGATCTAAGAACAGCCAAAGCCATCTAGGAGAAGAAATCTGAAGAACTTTCACAGTCAGAAAAGCCATAATTAAGATAGTATGATTTGTGTACAGTAACATTTTGTTACGCAGGAATAGATAAATAAAGATATATATGTTTAGATAAAGATAGACAAATAGACCAATAGGACAAGAAAAGAGTCCACAAACAGACACACACATATGATCACCTTATTTACAACAAAGATACCAATGCAGTGCTCAGGGAGAAAGATAATCATTTAAGTAAGTGGAACTGGACAAATTGGATATCCAGCCATATAGAAAAAATAACTTTGGCTCCTAACTTATGCCATACACAAAAATGAATTCCAAAAGATAAAGCTTCTAGAAAATAAGATACAATCATATCTTGATGACCTTGGGGTAAATTATATCTAAAACACAACACAAAAACCTCTAACGATAAAGGAAAACATTAACTACAAATAAACACGTGTGCACGCACACATTCAGAAAACATTTTATGTACAGAATAAAATAAAGAATAAAAGTAAATGCAGTTAAACAGTGGCACAATATTTCAACAGGTACTTCACAAAATAGGATATTAAATTGACAAATAACAAAGACTGCCCAAAATAAGTCATCAGAGATATGCAAATTAAAATCAAATAAGACATCAGCAAACATCTACCAGAATAGCTAGAATGACTACCAATATAAGGAGCAGGGGAGGGTACAGAGGAACTGAAACTCTAACTGCCGGTAGGAGTGTAAATTAGTACCCTTGGAAAACTGTTTGGGAGTACCTATTAAAGCTGAATTTATGCATTTTCTATAACCCAGCAATTCCATCTATGTTACTTTTCTATCCCTGAGTAACAAATCACCACAAATTTAATGGCTTTAAACAATGGCCATTTATTTAAGCTCCCAGTTCTATAGGTTTACAAGTACTCTGTTCAAGTCTCACAGGGTGAAATTAGCCTGTTCTATTGGTCAGTGAGTCTGTTTCTTTCTGGAGACTGAGGAGGAATATATTTCCAAAGTCATTCAGGTAATTGGCAGAATTCGGTTCCATTTTTAGCTCGTAGAGGCCTCATGCAGTTCCTTGCCACATAGAGCTCTACATATTCCTTCGCACACTTCCAGTCTCCCAAGAAGGGCTCAGGCCATCTTAAGGGCTCACTTACTTAGGTCTGGCCCACACAGGTCAACCTCCTTATTTCGAGGTTCACTGATTTGGGAGCATAATTCATCTGCAAAATCTCTTTCCCCATATTGTGTAACATAATCACAGGAGTGGTATCTCATCATATTCACAGGCCGTTCTTATACTCAAGAGAAGTTCATATAAGACCAGAGGTCATTAGAGGTCATCTTAGAATTCTGCCTGCCTCAGCCTGCCCTCTGGCCCTCAGTGATCCAGTATTTCCCACATATAAAATACATTCAATCCATCCCACAGTCTCCAAATTTCTTTGTATTATGGCATCAGCTCAATTCCAAAAGCTCATCTGAATTTCATCATCCTAATCATGAACGGATGAGATTCCTGGGTATGATCCTATCCAGTAAAACTCCTAGGGCAAAATCCCTCTCCAACTGTGGACCATCAGCACTAAAGTGACAAGCTATCTTCCCCCAACACCACCATATACAATGATGGGACGGGCATAGGATAACATCTATAAACATTCTATTTTATACAGGAGAAAATAGAAGGCAGAAAAGAGGAGTTCCAAAGCAGTCTGGATATCCAGCTGACGTCTACTACCAGTCTGTCCAAGGGAATTTAGGCTTTCCCTGTCATGCATCTCAAAATTCTTCCAGCCTTTGCTTACTATCCAGTTCCAAAGCCACATCCACATTTTAAGGTGTTTACAGTGACTACACCTCACATCCAGGTATCAAAATCTATAGTGGTTTCTATTGGTGTTAAACACATTGCTACAGTCTTACCAGATTACACCAACACTCATTTATTAGCTCACAGTTGTGTAGGTCAGAGGTCTGTGCACCATGTGGACTGGTTTCCCTTCTCAAGGTCTCACAGGGTGAGATGCTCTTGGACTTCCTGTGTTCCTTTCTGGATCTCTGGGGAAGAAGCCCTTGCAGACCCATCTATGTTGCCAGCTGAGGCCAGTGCCCTGTAGCTGTAGTACTGAGGCCCCTCCATTCTTTTGCTGGCTGTCAACAAGGGGCAGCAACTCATCACCTAGAGGACTCCTGCAGTTCCTTGTCATGTGGCCCCCTTTAAATGCTCTCTCATGCTTCAAATCTCTCAGCAAAAACCTGGGCCCTTGTAAGTGCTCACCTGATTAGGTCTGCCTCACCTACTTTAAGGGCAACTGATTTGTAACCTTAATTATATCTGCAATATCCTTTTTGCCATATGAAGTAATATATTCTGCTTACCACACAAGTATATATCCAACAGAGATACATAAACCTGTTTTTCAAAAGACATGATAAGGATGTTCACAGTGGCATTATTGGAAATAGTCACAAACTAGAAACAATCTAAATATATATCAACAGTTGAATGAATAAATTGTGGTATATTAATACAATGGAATACCGTTCAGGAACGAAACAAGCAAATATCCCTACATGCAACAAAATGTACAGATCTTAAAAGCATTCATACTGAGCAAAAGAAACCAGGCATAAAAATGTACATAATTTATAATTCCGTTTGTATAAAGTATAAAAAGCCGGGAAAACAATTCTATAGTAATATAGGTTAGAATAGTGCTTAACTTTCAGGGGTAATGACTAGATAGGGGTATAACATAAGTTTCTGGGGTGCCAGTAATGTTCTATATTTTGGTCTTACTGGTTGTTACATGCATGTGTTCACTTTGTAAAAAGTCATCAACTTGTTGTCCCTTATGATTTGCACCATCTTCTATTTAAATGTTGTATTTCAATGATAAAAAAGATAACAGAAAGAAAAAAATTGTATGAAAGGCAAGAAGAGTTGACAGAAATATGATTGAGACTCACAATCCCTTGTGCACAAGTCTAACATTCAAAATGCTTTGAAAAACATACTTTTCCTGACTCATTTATCCATAAAACCTGATTTGAACTGACATGATGCTATTTGTAATCTTTAGGTCTTGGAGTGAACATTTGTATGTTTCACTACAGAAATATCATTGTATTAGACTCCACAGTATTACTACAGGCCTTGACATAGATATTATGTATGTATGGGAGACAAATTCTGAACCATTTGGTCCCAAGAGTTTCACAGAAGGGATTGTGGATGTGTAGTAGTTGAGGATTTTAGTAGACAAGAACTTAGAACGACTGCAGAGTGCATCAGATTGATTGCATTTATTGAATTCTTTGTTCAGCACCTCAGATGATAGGATTTTTCTCCTTTGACCTATTGATATAATGGGCTAATTAAAATATTTCTTAATATTACACCATGCTCTCATGACTAGAAAACTACCGGGATATGATAGATTTTTATATACAGTTGAATTTTAGGGACCCAAATTTTATTAATAAAAAATTAAATATAAGTTAATAAGTGAGAGAGATCCATATCTTTCTTTGTGTGTAGTGAACTGTCTTTGCCAGGTTTTGGAATCAGAATTTAGACTTCCTTCATTAAACAAATTTGGAAGATCTCTGTCTTTGCTTCTAGCTTCTAAACTTTTTTATTGGCTTAGGGATTTGTGATTCTTGAAAAGAACTGAAAGATCGTATTCAACTCTCCTTGTACTTTTATCAGTAATTTTGGTTCCCAATCCTAGTGGAAGAGTAACACCATTTTTTCTGATAAAGGCATGGCTATTCAAAAATGTGTAGAGGGAGAGAGGTATACATAACATCAGATGGATTTGTGAGACTGTGCCAGTCCACCACTTACTTAGTGCATGACTTTCAGCAAGTTACCTAATCTTCCAAGCTTTAGTGTCTTCATCAGGGAAATGGGAATATAGTCCCTTCCCTTGCATTGTTTCCTCTAAATTTTGTGAAGTACAATTTAAAAATTATTACTTAAGCCAATTAATGTTCAAACAGTAGCATTTGGATCAAGAGTAAAATGTGCACGTTAATTTATAAACAGTCACAACTAACATTAACAAGTAAGTGGTAATAACTGTTTTAGGAATTGTATGTATTTTTGAGCATTTATTTAATCTTGAAATTAAACTTGGTATTTCTACGTATTTTTCTATGTAGAATTTATATAGATTATTTCTACACAAAATGCATCACTTATTCTTTAATTTTCTCAAAATAATATACATACATGGTCTTAAAAGTTCTTAAAGAATAACACTAGCCTTTAATGAAACCAGAAATCATTTGGATCTAAATCCATACTCGCCCCCACTCCTGCTCTGGCTCCCTGAGAAAACTTCTTTCAACTATTTTTTCTGCTTCTCAGGCATTTACCATGACATTTCTAAATCATAGGCTTATACTGATTGTAGTATATTGCAAAAATGGTCACAAGCGAGACTTCTGGTTTCAGCTCTTTCATGTAAAGAAGCTGGAAATTGTCACCCCACCCCCTTCTTCCAACAAGAAAAAGCTGAACAAACTGAATCATTGGCTTTAAAAAAATACTTATCAGAGAAACGAGGCTGCAGGGTAAGCCACTACTCTGAAAGACAGATCCAGGGCGTCACTTAAATGGCAAATTTGCTGAATTGCTTCCGGCTGAATGCGGACTAGAATGAGAGTAAGGGGGCCTCTACATGTTCATGGGCTTTACCTTTAGGAAAATGTTGCCTTGTCCAGGAAGTGAGGGGTGACGCCGTACACCCGGTGTCAGACAGCTGTGTGGCAACTCTTCACCCCACACCTGCTGCAGAAACTACGCAGCGCCGGTGTGTGTTGGGTCGGTGATAATGCTTTGATGCTCTCTGCGCCCTGGAGGAGCGTGAAGCCGGAGGTTGCTTAGTGGAAGTGCAGGTGCTGCTGCTTCTTGCACAAACTGCAGTTGTAATCCAGGATTCACGGGCCTGTAGGGGCTCAGACTTCAAATTGAACCGCGCCTCGGCGGCAGCCACAGGTGTAATACACGAGGCCCAGGTACCAGAAGGTGTCCAGCAGGGCCTTGGCTGCGCCCTAGCAGCCGAGGTCCAGCCGCTGCGCGCCCAGGTTCATCTCATTGGTGGACGCTGCGGGCCCGCGAGTTCGGAGCAGCGCGTGTATCTGTGGGTCTTTGGGGCTGGCCTCGCTAGCCTACCAGCTTCCTTTCGGTGATGTTGCTACCGCCAGGCTCCTGACCCCGGCTTGCCGCCGAGCGCTCCTGGCGCCCGTTACCGAGGTGGCTGCGCAGAAGGTACAGCAGGGGTGGGGGAGGGGAGCAAGCAGAGGAGGGATCCCTGGGTTGCTCTTGGCTGCGTGGTTGGGTGGCGGTTCTCCTTCTTATTCGGCCCATGGCATCCTCAGCCATGAACATAAATCCGGCCAAGTCGTGGCCCTGCAGCGTGGGCTGCGCGGTTGGGTGTTTGGGGGAGGGGAGTTTCCGGTTCTAAGAACTTACTGGGCTGCTTCTTAGTATGCACTACCAAGATTGGCCACTTGTTGAAAATGGGTCCGGGAGACCCTTCCCTTTATCTTAAAATGACAGCTTTACTGGTGTAACATGTTGGTAAACTGTATTTGCAGCCCCTTCTCCCAAGAGGTATTTTTACATTGTCCACATATAGGTATGGAGATTGCCTATGCTGCCGTCCTTGTGTGCGTTGGCATTACATACCCAGAGTTTCCATGCTCATGCTGTTACATACCTGCCCTGTATCCATGGAAATGACTCCGAAGTTCTCTGGTTCCCAGTAATCTCATATTTAAAAAAAGGGAATAATATATCCCAGATGCAGTGGGGAGTAAATGCAAGAATTTATTTGAAATATTTAATACAGCAGAAAGGAACTGGATATATTATATATATGTATATATATATACATATTATTTCTAAACTTTTTTTTTTCAATAAGTTTTCAGTTTTCGTTGGATTTATTTTTAGTTTTTGTGCCAAGATTCAGGAAGTGTTCTGGTTGCTGGGTGGGTAAAAGCCAACATAACTCGATCCTTTTCCTCAAGCATCTCACAGTCTTGTGTGGTAGCCAGACACACAGAAAAATTACATGAAAGGGCTTCAAGTGAAGAATTGTAAGTCTTTTAGGAGTATGATGAGAATGCATAGAGAGACACAAAGAGAAAACTGCAGACTGAGATGGACTGGGGATGTGAATGGTCAAAGAAGAAACAGGAAACTTGAGAGAGCTGTCTCCTTGTGACTGTAAGGCTCATCTGTTTTTGACAATTCCACTAATCTTTGGGTTCACATTCTTGGTTCTTTCAGGGTAACCCAGAATGACATCTATGCCTTTCATCTGTAAAATAACAAGAACAGTGGGCTCTGGGAACACAGACTAAGACTCCTTAACCACAGCCATAGGTAGGTGGGCAGGATCAGCATAGGCTCCTCTCAGAGGACGTGATTGTGAAGCTGATACTATTATTATCCCAATTTACAGAAGAGTCGTCTGAGAGCCAGAGAGTTTATGTAACTTGCCCAGGGTCTCATAGCAAGGCAGAGGTGGAAACCGTTTTCAACTCCAGGTCTGTCTGGCCCCAGTGTCTCATGCAGTTTTCATTACCTTGAGCTCACCTTAGTGACAATGTCATTCATTTTTATTCTCAACCGCATCTTCCAGGCATTGCTTGCCTCGGGATTGTTTAAAAAAAACTGCTGAATACAGTGAAGAAACGTATTGGAAGACATCTTCCAAGGAAAAACCCTAAATACTGATGCTTTATTGGAAACAATGACTTAAGTGATAGGACCAGGATTAGAATGCAGGTGTGTCTTATCTGACTCTGAAGCCTATGTCATTTTCACTACATGTGTTAGTGCATAATGTTAAATCCTCTTTTGTTTTTTCTTCTCTTTAGTGACGCTGAAAATTGACCAGGATTGGGCAAGACTTTTTTTTTTTTTGAGGCGGAGTCTCGCTTTGTTGCCCAGGCTGGAGTGCAGTGGCACGATCTTGGCTCATTGCAACCTCCACCTTCCGGATTCAAGCAATCGATCCTTGTACCTCAGCCTCCCAACTAGCTGGGATTACAGGAATCCACCAGCATGCCGGGCTAATTTTTGTATTTTTAGTAGAGACGAGGTTTCGCCATGTTGGCCAGGCTGGTCTCGAACTCCTGACCTCAGGTAATCTGCCCGCCTTGGCCTCCCAAAGGAGGGATTACAGGTGTGAGCCACCATGCCTGGCCTAAGATTTTTGTTTTAAGTAGAGTTTTAGAATGATATTTTAGTTCTCAGAATTTATTTTTCCTACCTCAGCTACACTCCAGTTTCTTTGTAAAAATATATAAATGTTCTTTATTTGACATATATCAATTAATGGTAACAACTATCATTTACTCATCCACTGTATATGCTTGTAGTACCTTTGAAATAAGTAGTATTATGATCCCCATTTTATGTGATAATTGCTAACTTTAATAACTATTTAACATTTGCATATTGCTATTCTATCAGGTTTCATCACAATTTAATCCTTCTAGAAGCTCTAAGAGAGATGAATTATTACAAAGCTTATTTTTCAAATGAGAGAACTGAGGCAGAGGGTCAGAAAATTTCTTATGGTCACACTAGAAGTTAGTAATGAAGTTGATATGAACCCAGGCAACCTGACCCTGAAGTCTTATGTTTCTCTCTCCCATTTACTGACTCATAAGTGCACTATGAGTCAATTCACTACATGGAGGAGGACATAGCAGCTTGGCCAGGCCCCTCTGCTATGAAGTTGGCAGCAGAGATTCAAATCCAGGTATGTGTGATTCTAAATCACACATAATCTACTCGCCTTGTTCCTTTCCCTCAAAATGGTTGCTCCTTCTATTCTATTTCATTGACACTGTACAGTGAGAAGATGTTTGTTAAACACCTACAGTACAGTGAGGCTTAGAGAGGAAAATCAGAGAAGTAGTTCTGCCCTGAAAGCTCTCACAATCTGGTGGGAGAGACAAACACATAGGTAATTTTATTAGCGTGTTGTAAATGTTATGGTAAAGGAAGACTTTTTGGAAGAGATGGTACTTCAGTTATGTGTAAATGGATAAGCAGATGGTTTAAGAGATATGGGGGTAATTTAGACAAAAAAGAATTGTGTGAGCAGTGGCTAAGAGGTTAGAAATAGAATGGTGTATGGGTGAAGTGGAGCTACAAACATACGTGTTAAATGTGAATGGAAATGGTGTAGGGAGATGATTTTAATGAGATTAGCAACAGTAAGATTATGAGGAACCTTGAATGCCATGCTAAGGACTCAAAGACATATATCATGTCACCTCTGTTGTAACCTTCCTTCCCAATTCCTATTCTTGGCATCTCAGAACTTCCAGAGGCTTGATAGAACAGAATATAAGAGGATGATATTTTTGGTTCCCAGTGGGTAGGGTGGGGAAGGCATCCAGAAGGAGTGAGCCAGCAGACAGGAGAGAGTACAGGTAGGGACTACATAATGGAAGGGTTTATATCAGTGTGTCAGAGAAAGAAGATTCAAGAAAGAGATTGGTGATTTACTGAAATCCTCATTGCTGGCTTCATCCTTATTCTGAATGTCCTACGATGCCTGGAGAAGTTCTAGGCCTCACATCTGGTGAGTATGAAAGGAGTATGTGTGTGTACATATGTAAGATAGAATGAACCTGAAGCTAAGTCTGATTTCTAGATCTAGAGTGGTGTAGAGTGAAGAATAATTGGCTATAGTGGCATAGGAACCAGACGATGGGATGGGGGAGAGCTAACTTACACTTAACATTTCTATATCTATAGTTTTCTCATTAAGAGCATGAGACTAAAGATAAGTCCAGTGTTCAGAAGGGAATTGTCAGTATTTGTTTCCATCCCTGACCAACCGACCATCTTTTGACTTATGCATTCTTTTAGTAGATGTAGTAAGTCTTGGTTCTGCTCTGATCTGGAAGCCAGTCTTAATTTTTTCAAGTAAAGATACATAAATTTATGCAAATCATAAGTGTACACGCTGATGGTTTTTCTTTTTTCTTTTTTAATTTTTAATTTTTGTGAGTACATATTAGGTGTATATATTTATGGGGTACATGAGGTATTTTGATACAGGAATACAATGCATTGTAATCAAATCAGGGAAAATAGGGTATCCATCACCTTAGGCATTTACTCTTTCTTTGTGTTCCAATCCAATTATACTCTTTTAGTTATTTTAAAATGTATAATAAATTGTTGACTATAGTCATCCTGTACTATCAAATCTAGATATTATTCATTCTGTCTATGATTTTGTCCCTATTTACCATAAGCACTCACTCATTCCCACCCACTACCCATCTCAGTCTCTGGTAACCATCATTCTATTCTCTATTTCACAATTGTTTAAGTTTTTAGCTCCCGCAAATAAGCGAGAACATGCAAAGTTTGTCTTTCTGTGCCTGGCTTATTTTACTTCACATAATGACCTCCAGTTCTATCCATGATGCAAATGACAGGATCTCATTCTTTTTTATGGCTGAATAGTACTCCATTGTGTATATATACCACGTTTTCTTTATCCATTCATCTGTTCATGGACACTTAGGTTGCTTCCAGATCTTGGTTACTGTGAATAGTGTAGCAATAAATATGGGAGTACAGATATCTCTTTGATATACTAATTTCCTTTCTTTGGGATATATATCTAGCAGTGGGATTGCTGGATCATATGATAGTTCTATTTTTAGTTTATTGAGGAACTTCCACACTGTTCATTATAGTGGTTGTACTAATTTACATTCCCACTAACAGTGTATGGTGGTTCTTTTTTCTCCACATCCTCGCCAGCATTTGTTATTGTCTATCTTTTGGGGAAAAAAAAACCATTTTAACTGAGATGAGATGATATCTCATTGTAGTTTTGATTTGCATTTATCTGATAATCAGTGATGTTGGGCAACTTTTCCTATGCCTGTTTGCCATTTGTATGTCTTCTTTTGAGAAATGTCTATTCAGATCTTTTGCCCATTTTTCATTGGATTATTAGACTTTCAGCCATTAAAGTGTTTGAGCTCCTTATATATTCTGGTTATTAAGCTCTTGTCAGATGGATGGTTTGCAAATATTTTCTCCCATTCTGTGGGTTGTCTCTTCACTTTGTTGATTGTTTCCTTTGCTTTGCAGAAGCTTTTGAACTTGATGTGATCCCATGTGTCCATTTTTGCTTTGGTTGCCTGTGCTTGTGGGGTATTATTCCAGAAATCTTTGCCAGTCCAATGTCCTGGGCAGTTTCCCCAATGTTTTCTTTCAGTAGTTTCATAGTCCAAGGTCTCAGTTTTAAGTCTGTGATTCACGTTGATTTGATTATTGTATATGGTGAAAGATAGGGGTCTAGTTTTATTCTTCTCTATATGGATACTCAGTTTTCCTGGCATCACTTATTGAAGAGACTGTCCTTTCCTCAATGTATACTATGACACCTTTGTTGAAAATGAGTTCACTGTAGATGAATGTTCACTGTAGATGGATGGAGTTATATCTGGGTTCTCTCTTTTGTTCCATTTGTCTGTGTCTCTTTTTATGTCAGTACCATGCTGTTTTAGCTACTATATCTCTGTAGTATAATTTGAAGTCAGGTAATATAATTCTTTGAGTTTTGTTCTTTTTTTCTCAGGATAGCTTTGGCTAATTGGGGTCTTTAGTGATTCCATGTAAATTTTAGGATTTTTTTTCTGTTTCTGTGAAGAATGTCATTGGTATTTTGATAGGGATTGCATCGACTCTGTAGATTGCTTTGGGTACTATGAACATTTTAACCTCATTGATTTTTTAATGGACATTGTCCATTTTATGGACATGGAAGATATTTCCATTTTTTTGTGTTCTCTTCTATTTCTTTCATCAATGTTTTATTGTTTTTATTGTAGAGCTCTTTCACTTCTTTGGTTAAGTTAATTCCTATGTATTTAATTTTATTTGCAGTTATTGTAAATGCGATTACTTTTAAAATTTCTTTTTCTGATTGTTTGCTGTTGGCATATATGAGTGCTACAGATTTTTGTATATTGATATCGTATCTTACAACTTTACTGAATTTATCAGTTTTAACAGGTCTTGGAAGTCTTTAGGTGGAGTCTTTAGGTGTGTCCAAATATAAGATCATATCATCTGTAAACAAGAATAATTTGATTTCTTCCTTTCCAATTTGGATGCCCTTTATTTCTTTCTCTTGTCTGATTGTATTAGATAGGACTTCTGGCACAGTGTTGAAAGTGGGCATCTTTTATCATGTTCCAGTTCTTAGAAGAAAGGCTTTTGCTTTTTTCCTTATTCGGTGTGATACTAGCTGTGGGTCTGTTGTATATGGCTTTTATTGTGTTGGGGTATGTTCCTTCTATCCTCAGTTTTTTGAGGGTTTTTATCATGAAGGAATGTAGAATTATACCAAATGCGTTTTCAGCATCAATTGAAATGATCATATAGATTTTGTCCTTCATTCTGTTGATATGATGTATCCCATTGATTTGATTTGTGTGTGTTGAATCATCCTTGCATCCCTGGGATAAATATCATTTAGTCATGATAAATGATCTTTTCAATGTGTTGTTGAATTTGGTTTGCTAGCATTTTGTTGAGGATTTTTATATAAATATTCACCAGAGATACTGGCTTATAGTTTTCTTTCTTTTGATGAGTCATGGTCTGGTTTTGGTATCAGGGTAATACTGACCTCATAGAATGAGTTTGGAAATATTCCCTGCTCCTCTATTTTCAGGATAGATTGAGTAGAATTGGTATTCTATTCTTCTTTAAATGCTTTATCTCATTACTTGTTATTAGTCTGTTCCGATTTTAGGTTTCTTCATGGTTCAATCTTGATAGGTTGTATGTGTCTAGGAATTTATCCATTTCTGCTACATTTACTAATTTTTTGGCATATAATTTATCGTAGTAGCTTATAATGATCCTCTGAATTTCTGAGGTATTGGTTATAATGTCTCCTTTTTCATCTCTAATTTTATTTATTTGGGTCTTCTCTCTTTTTTCCTTAGTCTGGCTGAAAGTTTTTTGATTTTGTTTGTCTTTCAAGAAAGCACCTTTTTGTTGATCTTTCACGTTTTTTATTTCAATTTCATTTATTTCTGCTCTGATTTTCTTCTAATTTTGGGTTTTGCTTGCTCTTTTCTAGTTCTTTAAGATGCATCATTACGTTGGTGATTTGAAATTTTTCTAGTTTTTTGATGTAGGCACTTACAGCTACAAACTTTCTTCTTAGTACTTCTTTCACTGTATCTCACAGGTTTTGCTGTGAGATATGATCTCACCCCAGTTGAAATGGCTATTGTCTTTTATTTTTAACTTTTATTTTAGGTTCATTGGTACATGTGCAGGTTTGTTATATAGGTAAACTCATGTCATGGGGGTTTTGTGTACAGATTATTTCATCACCCAGGTACTAAGCACAGTACCCAATAATTATTTTTTCTGATCCTCTTTCCTCCCACCTTCCTCCCTCAAGTAGGGCCCAGTGTCTGTTGTTCTCTTTTATGTCAATTTGTTCTCATTATTTAGCTCTCACTTATAAGCAAGAACATATGGTATTTGGTTTTCTGTTCTTGTGTTAGTTTACTAAGGATAATGGCCTCCAGATCCATCAATTGTTCCTGCAAAGGGCATGATATCATTCTTTTTGATGGCTGCATAGTATTCCATGGTGTATGTGTACCACGCTTTCTTTATCCAGTCTACTGTTGATGGGCATTTAGGTTGATTTGATGTCTTTGCTATTGTGAATAGTGCTGCAGTGAACATACACATACATGTGTCTTCATGGTAGAAAAATTTATATTCCTTCAGGTATATACTCAGTAATTGGATTGTTGAATCAAATGATAGTTCTGTTTTAGTTCTTTGAGGAATTGCCACACTGTCTTTCACAGTGGTTTCACTAATTTGGACTCCCACCAGCAGTGTAGAAGTGTCCCTTTTTCTCTGCAACTTACCAGCATCTGTTATCTTTTGACTTTTCAATAATGGCCATTCTGACTGGTGTGAGATGATATCTCACATGGTTTTGATTTGCATTTCTCTAACAATCAGTGATGTTGAATGTTTTTATTTATGCTTGTTGGCTGCATGAAAGTCTTCTTTTGAGAACTGTCTGTTCATGTCCTTTGCCCACTTTTTAATGAGGTTTTCTTCTTATAAATTTAAGTTCCTTATAGATTCTGGATATTCGACCTTGCAAACATCTTCTCCTATTATGTATGTTATTTGTTCACTCTGCTGATAGTTTCTTTTGCTGTACATAAGGTCATCAGCTTAATTAGAACTCATTTGTCAATTTTTCTTTTGTTGCAATTGCTTTCAGTGTCTTAGTCATGAAATCTTTGCCAGTTCCTATCCAGGATGGTATTCGTAGGTATTTTCCAGGGTTTTTATAGTTTGGGGTTTTACATTTAAGTGTTTAGTCCATCTTGAATTGATTTTTATATATGGTGTAAGGAAGGGGTCCAGTTTCAATCTTCTGCATATAGCTGGCCAGTTATCCCAGCACCATGTGTTGAATAGGAAGTCCTTTCCCCATTGCTTGTTTTTGTCAGTTTTGCTGAAGATTAAATGGTTGTAGGTGTGCAGCATTATTTCTGGAATCTCTATTCTGTTCCATTGGTCTATGTGTCTGTCTGTTTTTGTACCAGTACCATGCCGTTTTGATTACTGTAGCCCTGTAGTATAGTTTGAAGTTGGATAATGTGATGCCTCCAGCTTTGTTCTTTTTGGTTAGGATTGCCTTGGCTATTCAGGCTCTGTTTTGGGTTCCATATGAATTTTAAAATAGTTTATTCTAGTTCTGTTAAGAATGTTATTGATAGTTTGATAGGAATAGCATTGAATCTATAAATTTCTTTGGACAGTATGGCCTAAAGTTGCTATTATGAAAAAGATGAAAGATAATGAATGCTGGCAAGGATGCAGATAAAAGGGAATACCCATTTATATGGTTTGGCTCTGTGTCCCCACCCAAATCTCACCTCGAATTGTAATCCCCATAATCCCCATGTGTTAAAGGCATGACCAGGTGGAGGTAATCAGATCATGGGGCTGTTTCTGCCATGCTGTTCTCATGATAATGAGTGAGGCTCACGAGATCTGATGGTTTCTATAAGCGTCTAGCATTTTCCCTGCTTGCACTCACTCCATCCTGCTGCCCTGTGAAGAAGGTGCCTGCTGCTCCTTTGCCTTCTGGCGTGATTGTAAGTTTCCTGAGCCTCCCCAGCAATTCAGAACTGTGAGTCAGTTAAACCTCTTTCCTTTATAAATTACCCAGTCTCTGGCAGTTCCTTATAGCATCATGGGAATGGACTAATATGGTAAATTGGTACCAAGGTAGTGGGGCACTGCTATAAGGATACCCGAAAATGTGGAAGTGACTTTGGAATTGGGTAACAGGCAGAGGTTGGAACAGTTTGGAGGGCTCAAAAGAAGACAGGAAAATGTGGGAAAGTTTAGAACTTCCTAGAGACTTGTAGGGTTCAGAAGACAGGAAGATGTAGGAAAGTTTGGAACTTCCTAGAGACTTGATGAATGGCTTTGACCAAAATGCTGATAGTGATATGGACAACAAAGTCCAGGCTGAGGTGGTCTCAGATGGAGATGAGGAACTTGTTGGGAACTGGAGCAAAAATGACTCTTCCTATGCTTTAGCAAAGAGGGTGGTGGCATTTTGCACCTGCCCTAGAGATCTGTGGAACTTTGAGAGAGATGATTTAGGGTATCTGGCAGAACAAATTTCTAAGTTGCAAAGCGTTCAAGAGGAAGCAGAGCATAAAAGTTTGGAAAATTTATACCCTGACTATGCAATAGAAAAGAAAAACCCATTTTCTGGGGAGAAATTCAAGCTCACTGCAGAAATTTGCATAAGTAACCAGGAGCCAAAGGTTAATCACCAAGACAATGGGGAAAATGTCTCCAGGGCATATCAGAGAACTTCAGGGCAGCCCCTCCCATCACAGGCCCAGAGGCCTAGGAGGGAAAATGGTTTCCTGGGCCAGTCCCACTGCCCCCCTGCCCTGTGCAGCTTTGTGACATGGTGTCCTGTGTCCCAGCTGCTTCAGCTCCAACCATGGCTAAAAGGGGCCAAGGTAAAGCTCAGGTCATTGCTTCAGAGGGTGCAAGCCCCAAGCCTTGGCAGGTTCCATATGGTATTGAGCCTGTGGGTGCACAAAAGTCAAGAATTGAGGTTTGGGAACCTCTGCCTAGACTTCAGAGGATGTATGGAAACACCTGGATGTCTAGGCAGAAGTGTGCTGCAGGAGTGAATCCTTCATGGTGAACCTCTGGTAGGGCAGTGCAGAAGGCAAATGTGGGGCAGACCCCCCCACAGAGTCCCCACTGGGGCACTGCCTAGTGGATCTGTGAGAAGAGGGTCACTGTCCTCCAGACCCCTGAATAGTAGATCCACCAACAGCTTGTACTGTGCAGTTAGAAAAGTGGCAGACACTCAACACCAACCCACAAAAGCAGCTGGGAGTGGGGCTGTACCCTGCAAAGCCACAGGGGCAGAACTGCCCAAGACCACAGGAGCCACCTTACATCAGCTTGACCTGCATGTGAGACATGGAGTCAAAGGAGATCATTTTGGAACTTTAAGGTTTAATGACTTCCCTGTTGGATTTTGGACTTGCATGGGTCCTGTTGCCCCTTTGTTTTGACCTATTTCTCCCATTTGGAACAGATGTATTTACCCAATGCCTGTACCTCCATTGTATCTAGGAAGTAACTAACATGCTTTTGATTTTACAGATTCATAGGCAGAAGGGACTTGCCTTGTCTTAGGTGAGACTGGACTGTGGACTTTTGTGTTAATGCTGAAATAAGATTTTTGGGGAGTGTTGGGAAGGCATGATTGGTTTTGAAATATGAAAAGACATGATATTTGGGAGGTGCCGGGGGGGTGGAATGATATGGTTTGGCTCTGTGTCCCCACCCAAATCTCACCTTGAATTGTAATTATCATAATCCCCACATATCAAGGGTATGATCACACAGAGATAATCGGATCATGGAGGCAGTTTCCCCATGCTGTTGTTATGATAGTGAGTGAGTCTCATGAGATCTGATCGTTTTATAAGTGTCTGGCATTTCCTCTGCTTGCACTCACTCTGTTCTGCCCCCCTGTGAAGAAAGTGCCCACTTCTCCTTTGCCTTCCACCATGATTGTAAGTTTCCTGAAACCTCCCCAGCAATGCAGAACTGTGACTCAGTTAAACCTCTTTTCTTTATAAATTACCCAGTCTTGGGCAGTTCTTTATAGCAGCATGAGAATGGACTAAAACACTCGAATACTGTTAGTGGGAATGTAAATTTGTACAACCACTGGGATGAACAATTTGGTAGTTCCTCAAAAAGATGAAAATAGAACTATCATTTTATCCAGCAATCTCTCTGCTGGGTATATATCCCAAAGTAGAGAAATCAGTATATCAAAGAGATATCTGGATTCCCATATTTATTGCAGCACTATTCACAATAGTCAAGATTTGGAAGCAACCTAAGTGCCCCTCAACAAATGAATGAATAAAAAATATGGAATCTCCATATAATGTAATATTACTTAGCTAGGAAACAGAAAGAAATTCTGTCATTTGCAGCAACATAATTATGTTAAGTGAAATAAGCCATGTGCAGAAAAACAAATATTACATGTTCTCACTTACATATGGGACCTTAAAAAGTAGATGTCATAGACATAGAGAGTAGAATAGTGTATACTACAGGCTGGGAAGGGTAGAAGAGAGGGGGATGAAGAGAAGTGGGTTAATAGATACAAACATATTGTTATATAGAAGGAATACATTCTATTATTTGATAGTATAGCAGAGAGATTATAGTTAATGATGATTTGTTATATATTTCAAAATAGCTAGAAGAGAATTGTAATGTCCCCAACACAAGGAAAAGATAAATGTTAGAGATGATGGATATCCCAGTTACCCTGATTTAATTATGCATCATATACATATATCAAAATATCACATGTACCCCTAAAATATGTAATATGTACAACTATTGTATATCAATTCCATTTATTTTAATTTTTAAAACTTGTGTACACTTTTTTAAATTAAAAAAATAATTTCAACTTTTATTTCAGATTCAGAGGGTACACGTACTGGTTTCCTACATGGATATATTGTGTGATGCTGAGGTTTGGGGTATGACTGATCCCATCACCCAGATATTGAGCATAGTATGTAATAGTCTTTCATCCCTTCGCCTCCCTCCCCCCGACTACTTCTCCCTGAGTGCTTGCCAGTGTCTGTTGTTGCCATCTTTATGTCCGTGTGTATTCAGTGTTTAGCTTCCACTTATAAGTGAGAAAATGTGGTATTTGGTTTTCTGTTCCTGTGTTAATTCACTCCTGTGTTAATTCACTTAGGATAATGGCCACCGGCTGCATCCATGCTGCTGCAAAAGACATGATAGTGTTCTTTTGTATGGCTCCGTAGTTTCCAGGTGTATGTGTACCACATTTTCTTTATCCATTCCACTGCTGATGGGCACCTAAGCTGATTCCATGTCTTTGCTAGTGTGAATAGTGCTGCAATGGACATACCAGTGCATGTGTCTTTCTGGTAGAATGATTTATTTTATTTTGGATATGTACTCAGCAATGTGATTGATGGGTTGAATGGTAGTTCTAAGTTCTTTGAGAAATCTCTAAACTGCCTTACACAGTGGCTGAACTAATTTACATTCCCACTAACAGTGTATAAGCATTCCCTTTTCTCCACAGCATTGCCAGCATCTGTTGTTTTTGACTTTTTAGTAATAGCCATTCTGGCTGATTGTGGTTTTGATTTGCATTTCCCTGATGATTAGTGATATGGAGCAATGGAGTTATTTATGTTTTGCTTATTAAATTGTTTAAGTTCCTTACAGATTCTGGAGATTAGACCCTTGTTGGATGCACAGTTTGCAAATATTTTCGTACCTTCTGTAGGCTGTCTCTTTACTCTGTTGATAGTTTCCTTTGCTGTGCAGAAACTCTTTAATTAGGTCCCACTTGTCAATTTTTGTTTTTGTTCCCATGGCTTTTGAGGATTTAGTCATAAATTCTTTCCCAAGGCTAATATCCAGAATGATGTTTCCTAGGTTTTCTTCTATGATTATAATAGTTTTGAGGTCTTACATTTAAATCTTTAATGCATCTTGAGTTAATTTTTGTATATGGTGAAAGGTAGCAGTCCACTTTCATTTTTCTGCATATAGCTATACAGTATCCAAGCACCATTTATTGAATCGAGAGTCTTTTCCTCATTGCTTATTTTTGCCAACTTTGCTGAAAATCAAATGGCTGTTGGTGTGTGGCTTTATTTCTGGGTTCTTTATTCTGTTTCATTGGTTTATGTGCTGTTCTTTACCAGTGCCATGCTCTTTCAGTTACTCTAGCCCTATAACAGTTTGAAGTCAGATAATGTGATGCCCACAGCTTTGCTCTTTTTTCTTAGCTTTGGTTATTTGGGCTCTTTTTTTTTGGTTCCGTATGAATTTTAGAATGGTGTTTTCTAATTCTGTGAAAAAAATGACTTTCATAGCTTGACAGGAATAGCATTGAATCTGTAGATTGCTTTGAGCAGTATTATGGTTATTTTAATGATAATGATTCTTCCATTCCATGAGCATCGTGTTTTTCTATTTGTTTGTGTCACCTATGATTTATTTCAGCAGCGTTTTATAGTTATCCTTGTAGAGATCTTTTGCTTTCTTGGTGAGCTGTATTCCTTGGTATTTTATTCTTTGTGGCTATTGTAAATTCAATTATATTCTTGATTTGGCTCACAGCTTGAATGGTCTTGATGTATAGAAATGCTACTGATTTTTGTACACTGATTTTGTATCCGGAAACATTACTGAAGTCACTTATCAGTTCTAGGAGCCTTTTGGTGGAGTCTTTAGGGTTTTCTAGGTATAGAATCATGTTATCAGTGAAGAGAGATAGTTTGAATTCTTCTTTTCTTATTTGGATGGCTTTTATTTCTTTCTCTTGCCTGTTTGCTGTGGCTAGGACTTCCAGTACTATACTGAATAGCAGTGGTAAGAGTGGTCATCCTTGTCTTTTCCAGTTCCTAAGGGGAATGCTTCCAGCTTTAGCCCATTCAGTATGATGTTTGGTGTGGGTATGGCATAGATGGCTCTTATTGTTTTGAAGTATGTTCCTTTGATGTCTAATATGTTGTTGTGGGTTTTTATCATGAAGGGATGTTGGATTTTATCAAAAGCTTTTTCTCCATCTATTGAGATGATCATATGATTTTTGTTTTTAATTCTGTTTATGTGATGAATCACATTTATTGATTTGCATATGTTGATCCAACCTTGCATCCCACGAATGAAGCCTAGTTGATCATGGTGAATTAGATTTTTGATATGCTGCTGAATTTGGTTTGCTAGTATTTTGTTAAGGATTTTTGCATTTGTGTTTATCAGGGATATTTTGGTTTGTAGTTTTCTTTTTTCATTTTTTTTTTTTGCCAGGTTTTGGTATCATGGTATGCTGGCTTTGTAGAATGAGTTAAGGAGGAGGTGAGGAGCTTGAGAGAGATATCTTTTTAAAAATCTTGAAAAAGAACAGAGTATAGTGGCTGACACGTGGCAGACATGCAATAAGAAACTGCTGTTTAAAAATTTTTAATGGTGAGATATACATGACATCTACCATCTTAAACATTTTAAAATGTACAGTTCAATAGTTTTACGTATATTTCCATTGTTATGCAATCAGTTTCCAGGAATTTTTCATCTTGCAAAACGTAAACTCTATACCCATTAAACAACACCTCATTTCTCCCTCAGCCCCAACAAACACCTTTCTACTTTTTGTTTCTGTGAGTTTGACTATTCTGGTTGCCTCATGTAAGTGGAATCATACAATATTTCACTTTTTGTGATTGGCTTGTTTCACTTAGCATAATATCTTCAAATTTCATCCATGTTATAACATGTCAGAATTTCTGTCCTTTTAATGGCTGATAATATTTCCTTGAATGTATATACCACATTTTGTTTATCCATTAATTCACTGAAAGAAACTTGGGTTGCTTCCACCTCCTGACTATTGTGAATAATGCTGCTATAAACATGGGCGTGCAAATCTCTAAGACCATGCTTGAAATTCTTTTTTTCAAAACTTATATATATTTAAGGCATACAACATGTTTTGATATAAATATATTGTTAAGTTATTACTGTGTTCAAGTTGTTTAACATATCTATCCTAATCTCTCAAAGTTACCTTTTGTGTATTGGGGTAAGAACACCTAAAATCTACTCTCTTAGCAAATTGCCAGAATACACTACAATATTATTAACTATAATCATTATGCTGTATGTTAGAGCTCTAGACTTATTCATCCTAAGTAACTGCAACTTTGTGCCCTTTGAACTACATCTCCCAGTTCCTCCCTCCACTCCTACCCCTGCCTCTGGTAACCACTTTTCTACTCTGTTTCTATATATTCAATCTTTAAACAAGCTTTTTTTAAGATACAAGAGAGATTATCCTGCTTTACATCCTTTGGAATACATACCCAGAAGTAGAATTGCAGGATCATATGGTAATTCCATTCTTAAAATGAACTGCCATATTGTTTTCCACAGCAGCTTCACCATTTTACATTCCCACCAAAAGTGTACAAGATTTCAGATTTTTAAAAATAATCTTGTCAACACATATTGTTTTCTGTTTGTTTTTTGTTTTGTATTAGCCATTCTAATGTATGTAAGGTGCTGTCTCATTATCATGGTTTTGATTTACATTTTTTTGATACAAAAAGATGTTGAGCATATTTCATGTGTTTATTGCCCATTTGTATATCATCTTTAGGGAAATGTCTATTGAAGTCCTTTGCCTGTTTTTAACTTGGATTGCTTTTTGTTATTGAGTTGTAGAAGTTCTTTTTTAACCCCTTATCAGATATATGATTTGCAAATACATTCGCCCATTCTATGGATTGCCTTTTAATTTGTTTGTTATATTTTTTCATGCACAGAAGTTTTAAATTTTAATGTAGTCCGATTTCTTTGTTTTTTTTTTAATTTTTTAATTTTTTAATTTTTTTTTGAGACAGAGTCTCCCAGGTTCACGCCATTCTCCTGCCTCAGCCTCTGGAGTGGCTGGGACTACAGGCGCCAGCCACCACGCCCAGCTAATTTTTTGTATTTTTAGTAGAGACGGGGTTTCACTGTGTTAGCCAGGATGGTCTCAATCTCCTGACCTCGTGATCCACCTGCCTCAGCCTCCCAAAGTGCTGGCATTACAGGTGTGAGCCACTGCGCCTGGCCGGTTTATCTGTTTTTTACTTTTGTTGCTTGTGCTTTTGATGTCATATGTAAGAAGTCATTGACAAATTCAGTGTCATAAAATTTTCCCCTATGTCTTCTTCTATGAGTTTTAGTTGTTTTTCTTGTTTAGTTTTTTGATATATTTTCAACTAATTTTTGTATGTGAGTTAAAGCAAGGGTTCAACTTCATTCTTTTGCATGTGGATATGAAGTTGTCCAGACACTATTTGTTGAAGAGAGAAAGTTATTAAGTATTTCATTATTTTTGGTTCTTTTACAAATAAAATTGTTTTCTCAATTTCCTTTTCAGATTATTCATTGTTAGTATGCAGAAATGCAACTAGATTTTGTGTGTTGATTGTGTGTGGATTTTGTATCCTGCAACTTTGCTGAATTCATTTATTATAACAGCTTTTTTTGGTGTGGACTCTATAGGGTTTTCTACATATGAAATCATGCTATCTGTGAATAGAAGTAATTTTACTTCTCTTTTTCCAATTTGTATGCCTTTTATTTCTTTTTTGCCTAATTCCTATGGCCAGGACTTCAAGAATTATATTGAATAGAAGTGGTGAAACTAAGAAACCTTGTTTTGTTTCTGATATTAGAAGAAAAGATTTCAATCTTCCACCATTTAGTATGATGTTAGCTGTGGGCTTTGCATATATGGTCTTTATTATGTTAGGAAATTTCCTTCTATTTCTAGTTTGTTGAGAGTTTTTTCCATGAAAAGTTACTGAATTTTGTCAAATGCTTTTTCTACATCAACTGAGATGATCATGTGGGGTTTTTTTCCTTCAATCTGTTAATGTGATATATTACTTTGATTTTTGCATATTGAGCTACTTTTGCATTCCAAGAAAAATATCCCTCTGGGTCATGGTGTATAATCTTTTTAATGTACTGACGAAGTCTCTTTGCTAGTATTTTGTTGAGAATTTTTGCATTAATGTTCATCCAAGATATTGTGCAGTAGTTCTTTCTGATGGTAGTGCCTTTGTCTGGCTTTGGTATCAGGATAATGCTGGTCTCAGAATGACTGTAGAAGTGTTCCCTCCTTTAATTTTTATGGAAGAGTTTCAGAAGGAATGGTACTAATTCTTCTTTTAACTGTTTGGTAGAATTCAGAAGTGAAGCATTCTGGTCCAGGGGTTTTGGTTATTTATTACTGATGTAATCCCCTTACTAGTTATAAGTCTGTTCAAATTTTCTACTTCTTCTGGATTCAGTTCTGGCAATTTGTCTGTTTCTAGGAATTTATCCATTTCATTTAGGTCATCATATTGGTGTACAATTATTCATACTATGTCTTAATAATGCTTTTTAATTCTGCAAAATCATTTGTAATGTCCTTTCATTTCTGCTTTTAGTTATTTGAGTCTTGTCTCTTTTCTTCTTAATCTAGCTAAATATACGTCAGTCACATAGATCTTTTCAAAGAACCAACTATTGGCTTCATTGTTTTTCCCTATTTTTTATATTCTCTATGTTAATGATTTCTGCTCTAATATTTATTATTTATTTATTTCTGCTAGCTTTGGTTAAGCTTGTTCTTTTTCTAGTTCTTTAAGGTGTAAGGTTAGGTTATAGATGAGAGATCTTTTTTAATGTAAGCATTTATAGCTATATTTTCCCTCTTAGCACTACTAAGATAAAACTGAATTTCCATACCCAACCCACCCCATTCTAGCTCTTTGATTATTTTAATTGATTTCAAGTTTGTATCCTTAATTCTGGGAATATAAATTTGAGAGACCACAAGTGCTACTTGGAGATTTGGTTGAGAGAGCAGCTTTCCCCTCTCCACGGGTATGGGAATCAGTGTCTATAATTTGAAAATGCAGATTCCAGGTTTTTGGTAGTAATAGGGGTTAGAAGATGGAGGGATTTAGCTTCTCCAATAAAAATTCAAATAGACCCACAAAAACCTCATCCAAACTTTAAACAATACCCTTTAAAACCAGAAGCTTTGGAAGGAATAAGACTCATAGTTCTAGACTATATAAAAATGGGTCTGATTATTCTCTGTACATACCCATGTAATACTCCAATTCTTCCTGTAAGAAATGCAAATGATAGAGCATGGAGGTTTGTACAGGGTGTGAGAGCAATTAACAATAGAATCATTCCTCACCATCTGGTAGTTCTAAAGCCCCATACGTTTTTGACTGCTATCCTTATCTAATGTGAATCATTACTGTGATTAAGTTATATAGTGCATTATTTAGTATTCCTGTGGATAAGGACATTCAATTTCTCTTTGCCTTCACTTGGGAAGACAAACAACACATTTGGAAACTCATGCCTTAGGGATACACTGAATGCCCAACTTACTTTTAAAAAATATTA
Organism: Pongo pygmaeus; assembly: GCF_028885625.2. Lineage (NCBI taxonomy): Eukaryota > Metazoa > Chordata > Mammalia > Primates > Hominidae > Pongo > Pongo pygmaeus. The sequence goes on along the minus strand of NC_072396.2, from coordinate 51,998,986 downwards.
GAAGCAGATCTCTCAGATATTGACTTCCTTAAGAAATCCATTTTAATACAATACATAGACGTTTGCTTCTCAGTTCAGAGGATAAAGAAGCCTCTATAGAAGATGGGATTCACTTATTACAACAATTAGCCCTAAAGGAATGCAAGGTGTCAAAGGAAAAACTTCAGTTTTGTGAAAAACAGGTAAGATATTTGGGTCATCTAATATCAAGGGAAGGTCTTTTTATCTACCAGGATAGAATAAAAGAAATATTGGCCTTCCTATCCCCCAAACTAAGAAACAACCAAGAGGATTTGGGGGACTGGCAGTATACTGTATAAATTGGATTTCAAGCTTAAAAAAAAAAAAAACTCAACATCTATATACTCTTTTAAAGAAACACAAGCCAGATCCCCTGGAATGGACTGAGGAAAATTCATTAACTTTGGAAGAGATTACAAAGAGCCTTATAAATACCCCAGCATCTATATTCCATTTCATTGTTTGTCCATAAAAATAAGGGAAATGCTTTAGGTGTTATGTCACAAAAACACTGAGACCAAAATAGACTTATAGGATACTGTAGTCAGCAAGTGTATGCCATGGCTAAAAGATTGCCACACTGCCTGAAGAGAGTAACTGCCACTGCTCTTTTAGTAAAACAACAACAACAAAAAAAACCCCTGAAAAAATAGCAATGGGATTCCCCTCACTGTCTTCATTCCACATTCTGTGGAAGCACTTGTAAATTCAAACCACACTCAACATTATTCTGTCAGCAGACTAGCTTTTTATGTAGTTCTTCTTTCTGTACCTCACCTTACAAGCTCTAGGTGCAATAATATAAACCCTGCCACCCTTCTGCCTCTACCTTCAGATGAGATGCTGCATGATTGTGTAATCTTAACTGACAAGCTTGTCTTTTCTAGAACACTCCTGCAGGAAACTACCCTTACTAACACTGATGTTGTTTGGTTTATAGATGGACCTTAGTTAAAAGATGAATCTGGGACTTACTATGCAGGCTATACAGGAGTATATTTAACTGAAGAAATGGAAAGTGCTTCCCTTCCAGAAGCCACCTCAGCTCAACAAGTAGAATTGATAGCATTAATCAGGGCCTGTCAACTGGTGAAAAAAAATGCTAATATTCATACAGACAGCAGATATTCTTTTAGAGTAGCTAATAATTTTGGAATACTATGGAAGCAAAGAGAATTTTTAACTTCGGGTCAGCCCATAAAAAAATTGATATCTTATTTCACAATGATTAGAAGCCGTATTATTACCCAAATCACTGGCCATTATTAAAATTCTAGGTCATTCCAAATCAGATACTCCAGAAAGCAAAGGAAATCAGCTAGCTGATAAGGTAACACTAAGAGATGCTCTAAATGCATCTAAACAAGAAAAGCAATTTATATTAACTTTAAAATAAGCACCCCAAAAAAGAGAATAACTGTTTTTAAAAGCACCTGAATTTGACATAAAATGAACTAAATCTAGAGCTCCAAAATCCAAACAGGAAAGTTGGAAAACAAAAGGAGGAACATACTCTCCCAAAGATTAGATATAGTAGGGGTCAAAAAACTTGCCTATACTTCCTGCTGAATTATAGTCATCATTTTTACCTATGTACGTGATTTCACTCATTGGAGCCCTGATAAAGTGGTTGCTTGTGGAAAACAATATTTTTGGAAACTTTCTCTGACTATAGGTCATGAGGCATACAATCGCTGCCATATCTGCCCAAAATAGAATCCAGGAAAACTTTTACACAGTTCCCAAGGACATTTTCCTTTATTTATAGGCCTCTTTGAAGTATGGCAATGAAATTTTATTTAGCTGCCACTATTACAAGGATACAATTCTGTTCTACTGATGATTTGCATGTTTTCTTGTTGAATAGAAGCATTTCCATTCAGAAAAGAAATGGACTTAGTGGCAAGTAAAATTCTCTTAGAAAAAATTATTCCAACGTAGGGAGTTCCTATGGAATTTCAGAGCAACAGAGGTACTCACTTCACTGGACAGATAATTCAATCAATATGTAAAATTTGACCCATCCTCAAGCACTTTTATTGTGCATATCATTTCCAACCATCTGTACTGATGGAATGTACAAATGGAATAATTAAGACTCAATTGGCAAAAATAACAGAAGTTCTTAAGATTCCATGGCTGAATGCACTTTCCTTGGTTTTGCTTAACCTAAGATCAGCCCCTTTTGGAAAACAACAGTTATCCCTATTTGAAATAACAACTGGAAGACCTATGAGTCTACCCCAGGACATTGTAACTCCATAATTGCAAGGGGAGACATATTTATTGTTCTAACCTTATTAATTAACTAAAAAATTATAACCTAGTGAAAGATTATTTTTATAGTGGGCTCCTAGGAAATAAAGAATTCAAGACCTGCAGTTTTTAACCAGGAGATTTTGTCTACTGGAAATGGCATCTTTTTAAAAAAATTTTGTGGGTACATAGTAGATATACATACTTATGGGGTACATGAGATGTTTTGATCCAGACATGCAATATACAATAAGCACATCATGGAGAATGGGGTATCCATCCCCTCAAGCATTTATCCTTTGAGTAGCAAACTATCCAAATATACTCTTTAAGATTTTAAAATGTACAATTAATATTGACTATAGTCACCCTATTGTGCTATCAAATAGTAGGTCTTCTACTTTCTTTCTAACTATTTTTTGTACCCATAAACCATCCCCACCCCCAGACCCTCACTACCCTTCCCAGCCTCTGGTAACCATCCTTCTACTCTCTATTTCCATGAGTTCAATTGTTTTGATTTTTAGATCCCACAAATAAGTGAGAACATGTGATGTTGGTCTTTCTGTGTCTGGCTTATTTAATTTATCACAATGATCTCCAGTTCCATCCAGGTTATTGCAAATCACTGGATCTCATTCTTTTTTATGGCTGAATATTACTCCATTGAGTATATGTACCACAGCTTCTTTATCCATTCATCTGTTGATGAACACTTGGGTTGCTTCCAAATCTTAGCGATTGTAAAGTGCTGCAACAAATATAGGAGTGCAGGTATCTCTTCCGTATACTGATTTCCTTTCTTTTGGGTATATACCAGCAGTGGGATTGCTGGATCATATGGTACCTCAATTTTTGTTTTTGAGGTACCTCCAAACCATTGTCCATAGTGGTTGTACTAATTTACATTCCCACCAACAGCGTACAAAGGTTCCCTTTTCTCCACATCCTTGACAGCATTTGTTATTGCCTGTCTTTTGTATATAAGTCATTGTAACTGTGGTGAGATGATATCTGATTGTCGTTTTGATTTGCAGTTCTCTGATGATCAATGATGTTGGGTACCTTTTCATATGCCTGTTTGCCATTTGTATGTCTTTTGAGAAGTGTCTATTCAAATCTTTTCCCCATTTTATGATAGGATTATTAGGTTTTTTTTCCATTAGAGTTGTTTGAGCTCATTATATGTTCTGGTTAGTAATCCCTTGTGAGATGGGTAGTTTGCAAATATTTTCTCCCACTTGGCAGGTTGTCTTTTAACATTGTTGATTGTATCATTTGCTGTGCAGAAGCTTTTTAACTTGATGTGATCCTATTTGTCCATTTTTGCTTTAGTTGCCTGTGCTTGTGGGGTATTGTTCAAGAAATTTTTGCCCAGACCAATATCTTGGAGATTTTTCCCAATGTTTTCTTGTAGTAGTTTCACAGTTTCAGGTCTTAGATTTAAGTCTTCAATCCATCTTAACTTGATTTTTGTATATGGAGAGAGAGAGATAGGGTCTAGTTTCATTCTTGTGCATATGGATATCCAGTTTTCCCAGAACCATTTATTGAAGAGACTGTGTTTTCCCCAGTGTATGTTCTTGACACCTTTATCAAAACTGAGTTCATTGTAGGTTTGTGGACTTGTTTCTGGGTTCTCTATTCTGTTCCATTGGTCTATGTGTCTGTCTTTATGCTAGTACCACGCTTTTTTGGTTACTGTATGTCTGTAGTATAATTTGAAGTAAGGTAATGTGCTTCCTCCAGTTTTGTCCTTTTTGCTTAGGATAGCTTTGGCTATTCTGGGTCTTTTATGGTTCCATATAAATTTTAGGAATGCTTTTTCTATTCCTGTGAAGAATGTCATGGGTAGTTTGGTAGGGATTGCATTGAGTCTGTAGATTGCTTTAGTGGCATGGACAATATTAATTCTTCCAATAACAATATTGATTTTTCCAATCTATGAACATGAAATATTTTTCCATTTTCTGGTGACTTCTTCAATTTCTTTCATCAGTGTTTTATACTTTTCTTTAAAGAGATCTTTCTCTTCTCTGTTTAATTCCTAGCTTTTTAATTTTATGTGTGGCTATTGTGGCTATGGGCATATGGAAATGCTACTGATTTTGCATGTTGATATTGTATCCTACGACTTTACTGAATTTGTTTATCAGTTCTAATAGTTTTCTTGTGGAGTATTTAGGTATTTCCAAATATAAGCTCATATAATCTGTAAACAAAGATAATTTGATTTTTTTTCTTTTCAACTGTGTGCCCTTTATTTCTCTTGTCTGATTCCTCTAGGTAGGACTTCCAGTACTGTGTTGAACAACAGCAGTGACACTGAGCATCCTTGTTGTGTTCCAGATCTTAGAGGAAAGGCTTTCAGTTTTTCCTCATTCAGTATGATACTAGCTGTGGGTCTTTCATATATGGCTTTTACTATGTTGGTATATGTTCATTCTATAACTGGTTTTTTGAGGGTTTTTATCATGAAGGGATCCTGGATTTTATCAAATGCTTTTTCAGCATCAATTGAAATGATCATATGGTTTTTGTCCTTCATTCTGTTGATATGATGTATCGCATTGATTGATTTGCATATGTTGAACCATCCTTGAATCCCAGGGATAAATCCCACTTGATCATGATGAATGATCTTTCTAATGTTTGTTGAATTCAGTTTGCTAGTATTTTGTTGAGATTTTTGCATCAATATTCCTCAGAGATGATGTCCTGTAGTTTTCTTTTTTTGATGTGTCTTTGTCTGGTTTTGGTATCAGGGTAATACTGGCTTCATGGAATGAGTTTGGAAGTGTTCCTTCATCTTCTATTTTCCAGAAAAGTTTAAGTAGGATTTGTATTAATGTTGGGTTCAGCAGTCAAGCCAGCAGCTCCTGGGTTTTTCTTTTCTGGGAGACTTTTTATTACAGCTTTGATCTCATTACTTGTTATTGGTCTGTTCAGGTTTTAGATTTTTTCCTTGTTCAATCTTGGTAGGTTGTATGTATCTAGGAATTTGTCCATTTCTTCTAGATTTTCCAATTTATTGGTATATAGTCATTCATAGTAGCCACTAATGATCCTTTAATTTCTGTAGTATCAGTTATAATATCTTCTTTTTCATTTTTCATTTTATTTATTAGTATATTCTTTCTTTCTTTGTCTGGCTAAAGGTTTGCCAATTATGTTTAACTTTCCAAAAAACCAAATTTTGTTTCATTGATCTTTTGTCTTGTTTTCTTCATTTCAATTTCATTTATTGCTGCTCAGATCTTTTGATTTATTTTCTTCTATTAATTTTGGGTTTGGTTTGCTCTTGCTTTTCTAGATTTTCTAAGATGTATCGTTTTCTTCATTTGAAGATTTTCTTCTTTTTTGATGTGGCCCTTATAGCTATGAACTTCCCTTTTCTACTGCTTTTGCTGTATCCCATAGGTTTTGGTATGTTGTATTTCCATTAACATTTGTTTCCAGATATTTTTCAATTTCCTTCTTAATTTCTTTATTGACCCATTAGTCATTGAGGAGCATATTGTTTAATTTCCATATATTTGTATAGTTTCCAAAATTTCTCTATTACTAATTTCTAGTTTTATTCAATTGTGGTAAGATGCTTGATATTTTTCAATTTTTTGAATGTTTTAAGACTTGTTTTGTGACCTGTCATATGGTTTATTCTTGAGAATATTCCATGTTCTGAGGAAAAGAAGGTGTATTCTCCAGCTCTTGGATGAAATGTTCTATAAATATATATTAGATCTGCAACTCTTGGATAAAATGTCCTGTAAATATATATTGTATACATTTGGTCTATAGTGCAGATTAAGTCTGATGTTTCTTTGTTGATTTTCTGTCTGGAAGATCTGTTTAATGCTGAAAGTGGGGTGCTGAAGTCTCCAGCTGTGATTACATTGGGGCTGAACTCTCTCTTTAGCTCTAATAGATTTTCCTTTATATATCTGGATGCTCCAGTGTTGGGGGCATATATATTTAAGACTGTCATATTCTCTATCAGAATTGACCCCTTTATCATTACACGCTGACCTTCTTTGTCTTTTCTAATAGTTTTTGTCTTGAAATCTATTTTGCCTGATATAAATATAGCTATTCCTGCTCTTGTTTTCCATTGGCATGGAATATCTTTTTCTCTCCCTTTATTTTCAGTCTATATGTGTTTTTATAGGTGAAGTATGTTTTTTGAGGATAACAGATCAATGGGTCTTGTTTTTCATCCATTCAACCAGTCTATGTCTTTTGATGTGAGAGTTTAGTCCATTTATATTCAATGTTATTATTGATAAGTAAAGACTTCTGCCATTTTGGTATTTTTTTTCTGGCCTTTTCTTCCTTCTTTCCTTCCTGTCTTCCTCTAGTGAAGGTGATTTTCTCTGGTGATATGATTTAGTTTCTTGCTTTTTATTTTTGGTGTATCCATTGTATGTTTTTTGGTTTGAGATTACCATGAGGCTTGCAAATACTATCTTATAACCCTTTATTTTAACCTGATAAAAACTTAACACTATTTGCATAAACAATCAAACAAAAACTAATAAAACTTTACACCTTAACTTTGTTCCTCTGCTGTTTAACTTTTTGCTGTTTCTATTTATATCTTATTGTACTTCCTATGTCTTGAAAAACTTTGTTGTAGTTATTTTAGTTGGTTTATTGTTTAGTCTTTCTACTTGGGATAAGAGTAGTTTACACACCATAGTTACAATGTTATAATATTCTGTGTTTTTCTGTGTACTTACTGTTATCAATGAGTTTTGTAGCTTCAGGTGATTATTGCTCATTAATATTCTTTTCTTTCTGATTCAAGTCCTTGCTTTAGCATTTCTTATAGGACATGTCTGGTGTTCATGAAATCCCTCAGCTTTTGTTTGTCCAGGAAATTCTTTATTTCTCCTTCATGTTTCAAAGATATTTTTGTCAGATATACTATTCTAGGGTAAAAGATTTTTTTCTTCAGCACTTTAAATATGGCATGTCACTCTCTCCTGGCCTATAAGGTTTCCACTGAAAAGTCTGCTGCCAGATGTATTGGAGCTCTATTGTGTGTTACTTGTTTCCTTTCTCTTGCTGCTTTTACGATTCTTTCTTTTTTCCTTGACCTTTGGGATTTTGATTGTTAAATGCCTTAAGGTAGTCTTCTTTGAGTTACATCTGCTTGGTGTTCTATAACCTTCTTGTACTTGGATATTGATATGTTTCCCTGGGTTTGGGAAGTTTTATCTCTTTGAATAAACTTTCTACCCCTATTTCTCTACTTCTTCTGTAGGGCCAATATCTCTTAGATTTTCCCTTTTGATGCTATTTTCTAGATTTTGTAGGCATGCTTCATTGTTTTTTATTCTTTTTTCTTTTGTCTCCTCTATGTATTTTCAAGTAGCCTATCTTCAAGCTCATTAATTCTTTCTTCTGCATGATCCATTCTATTAAAGGATTCTAATGCATTTTTCAGTATGACAATGGCATTTTTTCAGCTCCAGAATTTCTGCTTCTTTTTAATTATTTCAATGTCTTTGTCAAATGTATCAGATAGAATTCTGAATTAATTCTTTGTGTTATCTGAATTTCTTGAAGTTTCCTCCAAACAGCCATTTTGAATTATCTTCTCGAAACGTCACGTATCTCTTTTTCTCTAGGACTGGTCCCTGGTGCTTTATTTAGTTTATTTGGTGAGATCGTGTTCCTGGATGGTGTTGATGCTAGTAAAGTGTCTGGGCATTGAAGAGTAGGTATTTATCGTAATCTTCACTGTCTGGGCTTATTTGTAGCTATCCTTCTTGGGAAGGCTTTCTAGATATTTGAAAGGACTTGGGATTGTGATCTAAGCTGTATCTGCTTTAGGGGGGCATGCCAAGCCCAATAACACTGTGGTTCTTACAGACTCATAGAAGTATCACTTTGATGGTTTTGTACAAGATCCAAGTGAATTCTCTGGATTACCAGGCAGAGACTCCTATTCTCTTCTGTTAATTTCTCCTAAACATACAGAGTCTCTGTCTGTTCTGTGCCACCTAAAGCTGGGGGTGGAGTGACCCAGGCACCCTGTGGCCACTACTACCACTAGGACTGTACTGGGTGAGACTTGAAGCCAGCAAAGTTCTGGGTCTTGCTCAGGGCCTGCTGTAACTACTCCCTGACTACTGCCTCTGTTCATTCAAGGCCCTGGGGCTCTACAATCAGCAGGTAGCAAAGCCAGCCAGGCGTGTGGTGTGTCCTTCCCTTCAGGACATCAAAGTCCCCCAGGCTTTGGGAGGGTCCATAAGTGATGTCAGGGAGTCAGAGACTAGAGTCAAAAACCTTAGACATCTACCTGGTATTCTGTTATATTGCAGCTGAGCTGGCACTTCAACCACAAGACGCAATTCTTCCCTTTCTTCCCTCAGAGGAGCCTTACCCTGTAGCCACCACCACCCCCGGCCATGAGGAGTACTGCCAGACTACCACTGATGTCTCCCTAAGGCCCGAGGTCTTGTAAGTCAGCATGTTGTGAATGCTGCCTGGCCTGGAACTCACCCTTCAGGGAAGTGAGCTACATTCTGGCTCAGGGCAGGTCCAGAAATGCCATTTAAGCATCAAGTCCTGGAATCAGGGACATCAAGAGCCGACTTGGTGCTCTACCCCACTGTGGCTGTGCTAGTACCTGGAGCCAGCAGATGTCAGAGGCTCACCCAAGGCCTTTGATGTGGTACCTGGGTATCACTACTGGTTATTCATGGCCCAAGGTCTCTTCGGTTAGTAGGTGATGAATGCTGCCAGGACTGGGTCCTTTTCTTCAAGGCAATGGGTTCTTTACTGGCCCAGGTTATGTCTATAAATGTTCTCCAGGAGCTAGGGTCTGGAATGGGGGGCCTCACAGCTCTGACTGGTGCCCTATACTGCTGTGGTTGAGCTGGTATCCCGGATGTAAGACAAATCCTACCCATGCTTCCCTCTCCTCTTCTCAAATGAAGGAAGGAGCCTGTTTTGTAGCCATGAACTGTGCAGCTTGGGGGTAGACGAGGGGTGATATCAGCACTCCTTGGCTGCCCTAACTCCTCGTGTCTCAGTAGGTCAAGTCCCCCCACCCCTACTGCCTAGTCTACTGTTTTTGGCCCTAGTTCAGCCCTAGGACTGGCCTCTCCCCTAAGAGTTTCACTCCTTATGGCCTAGAGTGCTTTTCACATTTACTTGGAGACACAGAGTGGTATAGCCCTTGGTGGTGAGGTCTGTAGGCACTCAAGTTCAGACTTCTGGAATGGGTGATTCCCCTCTGTCTAGGGCTGGTTTAAATGCTCCCTCCGTGGAGAAGCATCAGCTCTATTTGGTCTAATTTTCCATTCTGCTCTAACAGGACAACACTGAATTCAATGCCTCAAAATTGTTGTGTTGTTTCTCTTCCAGCACCCAGAGAAGCTCTGCACCACTCTGTCATTGCTGGGGTGGGGGGGTAGTGTTGGCGATTCAGGACTGCTTTTTCTATCTCTTCAGTGCCTCTTTCAATGATATGAAGTTAAAACAAGGTACTATATGTACTCACCTGATTTTCGATTCTTATGAAGGTGGTTTTGTTTTTTTTTTTTTTCCCCTGTATAAATAGTTGTTAGCCTTGTGTCCTTGCTGGTGGTGGTGGGTAAGGTGGGGAAACAATCAGGCAGCTTTCTATCCAGCCATCTTGCTCTGCCTTCTCCCCAGCATTTTTTTTTTAAATTACTTCTAAAAAAAAAAGGGATACATGTGCAGAACATGCAGATTTGTTACAAAGGTATATGTGTGCTATGGTGGTTTGCTGCACCAGTTGACCCGTCCTCTAAATTCCCTCCCTTCGCCCCCTGCCCCGCAACAGGCCCTCGTGTGTCCCCTGTCTGTGTCTGTATGTTCTCAATGTTCAACTCCCATTTATGAGCGAGAACATATGCTGTTTCATTTTCTGTTACTGAGCTAGTTTGCTGAGGATGATGGCTTCCAGCTTCATCCATGTCCCTGCAAAAGATATGATCTCATTCCTTTTTATGGCTGCAGAGTATTCCATGGTGTATGTGTACCACATTTTCTTTAGTCTATCATTGATGGGCATTTGGGTTGGTTCCATGTCTTTGCTATTGTAAATAGTGCCGCAATAAACATACATGTGCACGTGACTTTATAGTAGAATGATTTTTATTCCTTTGGGTATATACCCATTAATGGGATTGTTGGGTCAAATGATATTTCTGGTTCTAGACCCTTGAGGAATTGCCATACTGTCTTCCACAATGGTTGAACTAATTTACATTCCCACCAACAGTGTAAAAGCATTCCAATTTCTGCACAACCTTGCAGCATCTATTGTTTCTTTACTTTTTAATAATTGCCATTCTGACTGGCGTGAGATGGTATGTCATTGTGGTTTTGATTTGCATTTCTCTGATGATCAGTGAAGTTGAGCTTTTTTTCATATGTTTGTTGGCCACGTAAATGTCTTCTTTTGAGAAGTGTCTGTTCATATCATTTGCTCACTTTTTGATGGGGTTGTTTTTTTCTTGCTAATATGTTTAAGTTCCTTGTAAATTCTGGCTATTAGAACTTTGTCAGATCGGTAGACTGCCAAAATTTTCTCTCATTCTGTAGGTTGCCTGTTCACTCTGATGATAATTTCTTTTGCTGTGCAGCAGCTCTTTAGTTTAATTAAATCCCATTTTCAAATTTGGCTTTTGTTGCCATTGCTTTTGGTGTTTTTGTCATGAAGTCTTTGCACATGCCTATGTCCTGAATGACATTGCCTAGGTTTTCTTCTAGGGTTTTTATGGTTTTGGGTTTTACATTTAAGTCTAAATCCATCTTGAGTTAATTTTTGAATAAGGTGTAAGGAAGGGGTCCAGGTTCAGTTTGCTGCATATGGCTAGCCAGTTTTCCCAGCACCATTTACTGAATAGGACATCCTTTCCCCATTGCTTGTTTTTGTCAGGTTTGTTGAAGATCAGATGGTTGTAGATGTGTGGTATTATTTCTGAGGTCTCTGTTCTGCTCCATTGGTCTATATGTCTGTTTTCGTACCAGTACCATGCCATTTTGGTTGCCATAGCCTTGTAGTATAGTTTGAAGTCAGGCAGCATGATGTCTCCAGCTTTGTTCTTTTTGCTTAGGATTGTCTTGTCTATACAGGGTCTTCTTTGATTCGATATGAAATTTAAAATAGTTTTTTCTAATCCTGTGAAGAATGTCAGTGGTAGTTTGGGAATAACACTGAATCTGTAAATTACTTTGGGCTGTATGGCCATTTTCACGATATTGATTCTTCCTGTCCATGAGGATGGAATGTTTTCCCATTTGTTTGTGTTCTCTTTTATTTCCTTGGGCAGTGGTTTGTAGTTCTCCTTGAAGAGGTCCTTTACATCCCTTGTTAGCTGTATTCTTAGGTATTTTATTCTCTTTGTAGCGATTGTGAATCGGAGTTCATTCATGATTTGGTGCTCTGCTTGCCTGTTGTTGGTATAAAGGAAGGCTTGTGATTTTTCCACATTGATTTTGTATCCTGTGACTTTGTTCAAGTTGCTTATCAGTTCAAGAAGTTTTTGGGCCAAGATGATTGGGTTTTCTTAATATAAAATCATTTGGATTTTATATTATATATATATAATATAAATTCATCTGGAAACAGAAACAACTTGACTTCCTCTCTTCCTATTTGAATACCCTTTATTTCTTTCTCTTGCCTGATTGCCCTTGCCAGAACTTGCAATACAGTGTGGAATAGGAGTGGTGAGAGATGGCATCCTTGTCTTGTACCAGTTTTCAAAGGGAATGCTTCCAGCTTTTGCCCATTCAATATGATATTGGCTGTGATTTGTCATAAATAGCTCTTATTATTTTGAGATATGTTCCATCAGTACCTAGTTTACTGAGAGTTTTTAACATGAAGGAATGTTGAATTTTATCAAAGGCCTTTTCTGCATCTATTGAGATAATCATGCAGTTTTTCTCTTTGGTTTGCGTGATGGATTATGTTTATTGATTTGCATATGTTGAACCAGCCTTGCATCCCAGGGGTGAAGCTGACTTGATCATGGTGGATAAGCTTTTTGATGTGCTGCTGGATTCAGTTTGCCAGCATTTTATTGAGGATTTTCACATCAATGTTCATCAGGGATATTGACCTGAAGTTTTCATTTTTTGTTGTCTCTTCCCAGTTTTTGTATCGGGATGAAGCTGGCTTCATAAAATGAGTGAGGGAGGAGTCCCTCCTTTTCAATTGTTTGGAATAATTTCAGAAGGAATGGTACCAGCACCTTTATGTATTTCTGGTAGAATTCAGCTGTGAATCCGTCTATCTAGTCCTGGGCTTTTTTTTTTTTTTTTGGTTGGTAGGTTATTAATTACTGCCTCAATTTCAGAGCTTGTTATTGGTCTATACAGGGATTCAACTTCTTCTTGGTTTAGTCTCAGTAGGGTATATGCATCCAGGAATTTATCCATTTCTTCTAGATTTTCTAGTTTATTTGTGTAGAAGTGTTTATAGTATTCTCTGATGGTAGTTTATATTTCTGTGGGGTCAGTGGTGATATCCCCTTAATCATTTTTTAATGTATCTATTTGAGTCTTCTCTCTCTTCTTATTAGTCTAGCTAGTGGTCTATCTATTTTGTTAATTTTTTCAGAAAACCAGCTCCTGGATTCATTGAATTTTTTTTTTTGGAGGGTTTTTCGTGTGTCTGTTTCCTTCAATTCTTCTCTGCTCTTAGTTATTTCTTGTCTTCTGCTAGCTTTTGGATTAGTTTGCTCTTGCCTCTCTAGCTCTTTTAATTGTGATGTTAGGGTGCTGATTTGAGATCTTTCTAGCTTTCTGATATGGGTATTTAGTGCTATAAATTTCCGTCTTAACACTGCTTTAGCTGTGCCCCAGAGATTCTGGTACATTGTCTCTTTGTTCTCATTGGTTTCAAAGAACTTCTTGATTTTTGCCTTAATTTTATTATTTACCCAGGAGTCATTCAGGAGCAGGTTGTTCAATCTCCATGAAATTGTGTGATTTTGAGTGAGTTTCTTAATCCTGAGTTCTAATTTGATTGGACTGTGGTCTGAGAGACTGTTTGTTATGATTTCCGTTCTTTTGCATTTGCTGAGGAGTGTTTTACTTCCAATTATGTGGTTGATTTTAGAATAAGTGCCATGTGGCACTGAGAATAATGTACAATCTATTGATTTGGGGAGGAGATTTCTGTAGACATCTACTAGGTCCACTTGATCCAGAGCTGAGTTCAAGTCCTGAATATCCTTGTTAATTTTCTGTCTTGTTGATCTGTCTAATACTGACAGTGGGGTGTCAAAGTCTCCCACTATTATTGTGTGGGATTCCTAGTGTCTTTGTCAGTCTCTAAGAACTTGTTTTATGAATCTGGGTGCTCCTGTGTTGGGTGCATATATATTCAGAATACTTAGCTCTTCTTGTTGAATTGTTCCCTTTACCATTATGTAATGCTGTTCTTTGTCTTTTTTGATCTTTGCTGGTTTAAAGTCTGTCTTGTCAGAGACTAAGATTTCAACCCCTGCTTTTTCTTTTTTTGCTTTCCATTTACTTGGTAAATTTTCCTCCATCCCTTTATTTTGAGCCCATGTGTGTCTTTGCATGTAAGATGGGTCTCCTGAATACAGCACACCCATGGGTTTTGACTCTATATCCAATTTTTCAGTCTGTGTATTTTAATTGTGGCATTTAACCCATTTGCATTTAAAGTTAGTATTCTTATGTGTGAATTTGATCCTGTCATCATGATGCTATTTTGTTGTTTTGCACGCCTAGTTGATGCAGTTTCTTTGTAGTGTCATTGATCTTTATATTTTGGTGTGTTTTTGCAGTGGCTGGTACTGGCATTTCCTTTCAATATTTAGTGCTCCTTTCAGGAGCTTTTGCAGGGCAGGCCTGGTGGTAAAAATATCTGTCAGCATTTGCTTGTCTGGAAAGGATTTTACTTCTCCTTTGCTTACAAAGCTTAGCTTGGCTGGATATGAGATTCTGGGTTGGAAATTCTTTTCTTTGAGAATGTTGAATATTGGCCCCCAGTCTCTTCTGGCTTGCAGTTTCTGGTGAGAGTTCTGCTGTTAGTCTGATGGGCTTTCCTTTGTAGGTGACCTGGTCTTTCTCTCTCGCTGCCCTTAACATTTTTTTCTTCATTTCAACCTTGGAGAGTCTGATGATTATTTGTCTTGGGTTGATCTTATTGTTGAGTATCTTAATGGTGTTCTCTGTATTTCCTGAATTTGCATGTTGGCCTGTCTTGCTAGGTTGGGGAAGTTCTCCTGGATAATATCTTGAAGTGTATTTTCCAGCTTGTTTACATTCTCCCCGTCTGTTTCTGTACTCCAATCAATTGTAGGTTTGGTGTTTTATGAAGTCCTATATTTATTGGAGGCTTTGTTCATTCCTTTTCATTTTTTTTTCTCAAGTCTTGTCTGCATGGCTTATTTCAGTAAGGTGGTCTTCACACTCTTATATCCTTTCTTCCACTCTGTTGATTCAGCTGTTGATACTTGTGTATGCTTCCCGAAGTTCTCATGCTGTGTTTTTCAGCTCCATCAGGTCGTTTATCTTCCTCTCTAAACTGGTTATTCTAGTTAGCAATTCCTCTAACCTTTTATTTTTTTTTAGATGGAGTCTCTCTCTGTCACCCAGGCTGGAGTGCAGTGGCGCGATCTCGGCTCACTGCAAGCTCCGCCTTCCAGGTTCACGCCATTCTCCTGCCTCAGCCTCCTGAGTAGCTGGGACTACAGGTGCCCGCCACCATGCCCGGCTAATTTTTTTTTTTTGTATTTTTAGTGGAGACGGGGTTTCACCGTGTTAGCCAGGATGGTCTTGATCTCCTGACCTCGTGATCCATCCACCTTGACCTCCCAGAGTGCTGGGCTTACAGGCGTGAGCCACCATGCCCAGCCTATTCCTCTAACCTTTTACCAATGTTCTTAGCTTCTTTGCATTGGGTTAGAACATGTTCCTTTAGCTCATCTTTGTTTTTTGTTACCCATCTTCTGAAGCCTACTTCTGTCAATTCATCCATCTGATCCTCTGTCCAGTTCTGTGCCCTTGATGGACAGATATTGAGACCACTTGGAAGAGAAAAGGCACTCTGGCCTTTTGGGCTTTCAGCAATTTTTCACTGATTCTTTCTCATGTTTGTGAGTTTGTCTAGCTTTGCTCTTTGCTCTGACCCCTGGATGGGGTTTTTATGGGGGCTTTTTGTTGCTGTTGTTGATGCTGTTGTTGTTGCTTTCCACTTGTTTGTTTTTCGGTCAGTGGTCAGGTCCCTCTTCTGTAGGGCTGCTGCCGTTTGCTGGGGGTTCACTTCAGGCCCTATTCATCTGATTCACTCCCACACCTGGAGATGTCACTCAAGGAGGCTGGAGAACAGCACAGATGGCGTGGGTGCCTGCTTCTTTTTCTGGGACCTCTGACCTCAAGGGGCACCAACCTGATGCCAGTAGGATCACTCCTGTATAGAGTGTCTGACAACCTCTGTTGGAGGGTCTCACCCAGTTGGGTGGCATGGGGGACAGGACCCATGTAACGAAGCACTTTGTCCCTTGGTGGAGGGGGATGTGCCTCACTGGGGGAAAATCCACTCATCTGGGCTGCCCATATTCCTCAGAACTACCAGGAGGAAAGGCTAAGTCTGTTGGTCCACAGAGACTGGGCCTACCTCTCCCCCTAGGGACTTAGGCCCAGGGAGATCTGGGTTCTGTCCCTGAGGCTCTGGCTAGAGTTATTGGAGTTCCTGCAGGGAAGCCACACCCAGTGAGGAAGGATGGGTCAGATTCAGGCCTGAAGAGGCCCTCTGGCCTCAGACTACCACAGCCTGTGTGTTGGGCTGTGGGGGACAAGTCTTGGGACCAAGCCATCCAGCCTCCCTGGCTCCAGCAGGGGAAAAGCACAGCCTGGGGCTATAGAGATGGGTGCTGCCCTTCCCCTGCCCAGGGAGCTTAGTATTAGGCAGTTGCGAGTCCCAGTGATGGCTGCTGCCCCACCCCCAAAGAGCTCAAAGGGCTTAGATAGCAGGCAGCAGCAGCCAGTGCTCGTCGCCCCTCCCCCCAGGAGTTCTGTAGGCTTAAGCAGATTCTAACTGAGAGGCTGTAAGAATCTGTGTGTTCTGGGGTTGGGACGCTAGGCCCCAGTGGCATGGATTCATGAGTGGGATATTCCGATCCATGGGTTGCACAGTTACTTGGGAAAAGCACGGTTTCCCCGGCTGGGTAGCACGCTCACCTACCACCTCTCTTGGCTGCGGGGAGGGGGATCCCCTTCCCTGTGTGGCTCTTGTGGCTCTCAGGTGGGCCGCTGCACCACATTGCTCTTCCTTCTCCATGGGTCACACCAGCCTTCTAGTCAGTTTTGATGATAGAACCTGGATACCTTGGTTGCCGGTAAAGGATTCACACACTTATTATGTGTTTTGTTTGTTTGTTTTTGTTGTTGTTGTTGTTTTCCATGGGAGCCTCAGAACGCCAGTGCTTCTAGTAGGCAATCTTGGCCCCGCCCCCTCCCCAGCAGCTTTGAAAAGACTCTTTCCAACCAAAATGGAGGGCCCCTTACCAAGTGCTTCTTAGTAACCCTTGTGCTGTTAAATTAGAAGGAATAGACACAAAGATCCACATTTCTCTTCTGAAGAATGTTCCATCTCCTGAGTAGACTGTTTCCCCAGAAAGTGACCTCCAACTTAAAATAAGTTGATGCCAGTTCAAGAAGAAGATGACATCTGATTTAGACAGCTAAAACACAAGACTCTGGGTTAGGCCTCTATCTAAATGAATACTTAATATACAATTATTAATAGATGGGGAACATTTTCCTTTACAAACTCCCACTAAACTTCTTTCCTCTTGTCCTTGTTTCTCCCATGTTGGCACTACTATCACCAGCTGTTGCTTATGAAGCAAATCTCTTTCTGCAATGAGCCCAGGATTATGTAATAGATAACAAAAAGGTGCTTGATGGGTGTGTAGTCTCATGCCCCTTTCCAGTATTTCTAGCCTTCTGTGGTGAGTGTCTCCTCCCTTCAGACAAGAGTGGATAAAACATCAGAAATATATCCGTCTTTCTCAAAACCAGTCATTGGTGCTTGACACTAGTGTAATTAAGAAGAATGTTCATCATTGGCCTGTTAGTACTTTGCAGAAAAAGGGCATGGGAAAAGCTTCTCAGTAAAAAATTTAGTTCATTAGCTTTAACGCTGCCACTATCCCAACTGATGTATGAAACAATAACACTGCCCCAATTAAAACCTAAGACAATACTATTTCAGGATGGTATAACAAATTTGGGATGGTTTTATCTGGTTTAACCCTTCCTTTGGTCAGCTCAGCCAGCTTGGCCCTTTATGTTGGGAACAGAGAAATCATACTAAAGATACCTGGCCCAGTAGCACTAGAGATATGGGATGGCTACCCAAAGAATATTGTATCGACAACATTATGTTAAAAAGTACTGATTGACATAACACTGAATAGGCACAATGACCATGTATTTATTAGTTAGCTCCAAATAGAATGTCTTGGCTATGTGGCACTAACCTATGGCCATGGTTACCCCCAGGAAGGTTAGGACAATGTTGCTTTGGTTATGGTTGGGTGCAAGGTTAAGTAGTTCATACCTTGTCAAAACCTTCAAATTTTCCTCATTTATAATCTTGTTGGATTTGTTGTGTCCCATTGGTATGACCATTTAGCTTCCATCTTCACACCACAACTAGGTATCGAGCATGTCATTTTGCCATGTAGAGATCCTAACCAATTATATACAAAAAGCCCTAAATGATAGCTGCATGGGTATTTTGTTATTAAATAATGAAATTACTCTTGTGAGAAATGGCATATTATAGAACTGTATGGCTTTAAGCATATTCATTGCTGCCCAAGGGGGAACCTGCACTATCATAAAAACTGAACATTGTGTCTGTATCCCAGATGAATCAAATAACATCACTAAATTAAACGATGGCGTGAAAACCCAACTAACCAACCTTTCAGATCCAAAACCCTCTCCAAGCAATTGGCTAAGCAGCTTGTTTGGATTATGGGGAATTTGGTGGCAAAATCTGTTATTTATCCTGGGAATTATAATCATATGTTGTGTTTTGTCCTGTTTTTGTCTACACTGCTGTTATGGCATTTGTTTGCAATGGAGTCAATGCATTACTAAAAAGATTAGAATAATGATTGCCCAAAGAACTGCATTAATTGAAGATATATCTGTTCAGCCTAACACAGGTCACAAAATCACTTTTTTCATGTTTCTTTAAATTTGGCCTATACTCCATCAACTTTATGGCTTGTCCAATTTCCCTTTGCCATGGCACATGACATTCTAGGAAAGAACCTTCCTAGTGACATGGGACTATACTCCTGAACATAAAAGGAGGCAAAGCTATTGTTGTGCTCATCTATGATGCTTTCTTTGAAATATCTTTTTTTTTTTTTTACATAATCTTGCTCCTTCTAATCTTTGAAAGATAGTGATTAAAAAGGGGGAAATGTGAAAAATGAATAAGATTTAAAAGCCATTGGAATTTTTAAAAAGCCATTGGAACCCCCAAAACATTTTAAGCCTTGAGTGAGATGTGACTGAAATCTGAGTCACAGCATGATTATAACTCTACTTCACAGACAGATTATAGCTTAACTCTTGTCCTTGTTGTTATTGTTCTGTAAATGACTAGGAAAGACCAGAGACAAGACCTCCCCCTCCAATCACTGAACTTTGTTACAGATTAACTGCTTCTTTTATTGTCCTGTACCTAACTCAGACAAGTTGGCACCTGAATAGGAGCCCCATGACAGTTTCATCTTCACTGTGGAATGTTAAATATACCTTTCATGAAATAAAAGGACCTCCTTAACTAATCAGATCATTGTAACTGTGCCTTAAGCTTTACATAGAAAGATACTGAAATTCTGTGAAACTTTCCTGAACTTTGTTTATATAAACAATCCCAAACTTCTACACTTTGGAATACTGACTTTCATTCTTTGGCGCTTGTGTTTTCCTGGGCAGTCTGTCCTCAACTTTTGCTCATGAATAAAACTCTCTTTAAACTAGATTCTCACGTTTTTGATTATTTTAGATTGACGAGCCCTATTTTCATATTTATAAAAGACAAATAAAGAAAAGGTCTCTGTTATCTGATTCGTGTTCTACCCCTAAGTTTTCTTCTTTCTCATGGTCTCCAGTCCTCCTCCTGTTAATATTAAGTTTTTAGAGACCATTTATTATTATTATACTTTAAGTTCTAGGGTACATGTGCACAACGTGCAGGTTTTTTACGTAGGTATACATGTGCCATGTTGGTTTGCTGCACCCATCAACTCATTATTTACATTAGATATTTCTCCTACTGCTATCCCTCCCCTAGCCCTGCACCCCCCGACAGGCCCTGGTGTGTGATGTTCCCTGCCGTGTGTCCATGTGTTCTCATTGTTCAATTCCCACTTATGAGTGAGAATATGCAGTGTTTGGTTTTCTGTCCTTCTGATAGTTTGCTTAGAATGATGGTTTCCAGCTTCATCCATGTCCCTGCAAAGGACATGAAATCATCCTTTTTTATGGCTGCATAATATTCCCTGGTGTATATGTGCCATATTTTCTTAATCCAGTCTTTCATTGATGGACATTTGGGTTGGTTCCAAGTCTTTGCTATTGTGAATAGTGCCACAAAAAACATATGTGTGCATGTGTCTTTATAGTAGCATAATTTATAATCCTTTGGGTATATACCCAGTAATGGGCTTGCTGGGTCAAATGGTATTTCAAGTTCTAGATCCTTGAGGAATTGCCACACTATCTTCCACAATGGTTGAACTAATTTACACTCCCACCAACAGTGTAAAAGCATTCCTATTTCTCCACATCCTCTCCAGCATCTGTTGTTTCTTGACTTTTTGATGATCGCCATTGTAACTTGTGTGAGATGGTATCTTATTGTGGTTTTGATTTGCATTTTTCTGATGATCAGTGAAGATGAGCATTTTTTCATATGTCTGCTGGCTGCATAAATGTCTTCTTTTGAGAAGTGTCTGTTCATATCCTTCACCCACTTTTTGATATGGTTGTTTTTTTCTTGTAAATTTGTTTAAGTTCTTTGTCGATTCTGGATATTAGCCCTTTGTCAGATGGGTAGATTGTAAAAAGTTTGTCCCATTCTGTAGGTTGCCTGTTCACTCTGATGATAGTTTCTTTTGCTGTGCAGAAGCTCTTTAGTTTAATTAGATCCCATTTGTCTATTTTGGGTTTTGTTGCTATTGCCTTTCTTAAAACTTAGAAAATAATCTTGGATCTATATTTCTTTTGACATATATCGTCTCGGTGTGACCACTTTATTATTGAGGGCCTTGTTGGGGAGTTTCTCTGGGGAATGTGTGGGAGAGGGGAAGTTTGGAATTTGGCAGCTTTTCTTCAGAGTTGTTTGATATGCAGGTGCCTCTTTTTCTAGGAGTGGCTGTGGGGCTGTGATCTCTCCTAGAACCTCAGAGGCATGAAGCTAGAATATCTTCCCCTTCAAGGAGAATAAGCCAAGGTGAGCTCATTTTTTTTTCTTTCTGGTGTGCCATCTGCTCTGCCTCACTGGCTTAAAAAAGTTCTGAGATCATGATATGGGAAGTACAAGATTCCTTTGGGTTCATATTGTAAGTACTTTCCTTTTCTCTAGCTTCAGGAACAGTTCTTTCTCTGGTTTCTATGGTGGCCCTAACTCAGGGTCATCGCATCTCCTAAGGAGGTTCTGTGACTGGAAATACCAACCCCTGGAACTGGTGGGTGAACCCTTGAAGCATCCATAGGGATGGAGGGTATATTCTGGGAGGGGATTCTGAGGATGGGAGTATCTTTGGATATATTAACATCTAAATTTATTTTTATTTAATAATACTGTTCAGTACCCAGAGGATTCATTTTTGGAGTTAATTTAATTTTAAAAATATTAAGTACAGGCCATGTGTAGATGAGACAAAAACCGTAGGGAAGACATGAGTTACTAAAGTGATAGAAATGATGCTTAACATATTTTGTATTGAGAACTGAGCTAGTCACTGTGAGGACAGACACAGAAAATTGAGTCCAATTTCTAGTCCTCAAATACCTCACTTGCTTAACAGAATTTATATAGCACTTGATGCACTAAAATCACAAACAAGACACATACAGCACATACAGAGAAATCATCTACTAATTCCAGATTGGATGGGATCTTTTTCCAATTAGTGTCAATGCTAAAATTAATTTTAATTCAACAAATAGCCTACCATATTTCATTCAGTGTGATATCTACTGGATATGGAAAAGGCAATGAAATGGAATATTTCCCCACAAACATTTCAGAATCTAGACAGGGAGCAAACACAAACAAAAGTACACTAAAGGAGTATAGGTTCTCAATTTGAAGTTTGTATAGAGTAAAATGTTGAGCAGGGAGGGGAAAAATAGAAGAGACAGCAAAGTAGATTGAGAATGAATGGCTAAATGAGGAGGAGGAAAACGAGTTATCCCTCATTATAAATGTGAGAGGCCTAAACAGACTTAGTAATTCTATGGATCACTGGGTTCACATCTATGGTTTTCACCCAAAGGGGAATGGTTCTGTCATGGTGCCCTGGTGCCCTGTTTGTATTCACATTGGCAAAGGCTTGAACCACACCTAACCTGGGTTTTAGAAGAGTGCCTTATGATCCTCCTGGAACACAAGAGAATGGGAAGCCTATAAGAAGCTGCTATAAGGCGATCTCTTACCTTCCTAGTTCCCCGGGAGGCTGTCATGAGACAGTTTCCCATCTACCTCCTGGTTCTGAGGAGGTAAAAGGCTTTCTGTCCCATCCTCTTCAAAACAGGGCTGCAAAATATAAAATCACTTAACTGCTATCTAGATTTAGCTCCTCAGTAACAAAGTATTGTACAAGTTGTGTTGTAGTCTCCTAGTCCCTTTTGTTTTGGTGTCATCCTTTTTGGTGTGTGAGACAAGGATCACAGGGATCTGGCACCTTTGGCTAATCTTTCTTTCACTGTCTATGTAAGTACTAAACTGCCTAAATCTAAAAGCAGCTTGTTGAATTTTTACTAGTCAAATCAGTCAGGCCTTGGCTTTGCCTTATTATTATTTGTGAGCCTGACAAATTTTGTGTCAATGTGAAGCCAGTAAATTTATAGTGTCCTTTTAGAAAACATGGAGCTGCACAGTCCTGGTTAAGTGAAAAGATAGATTCCTTGGCATCTGGTTGCACATGCTTTTGCCTATGTGGTGGGCAAAAGGTGAAGGAGGGTCCTCCTATTAAGGTATTACATAGGCCATATTAGGAAGGATAAGACTCCCAGGATCTGGTAACATAGCCCTTGCCTAAGAGGTAGGTGAGGGAGGAGAAGTAAGGGTCTTTGCACAGGGTCTGTATGAGCCCTGTTAAGGGACAGGACTCCCAGGGATCCCATAGTGTTACCGTGTTACCTGCTGATAAACATTTGGAGGTCAAGTGGCTAGAAGTAAGATTGAAACCAGCAGTTCAATTGATGCTTTGATGTTATTAAGAGTACATTTGTTGAAGCCCAGTGAATGGCCACTTACAACCACAAAAAAGTAAGTGCAAAGATGCACTTATTGGTGTAAGTTGCTCACCCTGTGCCACCCTATTCCCCTATTCTCTGAGCTTCCAGCTACCCTGTAACTCTGGAGGTGCCTCTTGTTCTATGTTTCTGTGAAAAAAAAGATGCCTAGTAGAGTTTGGGCAAAACTTGCTACGGAGACAGAAAAAAAGTAACTTGAGTGAGGCTTGAGACGATCCATTGTGTATATAGTTGTAAAAATCTGTAATTGGTTTAAAATAGGTTACATACTTGAATCTTGAATGTTTATACGGTGTTAGGAAATTCCTCTGATGTCCAAAGTTTTCACTGTATAAATGATGTCTTGTTGGTTGACAAATTAAAGGTTTCATTATCAGCAGCCTTGGCTGCCCAGCTACAGGAAAAACTGATAAGCTCCCCCAAAATTCAAGGCCTGCTTTTCAAATAAAATTTCTTGAAACAATGTAGGTAGCTTCACAACACTGAATCCCTCTGGCACCAAAGAAAAACTGCTGTGTTTTGCAAACTAAATAACAGTATGTTCCTGATAGAAAAACTGTAACTCCTACAAAATTTGGCCATTTGTATATAATAAAAGAGGCCACACTATAGGGGACTTTGGCCTTATCCTGACAGATTGACTCCATTCCAATTTTTAATCCTCTCTTCCTGGAGGCCTATAAAGTCACAATGCCTTTTTGGAAAAAAAGACAGCTGTGACCCAAAAGCTGGGTAGCCAGGTAGGGAACATTGGTGAGTGGTAGCGCAGACCTGGTTACTGAAGCGTTTGGCAATAAAGGGGGACAAGTGGTCCTTGACCATCATCCCTGAGACCCCTGATGACTTGCATTGATAGTTAGAGATAAGAGATAGGGATTCCATAAAGCCAAAAAAAAGTGTTCCATGGTTATTATCCACCCTTCTGTCCCATTGGGAAAGCAAAACTGTTTCCCTCTAATCCCTGGCCATAACCGCAGATAACATGTGCCCTGATAATCAAGCGCAGTCAGTTACTCATACATGTGCTGTGGTCCACGCTTACAATGAGCTAGAAATTAGGTAAATTGGCGAAAGCTTTGAATAGATCCCAGTAAGAGTACAGGGGCTTGGCTTATCTGACTAGCAGATGAGATAGCCATTCCAGTTTTTATAAATGAGAAGGAATGGAAATCACTCAGTCATCTAAAGACTGGCCCCATGCTCCAAGCCAGCCTGGCCACATACACATCGGCTGATAACATTGACATAGAAGAGTATGTCGAGACCAGTGAGGAATTGTTGCAGTAGGTCTTTACATTCATAATGAAACAGTGACCAACCTGAGATGAGTTTCTGTCATTTGATAAACACCTATGGATGAGAGCAGGGGCAGCTATAACTTCCCTTAGAGCTAAAGTAACCTGAGCCTGGATTTATAATGGAGAACAAGAGTTCTTAGGTGATGAGATAGTCATACAGGGTCAGATTGACTGGTTTGTTCAGTTGGCACCACTAGGCTATCAGTGGCAATAAAAATCTTCTCTTGTGTCCCAGACATAGCCTCCAGAAAACTCCTCAGCTCCTGGGAAACAAAATGCTACAGAACACAGGACTAGGAAAATGTCCTTCAGGCTAAGGAGGAGAAAAAGAAACCAACTGAAGATCCAGACAATAGTACCTTGTAGACATGGCTATTATGCCAGGGTCCCCCAAGAGATTGATAATATTCCCATGAGAGAAGTTCTCTCTCACTATCAGGCCACAAGAGGACCACAAAATTTAAAGATCCTGGCTGTAGGAGGGAAGAGTCCTTAGCTAGCTTTGGTATTTACTGTGGACAAACAGGAGGAGCACCAAAAGGACCTAGAATCCTTGATGAAATGTGTGCTGTTCAAGCTAGTGTTGACCCAACACCTTCAACACTACCTCTTAACCGAGATCCTGCCCCACTTCAAGAAAAGAACAACTAGGGCAGAGGCCAAGGTCCCTACTTCTCTAAGTGGGACTGGAGGCCTTATACACTGGTCAAGGTGTGTTACTGACTTGACAGCAACCAAGGTTGCCAAACCTTTTCAACTCTTTTGAACACTGGGATACAAGCCATTGTGATGCTGGCTAGCTGGCATCCATGGTCATGGCTAGTGTGGCAGGTGGAATGATGCTGTCCCCCTCAAAATGTTCACATCCTAATCCCCAGAAACTATGAATATGTTACATGGGAAAAAGGAACTTAGTAGACGTGATTATGTTACAAATTTTGAGGTGGGAAAATAATGCTGGATTATCCACACTGGCTCAATGTAATCACAAGAGGCATTATAATTCTTATAAGAGGGAGTCAGGAAGTCAGAGAGGAGAGAAAATACTATGCTGCTGGCTTTGAAGATGGAGTTAGGGGCCACAAGCCAAGGAATGCAGGTGGCCTCTAGAAGATTGAAAAGGCAAGGACATAGATTATCCCCAGAAGCCTCCAGAAGAAATGCAGCCCTACAAACACCTTAATTTTAGGCTTCTGATCTCCAGAATTGTAATAGAACAAATGTATATATTTTTTGAGCCACTGAGTTTGTACTAATTTGTTGTAGCAGCAATAAGAAATTAACATAGTCTTAAAATGACTTTAACTAGATTTGGAAATCTCAGATTGGACAATGAACTTATAAAATCTTACATATGAGGCTGGGCACGGTGGCTCACGCCTGTAATCCCAGCACTTTGGGAGGCCGAGGCGGGCGGATCACGAGGTCAGCAGATCGAGACCATCCTGGCTAACACGGTGAAACCCCATCTCTACTAAAAATACAAAAAATTAGCCAGGCGTGGTGGCGGGCGCCTGTAGTCCCAGCTACTCGGGAGGCTGAGGCAGGAGAATGGTGTGAACCCGGGAGGCGGAGCTTGCAGTGAGCCGAGATCGCGCCACTGCACTCCAGCCTGGACGACAGAGTGAGACTCCATCTCAAGAAAAATAAATAAATAAAAAATAAATAAATAAATAAAATCTTACATATGGGTCCTTTGAGACCAATATACACTCAAGTGGTTGCAACATTTCATGGTTGCAATGGATATTCCCTGTGGGGAAATAACACAATTAGAACAGTGATAGTAGTGTGAGTGCACAACTGGAAGCCTGCCAGACTTCCAGACTTCCCCAGTCTAGTCATGTAGTAACTGCAAAGCAATAAAGATATTGGGGTGGGAAATGGATGTCACTATACTAACCAAGGACTAATGGAGGCAGAAGTGACTAAAGAAACTACATAATTTTATACCTGTCCTGTGAATCTCTACAGACTTACCACTCAGGCCAGTCAGTTCTAAAAAGCCCTTTGAGCTACAAGTGTCAGTAATTGACAATTACACAGACTAGAGCTTATGACAAAAGAATGTGGTCACTAGGTGATATGGTTTCGCTGTGTCCCTACCCGAATCTCATCTTGAATTCCCATGTGTTGTGGGAGGGATGAGAGGTAACTGAATCATGGGGGCAAGTCTTTCCCATGCTGTTCCATGATAGTGAATAAATTTCACAAGACATGACAGTTTTATAAAGAGGAGTTCCCCTGCACAAGTTCTCTTTTTGCCTGCTGCCATCCATGTAAGATGTGACTTGCTCCTCCTTGACTTCTGCCATGATTATGAGGCCTCCCCAGTCATGTGGAACTGTGAGTCCATTGAAACCTCTTTCTTTCATAAATTGCCCAATCTCAGGTATGTGTTTACCAGCAGCATGAGAACAGACTAATACACTAGGCAATGGTGCTTCCTGGGGTTTTGGACACAGCACTTGGCTGGCATGACCACCTGGCATAGTCCATTTGTCAGCCTATTACTGGTTGTTGTTGGTTGCTGGTGGACTCTGAGAGACTAACAAAGCAGCAGCAGGTGTTGTGACACCCTGACATTTCTACCGTGAGGTGGGTCAGAAAGGAGAACATCAACAAAGTAGATGTTGCCCAATGTCTTCGTTTGTGCTGTTATAACAAAATACCATAGACTGGGTAATTCATAAGGAATAGAAATTTATTCTCTCACAGTTCTGGAGGCTGGAAAGTCCAACATCAAGGTGGTGGCATGTTTGGTTGTCTGGTAAGTGTTGCATCCTCTGAAGGGGAGGAACCCTATGTCTTCACGTGGCAAAAGGTGGAAGTGCAAAAATGGGATGAGCTCCCTCCATCTAGCTCTTTTATAATGGCATCTAATCCTATAACAGCTCTACCCTCATGACTCAATTACCACCCAAAGGCCACATCTCCCAATACTGTTGCATTGCAGATTAAGTTTTAATATGAAATTTGAAGGGGACAAAAATATTCAAACTATAGCACCCAACAAGCATCCATTATTAAGTGGAAGTTGTATATCCAGGAAAAAGTAAGCTTGGCATTATGGAGCCTCACAGTTACATGAAATATTGGCTTGTCATGTTTTAGATGAGGCTGTCTTAGATGTGGGGTCTGTGCCAGCACGTTCAGCTTCTTGAGTGCTTCAGTATACTGAGGTTCCTGAGGACACCTGGGCCTGGTTTACAGATGGTTCAGCTAAGTTCAAAACCAGTGAGATGTGCTGGGCCACTGCTGCATTGCATCTCCAAATAAAACTGTGTACTGTAACTGCTCATGGAAAAGGGATGTCTGTTTAGTGATATATTTTCATGGTGTTTTCCCTGGAAAACATCCCCCAAAATGTACCCTGTTATATTTTTCATTGACTTATGAGCAGGAGTCAAGAGTCTGGCAGTGTAGTAACTGGCAGTAGGATGACTGGATGATCAAGTCTCAGTCCCGGCAGAGACAAACAACATAGCAGCAAATTGCACAGGACCACAACCTCTGTTAATGACTAACAGGGATGCCCACGACAAAGGACCCTTTGAAGATGAACTTCAATGGCAACAGCAAGATGATCAAATCTGTACTACCCATAAAAGGACACCTGGGTAGGGCATCCACCTGAATATAACATCACATGGGGTACAGTAATCTATTTACAGTTCAGGACTGGGCCAAAATAAAAACAAGACCTAGTGATTCCAGAACACGAGACTTGAAGCCTGGCAGATGTGTTCAGACTGAAAGCTATACAACCAAGTGGCAAAGGGAGCTTTGGGACACATAGCCAGAGGTACCAGACCTGGCCAATCCTGGAAAATATGTACATCCTATCCTCCTCTTGAGGCTACCACTGGACATTGACTTTCATAGACAACTTTTCAGGCATGGCATTGCTATTATCAACTTAGCAAATGGGGGCCATACTATTCAGTGACTCTAAGATGGACTATGTTACGTATTTGGATTCCCTGAACACATCTGGTCAGACACTGGTACTGCCTTTATAGCAAAAAGTAACAAACAGTGGGCAGCCATATAGATATTCTCTGGATATTTTATGCCCCATATCATTTCCAGGCAGCAGGTGCCACTGAAAGATAAAGTGGACTCTTAAAGGAGAAAATGAAAAAGACAACTGGTTAACCAAGGCTCAGATCCCAGTGGAGCACACACTTAAGACAGGTAGTTTGGGCTCTAAATGTGGTAATTCTTCAGAAGGGTAACTCCTATTTAAATAAAATGTTTAATTATGAGGCTGAAGAGTGGGAAAGGAAGTCCAGGCTGGCAGTAAGAAAATACAAACCATAATTTTCTCCTCTCACTCTACTTTTTCACTCCTACACCTACTCCTGGGAAATCAAGCTACTAGAACTTGTAAGCTGTGGGAGTGGGAGACTAATCTAATGCTTCTTTTGCCATCTGGCTATATTTGGGCAATTATGGACATTGATGGTACTGATCATAAATATGAAATGACCACTCCTAAGGTAATCTTGGCATGACCCACATGTCAGGGAGTGTGAGATAATCTAGAGGGTACAAGAAATACAAAGAAGAAACTTCCAAACCACATAGGGATGAGGTCAGAGATATGGAGTGGGTAAGACATTGAGAAGACCGGAAAAACAGTGAAGTGACTGCTGCAGAAACAAGTCACATCAGTCTTGTGGCTGTGGAAAGAGAACAACCATGAATGGTGGGGAGAAAACACCATTGACCCTGAATGGTCAAGAGTTGGAAGGGAGACCATTAATCTCTCTCTCAGCTCTTGTTCACAGGGCATCTGGCCAATTTCATGTTCCCACCATTCTCAACTTAATTTCTGGCCAAGAAGAAATCCCAATCTAAGAATTCTCAGAAACCTCCTAACATCCACTGACTCCAGAAATAGCCTCCACTTGAAACAATAATAAGATTATTATTTTGTACACTGATATGATTCCCTTTAGCCTCATCTTGTTATTGTTGGGCTCTTTTCTATGCTTTTATATATTTAACTGCCTTGACTACAAGTGACTGAAATCTATCCTGCAGATGGGTTCAATCATCCTACTATGAGTTATAGTCATGGTCACTCTACTTCAATGTTGCCTAAGACAAACAGAACAGATTTGGTATAATCAGTACAAGTAATTGGGACATCTGATAGGGTCATATAATAAAGAGTCTGACTCCAGAATTATGAAAAATAAATGTCTGTTGTTAAAACAACCCAGTCTATGGTATTTTATCAGAGCAGTCTGAGTGGACAAAGACAGAAGTCTACTAAAGTTATGTTTGATCTGTATAAGCAGAAAACTTTAGGTCAAATTAATAAATGTGTAACCTGAATCATAAAAAGAGTGTCACAGTTCCTCAATCAATTCTCAGATATGAGCCAGTTCACAGACACAGAAACTCTTGAATTGAAAAGGAGGCCAGATCCCCTTGAGGAAGGACCCTGAAACACTGCCAAAAATGAATATTATTAATCTGTCTCCTAACCTTTCCCAAAGGAACCTATAGCCTTATGCCAGGGTAACTGTGCATAGGATAAAAGAAAATAATCAGACCTTTCAGGAACTACTATTGGCTCTGACACTAATTCCAGGAGGCCTAAAAC
Organism: Pongo pygmaeus; assembly: GCF_028885625.2. Classification (NCBI taxonomy): domain Eukaryota; kingdom Metazoa; phylum Chordata; class Mammalia; order Primates; family Hominidae; genus Pongo; species Pongo pygmaeus. The sequence continues at coordinate 51,969,256 of NC_072396.2, read as the reverse complement.
ATCATTGTCAGAGTAAGGTTTTATGGAGGTCAGGTGAACAATGGAGTTTTGGCTCAGGTCCACCTCACAGTGGGCCCAGTGGGTCCCTGAGTCCATCCTATGATTATTTTCCCATTTTAAGAATGAATAATTAGTGTAGATATACTCAGCAACTGGCAGAATCCCAAAGAATGACTTTTGTAGTAAGGGCCATTATGGTTGAAAAGGACAAGTGGAAGCTGCTAGAACTCCCTCTACCTAGGTGATATGGTTTGGCTATGCCCCCACCCAAATCTCATCTTGAATTGTAGTTCCCATAATCCCCACATATCATGGGAGGGACCTGGTGGGAAGTGATTGGATCATGGGGGTGGTTTCCCCCATGCTGTTCTCGTGATAGTTCTCACAAGATCTGATGGTTTTATAAGCATCTGGCATATCCCCTGCTGGCACTTCTGTCTCCTGCCACCATGTGAGGAAGGGCGTGTTTGCTTCCCCTTCTGCCATGATTGTAAGTTTCCTGAGGCCTCCCCAGCCATGTGGAACTGTGAACAATTAAACTTCTTTCCTTTATAAATTACCCAGTCTTGGGCAGTTCACGCTTGGGCAGCATGAGAATGGACTAATACACTAGGAAAATAGTAAACCAAAAGCAATACCATGTTCCTGGAAGGATTGCAGAGATTAGTGCCACCATTAAGGACTTGAAAAAATGCAGGGGTGGTGATTCTCACCACATCCCCATTCAACTCAAATATCTTACCTGTGCAGAAGACAGATGGAATTTGGAGAATGGCAGTGGATTATCATAAGCTTAATCAGGTGGTGACTCCAATTGCAGCTGCTGTTTCAGTGTGGTTTCATTGTTTGAGCAAATTAACACATCTCATCTGATATGCAGCTATTGATCTGGCACATGCCTTTTTCTTCATACCTGTCCATAAGGCCCACCAGAAGCAGTTTTCTTTCAACTGTCAAGGCCAGGAATATACCTTCACTGTCCTACATCAGGGGTATATAAACTGTCCTACCCTATGTCATAATTTAGTTTGTGGGGATCTTGATCATCTTTCCCTTCCACAAGAAATCACACTGGTACATTACATTGACTATATTATGCTGATTGGACCTAGTGCATGAGAAGTAGCAACCATTCTAGACTTATTTGTAACACATTAATATGCCAGGGGATGTGAAATAAATCTGACAAAAATTCAGGGGCCTTCTTTAGTGAAATTTCTAGGGGTCCAGTGGTGTGGAACATGTCAAGTTATCCCTTCTAAGGTGAAGAATAAGTTGTTGCATCTGGCCCCTCCAGCAATGAAAAAAGAGGAACATAGAGAAGATGTAGGTCAAATAATAGAAAGTTATGGTATGTAGGATGAATGTTTACACATTTAGTGTACAACATGAGGACTATAGTTAATAATATTGTATCATATACTGGTAATTTGCCAAGAAAGTAGATTTTAGGTACCTTTATTACAACAACAACAAAATTGAGATGATGGGCATGTTAGTTTGCTTGACTGTGGAACTCAGGGTTCTACAACAAGTCCAGGCTGCTCTGCAAGCTACTCTGCCACTTGGGCCATATGATCCAGCAGATCCAATGGTGCTTGAAGTGACAGTGGCAGATAGAGATGCTGTTTGGAGCCTGATATGGTTTGGCTGTGTCCCCACCCAAATCTCATCGTGTATTCCCATGTGTTGTGGGAAGGACCCAGTAGGAGGTAACTGAATCATGGGGACAGGTCTTTCCCATGCTGTTCCCATGATAGTGAATAAGTCTCACGAGATCTGATGGTTTTTAAAATGGAAGTCTCCCTTCACAAGCTCTCTTCTCTTGTCTGCCACCATGTGAGATGTGCCTTTCACCTTCCACCGTGATTTTGAGGCCTCCCCAGTCACATGGAATTGTAAGTCCAATAAACCTCTGTCTTTTGTAAATTGCCCAGTCTTGGGTATGTCTTTATCAGTAGCATGAAAATGGACTACTACAGAGCCCTTGGCAGGCCCCTATAGGTGAATCACACTGCAGGCCCTTAGGATTTTGGAGAGGATCCCTGCCATGCTCTGCATGTAACTACTCTCCTTTTGAGAAATAGCTCTTGGCCTGCTACCGGGCCTTAGTAGAGACTGAACAATTAACCATGGGCCCCCAAGTTGCCATGGGACCTGAACTGCTATTCATAAAATGAGTGTTATTTGATCCACTAGGTCATCAAGTTGGGTGTGCACAGCAGCACTCCATGAAGTGGAAGTGGTTTGTGTGTGTGTGTGTGCGTGTGTAAATAAAATCATGCCCAAGCAGTCCCTGGAGACACAAATACCCAATGATCAGTTGGCAGAGGAAGAGAAGGCTCAGACCTGGTTTACAGATGATTATGCGTGATATGCAGGCATCTCCCAAAAATGGACAGCTGTAGTGCTACGTCCCCGTCCTGGAACATCCGTGAAGGACATTAGTGAAGGAAAATTACCCAGTGGGCAGAACTACAAGGAATACAACTTTTTTCTCACTTTTCTTGGAAGGAGAAATGTCCAGACATGGGATTACATCCTGATTCACAGGCCGTAGCCAGTGCTTTCGCCAGATGGTCAGGGACTTGGAGGGAACATGATTGGAAAACTGGTGATAAGCAAGGTTGGGAAAGAGCTATGTGGATAGACTTCTCTGAGTGAAAAATGTGAAGATATTTCATCTCACGTGAATGCTCACAAAGGGTGACCTTAGTATAGAAGGATCTTCATATTCAAGTGGATAGGATTGCCTGTTCTGTGGATACCAGTCAGCCTTTTTTCCCAGTAACTCCATCATCATGCAATGGGCTTGTGAACAAAGTGGCCATGGCGGCAGGGATAGAGGTTATGCACGGGCTCAGCAACATGGATTTCCACTCACCAAGGCTGACCTGGCTACAGCTGCTGCTGAGTGCCCAAACTACCAGCATCAGAGACCAACACCAAGTTGCCAATATGGCACTATTTCCTAGGGTGATCAGCTGTCTACCTGATGGCAGGTTGGTTACATTGGACTACTTCTGTGTTAGACTATTTTTTGTTGTTGTTTACAACAGAATACCTGAAACTTGGTAATATATAAAGAAAAGAAATTTATTTCTTACAGTTATGGAGGCTGAGAAGTTCAAGGTCAAGGGATTGCATATGGTGCAAGCCTTCTTGCTGGTGAAGACTCTCGTAGAGGTTATTTTTGTATGCCTAAGGTGGTGCAGGGCATCACATGTTGAGGCAGCTGAGGAGTGTGCTCACATGGAGCTCAGGTCTCTCTTCCCCTTCTTATAAAGCCGCCAGTTTCACTCTCATGATAACCTATTAATCCATTAATCCATGAATGAATAATTAATCCATTCATGAGGGCTCTGTCTTTTAAAGGCCCCATCTCTCAATACTGCCACATTGGGGATTAAGTTTCAACATTAATTTTGGAGAGACATTGAAACCATAGCAACTTCTATTATGAAAAGGCAGAATTTTATTCTTACTGGAATAGACATTTACTCTGGATACTGGTTTGTCTTCACTACCTACAATGCTTCTGCAAAACTACCATCCGTGGACTTAAAGGATGCCTTATTCACTGTCATGGCATTCCATACAGTATTGCTTCTAATCAAGAAACTAAGTTCACAGCAAATGCAGTGCTGAAATGAGCTCACGCTCTTTGAAATTCACTGCTCTTACCAAGTTCCCCATCATCTTGAAGTACCTGGCTTGACAGAACTTCAAGCATGACCTTTTGAAGATTGCATGCTAAGTGACAATACCTTGCAGGGCTAGAGGAAGGTTCTCCAGGAGGATATATATGCACTGAATCAGTGTCCAATATATGGTGCTGTTTCTCCAATAGCCAGGATTCACAGGTCCAGTAATCAAGGAAGGGAAATGGGAGTGACACCACTCAGTAACAAGCCTTGTGACCCACTAGCAAATTTTTTGCTTCCTTTCCCCACAACCTTATACTCTGCTGGCCTAGAGGTCTTATGCCCAAATGGAGGAATGCTTCCACCAGAAGATACAATTATTCCATTGATCTGGAAGTTAAGATTGCCACCTGGCCACTTTGGGATCCTCATGCCTTTGAATCAACAGGTAAAGAAAGGACTTACGCTGATAGCTGGAGTAATTCTGACTACTGAGGAAATCAGATTGCTATTCCTCAAAGGAGATAAGGAAGAGTATGTCTGCAATATAGGAGGATCCGCTAGGGCATCTCTTAGTATTACCATGTCTTGTAATTAAAATCAATGGTAAACTACAACAACCTAATTGAAGTAAGACTACTAATGTCCTTAGGAATGAAGGTTTGGGTCACCCTACCAGATAAAGAACCATGACCAGGTGAGGTGTTTGCTGAAGGCAAAGGGAATACATAATCAGTAGTAGAAGAAGGTAATTATAAATACCAGCTACTACTATGTGACCAGTTACAGAAATGAAGACGGCAATCACTATGAGTATTTCCACCTTATTTTGTTATATGTTTGTGTTTGCATGCGTGTGTGTGTGTGTGTGCGTGTGTGTGAGTAGCAAATATCTTCTCTATCTTATCTCCTTTTCATGTAACACAAGATGTATGAACTTGTTATCATAGTATTTAACTTATGAGATATCAAAGAGATTAAATGCAAAGACTTTGCATCTTCTCCTGGGGAAAAGGTTATTCACTTTCCATTGCATGCAGGAAAGTTGTATCATGTTAAGTAGAAAGTATGGCCTTGTTATTGTCTTTTTGAGGGGATAAAGTATGGTTTAAGATGTGTATGGGTGCCAATTTGATGAGGGGTGGACTTGTGATGGTTAATGTTATATGTCAACTTGGAGGGTGTTTTGGGGTGAGATTAATATTTAAATCAGTGAACTTTGACTAAGCAGATGGCTCTCCACAATATGAATGGGCCTCAGCCAATCAACTGAAGGCCCAAATAAAATAAAATGGCTGACCTCCCTGAGCAAGGGGGAATACTCTAACAGACTGCCTTTGGACTTCATCTGTACCATGAACTCTCCTGGGTCTCAAGGCTGCTAGTCCACATAGCAGATTTGGGACTCACCCCAGCCTCCATAATTTCATGAACCAAGTCCTTATAATAAATCTGCTTCTATATATGTATACACATCCTATTGGTTCTGTTTCCCTGGAGAACCCTAATACACATGGTAGCCCTGTAATCTTAGGGTAGTTACTGAATATAAAATAGAGGACAAACATGTATGCCTCCATTTAACCATCATAATTGTTGTCTTGACTAAATTCCCCATGGTTATAGCATCCATTGCCCTAAAATATCGAATAGTGGGCATGGACTCTCAGACTCATTAAATAATAAATCAAAATTAGATTGAGTCTTTGGCATTTACAAACTGACTTGAAGAAATGGGCCTCCATGAAAAACTCCCCTACAATGTACAGAGCTAAGAGAGCCCAGTGTCAATTAGACATTGACAAGACAATGGCTCTTAGCTCAAGACAGAGCCTTCAAAGGATTGCAACCCATTTTACAAGGCCTATTTAGAGAAGAGGGAGGGTGATTATATCCAATGCTTCTCCATTTAACAGCTTAATTTGGCCCGTTCCTAAACTTGGAAAGAATGAATGAGACTTCTTGATGAATTACCACAGCCTTTATGCTGTGGTCCCAGTAATTAGACCCCCTAATTATGATTACAATGGAAATTATTGACTCCATCCAATCAGCAACTGATAAATGTTTTGCTATTGTATATTTGTCTAATACATTCTGTTTAGTGTATATTTCAATAGCCTCTCAGCCCGTTTTCCTTCCCCTCCAAAGTGAAATGGTACACCTTTACCTGGCTACTTAGAGGGTACCTCAACAGCTCTGCTATCTCACACAGTCTTTGCAGGCAAGAACTTAACTGCATCTAACTTGCTCCAGGAGCACAGATATGACACCACATTGATGGCATCCTTTTCTAAGAGAATTCTTTAGAAAACTCATTCAGGACATATAAATATTTTAAGAAGGAGCTCACAAAAAGGGGATGGACCATTGCCCCACACAGGGCACAAAGCCTTGCCACCTTGTTTAAATTCCTGAATATTGGTAAACTGAGGGTAATCCATGCCTGTCAACATTAAAGCTTGCCCAACATATTTAGGCCTTTGTGGGTTCTGGAGGCAACATTTTCCTCACTTACAAATTTTACTTTGGTCCATTTATGCCATTACTTGCAAAATAGGCCCATCTTGAGTGGGACCCCCTCCCAGCAAAATATTCTAGAATTTTTTCAACCATATTAGTGCCATGCCCACCCTGAGACTTCTTCACTGTAGAGGCTTTAGCATCCTCCTCTAATGCCTCTTGGAGTCTTTGTACCATCCATGATGGCCATGAGTTGCCCATGACCTTCTGATGCAAGAAACTGCCTTCGTAGGTCTTATGCTGTATATTGTTAGAGTGGCAACTGCTGGATACATACTGGGGTCTTGTGGAAATAGAGGCTTTCATAGGCACTCAGCTCATGACCTTCCATTTCCAGCTAATTATGCCCTGGGTCTTGGCAGCAGCACCCTACAAACTCATCACAGCGACCAAAGTCTCTTTGTTACAGGCAGGAACCAAACCTGGGCCCTCTGGCATATCACACTTACAGGTGGGGATGGCCTCCCCTGTCCTCAGTCCTTTGCCAGATGCCATGGTGCTGGATGAGGCTACCCCTCTACCAGACCCTTTGGCTACTTGGGGACCCCTGTAGAATCAACTGAATAAAGAATAATGGGAGTTTGTCCACTTTATGGATACACTGTCATAATCACACATAAGGGAGCTCAGTGGATTGTTGCTGTTTTTTTTTTTTTTTTAATCCCTTAGTTAGGATGTCTCTGATAAAGAACTGGACCCAAGGATCAGTACAATTGGCCAAACTTCAGGCTATTATCTTAGCAGTGGATGCCTGGGTCACTAATTGACCCCCTCAGTAAATATTTAGACCCTTAGGTTATTGCCAATTATATGGTTGTCTGGTTTGGACAATGGCAGCAACATAAATTCCTTATCCAGTGTCTCTTTTGGGGTATGGAACTCTGGGAATCTCTTGCCTCACAGATACCAAAATATAAGTCAATACCACACATGCCTTTACATATAATAAAACTATAATACAAGGCCTCATTAAGACACTCATTACTGCCGTCAGAGTTCCAGACGCCATTTATTGCAACCAAGACATTCATTTCACTTCCCAGAATACACAATGCTGAGCTCTAGAATGAGACAGTTGATGGAACTTTCATCTTTCTTACAGGTGTCAGGCTACAGACCTCATAGAGCACCATAATGGATTATTTAAATCTGTTTAAATTCAATTACAAAAACATAGTACATTTTATTTCTCGAACATCAGGAGTAAATTGTAATAAGGAAGCTGTCTCTCTCTTTTTTTTTTTGGATATTTGCTGACAGCATCTAAGCCTCACCTCGGTTCTCCTTAAGCCCTGCATTTGGACAAGCTTATGAAATTCCTGGGTGCTCTCTCCTTTGTTGTTGAAAGGAGTTTCAAACCATGCAAGTCCCCAGCTGCACATTGGAACCCTCACCCCAGCACCCCTAACCACCATAAAAACTGTAAGCTAGTCTCCTTTCCTAGCTCTATCAAGACATTTTCAGATCAGCTTTGGAAGCCTGCCTTGCTCTCCCAAAAGAGCCTCATTATGCAAGTAATAAACCTTTGAATACCCTGTTGATGTGTATATGGCATTATCGCTCTTGATATCTAAACCAAATTTTGCATGGGGTCCATTCTGTATCTTTAGAGTGGCCACAACAGGTGGCTTATGTTTGTAAAAAGAATCCTTAGGTGGATATATGAAAGGAGAGTGGAGTTGTAGGGGAATGGCTCCTCCATGATGGCCTGGCACCCTTGGATATATCCATATAGGCTCGAACTGCAGCTAATCTGAGTTTTGGTTAAATGCTTTGTGATCCTCCCAGAACATGAGAAGATCAGAGCCTGTAAGGCCTATAAGGCCTTCTCCCAGTCACTTCCTTCTCTCTCGGGAGAGGCTGTCTTGAATGAATTTCTCATCACTTACCAGATTCTGATGAGGTATGGAACTTTCTGTCCTGTGCCTTTTAGAATAGAGCTGCGGAATATATAGCCACTCAGCCGCAGTATAGATTTGGCTCCTCAGCCAGGGAGTATCCCTCAACTTGCATTATAGTCATCTAGCCCCTTTTGTTTCTTTGTTGTCTTTTAGGGTATATGAGACAAGGACCTGGGGAGTTGGCCTCTTTGGTTCATTCTTTGTACTGTTTATGTAAGTACTAAACTGTCTCAATCTAAAAGTGGTTCCTTGTATCTTTACCAGTCAAATCAGTCAGGCTTTAGCCTTGTCTATATGAGCTTGTTACCATATAATCCTAATTGCTGTCTGTTTTTTACCTGTAAATTAAAATAATTAGGATACTTGTGTTCATTCAAAGGTTCTTACATAAATAAATACTGAAGGATTACCATGTTCTTAAATCATTTGTATTTGGGAAGCTTTAAGCCTTCAGTGAATTATCAAATGCAGCTGTGGGCCAATTTAGCACCTAAGGGAATATCACACAGTCCTTTATGAAGCTAAGAAGTCAGGAATATATTGGTACTGGAAAATCCTGAAAAATAAGGGTATGGTTTATAGATGAAATATTCTTCCCAATAAAGGGAAACTTGATCAGAGATCACAGTCTTATGGTATCTCATTTTTCATATTTTCAGGTAAACACCTGGCAAAATAATAGCTATGTGTTTTTCACAAGTAGGAGGTGTGACAACCATTTATATAATAAACATGTTAGGAACATCTGTGGGATGCCATATTCCAGGCTCTGTGCCCGACTCAGGACACAGACAACCCAGTCTGGGTCTCAGAGCTAGTGGACCTCAGAATTAAGAAGACAGAGACATTCAGGCTAGTAAGTATACTTTTGATAAGAACTATGACAAAACAGGGCTGGGAATGGTAGCTCACACCTGTAATCCCAGCACTTTGGGAGGCCAAGCCAAGCAGATGGCTAGAGCCCCAGAGTTTGAGACCAGCCTGGGCAACATGGCGAGACTCCATCTCTACAAAAACGGAAAAAATAGCCAAGTGTGGTGGTACACATCTGTAGTCCCAGTTACTCTAGAGGCTAAGGCAGGAGGATCTCTCGAGCCCAGGAATTTGAGGCTGTAGTGAGCTATGATCATGCCACTGCACTCCTGTTAGGGCAACAGAGCAAGATCCCATCTCTGTGAAAAAAGAACTTTTTCAAAAAATATCAAGAAGGGCTTCTCAGAAGCAGTGATTTACAAAAGTAGGGACTGTAATTACCACAAATTTACAGATGAGAAAATTGAAAATCAGAGAGGTAAACTAATCTGGCAGAGGCCATACAGCCTCTGGTCAAGACAGTTTTGAGCTATAGCTTGTTGGATTCCGAATCACTAAATTGTTTTAATTTACATCCACCAAACTACAGCTTCCCTGGCTCTGCTTGCCTCTAAACTTAAAAAAAAAAATCTGCTGGCTGGGCGTGGTGGCTCACGCCTGTAATCCCAGCACTTTGGGAGGCTGAGATGGGCGGATCACGAGGTCAGGAGATCGAGACCATCCTGGCTAACACCGTGAAACCCTGTCTCTACTAAAAATACAAAAAATTAGCCGGGCGTGGTGGTGGGTGCCTGTAGTCCCAGCTACTCGGGAGGCTGAGGCAGGAGAATGGTGTGAACCCGGGAGGCGGAGCTTGCAGTGAGCCGAGATCGTGCCACTGCACTCTAGCCTGGGTGACAGAGCGAGACTCCGTCTCAAAAAAAAAAAAAAAATCTGCTACAATCAGAGTAGACTCAAATTAGAAAACAATTTCCAGGGAAAACTTGATGAAAGTTTTTCTGGTATATCATGGTGCCTTCTCACAGGGGAATCTTGGAACTGAAAGCTCTGTCCAGCTATGACTGGTAAAGGGCTCTAAGGTAAACTTTTCACCTCCCCTTTTCCCAGTAACAGTTGGTTCTGGGGAGTTGCTTGCTCTTGGGATTGGAACACACTTAAAGAACAGAAGTAGAAGGGGCAGCTTCAGCTTCAGTACTTCACACTTAGGAAGGAATTCATCTTCCCTAGGAGGGACCTTTAATACTCTTCTCACTTTCTGCCTGTTCCTTCTTGACTCACAAAAACATCAGGACAGACACCATGTTTGTTGATGTAAGCACAGCCTTTACAGAATTTTAGCCTTTGCAGAATTTTAAGCACAGTCCACAACTGAAGGAGTATCTGCAATCTGTGAAATGCAAAATGGTCCACTGAAGTCAGGAATGTTAACTGCTTAATTTCCTGTTTTACCTACCTTCAAATATAACCTTAAACTTAATTATGTGAAACTAACAAGTTTACAGCTATTGTTCCCCTAAAAACTATTCAAAAAGTGGATTATGTAGGTTTTTATAAAATTCCATAAACATTCTCCTTGGAGACTCCACCTCTTTGATTTTTCACATTTGTATGAACTGGTATGTAGGTGTTATCAAAACCCCTGCTCAATAGCATATAAGAATCCATTCTTATTTTCTAGTATGAATAAATAAGAATTTAGCTTTTCCTATTTCAATGGGCCAAATTAAAAGAAAAAACTGCTAACATTGGTCTACAGCAAGGGAACTGCTAGCCACTCCAGGGTATTTCTCCCTTCTCTTTTTGGGCATTTGACCTCTTGGGCCAGAAGCAGTATGCCACAGCTAACCTTTTTTAAACAATCTAAATTTTTTCCTTTTTTTCTACCTTATATATTAGGCTTAATAAGAATAACTCCAGTAATTATTTTTATAAACTTTATTACGGAAAATGCCAAACATACAAAAATAGAGATGAACATATATAATGAACCATCATTTTAGCCATCACCCAGCTTCAACAATTATCAAGGCCAATTTCGTTTCATCAATATTTCCAATGCACTTAACATCCAGACTTATTATTTTGGAGCAAATTCCAAGAATCATATCATATCAGCCACAAATGTTTGAGAATGTAGATTAGGACCCTTCTTTCTAACATAATGATAAAACCATTATTCTAATACCAAATACCCCACCAATGTTCAAATTACTCCGATTGTCTCATAAATGTATTCGTTTTACAGTTCGGTCAAATCACAATTCAAATAAGATCCATACAATTGGTTAATATGTCTCTTAAGTCTCTTTAAATCTATAAGTTCATCCTCCATCTTTCATCCTTGCAAGTTATTTACAGAAGAAACTAGGTCATGTGTCCTGTAGTTTCTTATAGTCTGGATTCTGCTCATCTCATCTCCATGGTGTAAAATAATGTTTCTCTGCCCTATTTTCTAAAGATTAGGAATTATTTCTAGGGCCATGGTCAAATTTAAGTTCAATGTTTGGGCAAATATTTTAAGAGACGGAGTCTCATTATATTGCTCAGGCTAGACTAAAGCTCCTGGGCTCAAGCTATTCTTCTGCCTCAGCCTCCTGAGGCAGATGCATAACACTGTGCCTGGCTTTGCAAATGTATTTTACAGATAGTGTAGTATACTGCCATCTGGAGGCACACATCTGGGATGACACAGACATAGGAGTAAGAATTTTTGCTTTCTAGTATCTCACAGCTGCCTTGAAGCAGTTGTGTGACACTTGATAAACAAAAGTCACATATATGCTAGACAGATTAGAAAGGGATTGTTTAACCATTCAGTATCATTACAAAATATGAACTACTGAAACAAATCTTCAGTGATGTCTACCATATTCTAAGCAATATCTTATATGCTAGATATATAAAAAAGACTAAGGAAACAAGTTCCTTGCATTCAAGGGCATATAATCTGCTGGGAAATACAGACACATAATCATAAAAGCACAAAAAAGGCCACAGGTGCCAAGTTAGAATTCTGTACAGATACAGCGGTAGTGCAACAACCTGGAGAATAGTCATTGTAATAAACAGGGAAGAAGTGTCCAAAAGCATAGGATGAGCTGTGTCCTTGGAGTGTGAAAGAGCTCATCTGTGCTTCACAATTCCATTCATCCATCCATTCACATACTGGATTCTTTCAAAGTAAATCTGAACAACATCTATGCCATTCACCTAAAAAAAAAATTCTTATTAATAGGGTTTTATTGGTTCATCCATTCCTCTAATCAACAAATACTTATTGAGCACCTACTATGGCTCGTCAACCATTTTGAATTGGAAAAGCCTTCAGTGAATTATCGAATGCAGTTTCACTGTGAGGCCAGATGAGAGCCTGAGGGAATAATAGATTGTCCCAGGTACATTATGAAGCTGAGAAATCAGAAATACACTTGTAGTAGACATTTCTAATCTGTGGATCAATGACAAATGTCTCCAAATTCCAGGCACTGTTCTAGGCTCTGAGGATATGGGGGAGGATTCAGTCTGGGTCCTAGTCCTCGAAAAGTTCATATTCTAATAGGCCAACAGTCATTCAGAAAGATGATTGCAATACAAGAATGATGCTGAGAATATTTGTTTTGACTGGTGCTTCCACAAAAGGAACTCTGAAAAAGAAAACTCTGGCCAGCTGTTAGTGCTGTAAGCTCTAACCTCCCTTTTCCCAGTCAACAACTATGGAGGGAAGACATGCTTTTTCTTACAATTGAACTCCACTTAAAGACAAGTGAGACAAGGAGCAGCTCCAACATCAGAGCCCTTTAAACCATCTGTCCCACAAGGGCCCTCTAATGTTGCTGTTTCTTTACAAGCTCTTACACATACACACTTCAATTTTTATCGATTTTCTAAATACAAAAATGTTGAAATCTTTACAATGATTCTCTCAAATGAAACTATATACAGGACTTAAAAATATTTATAGCCACCTTTCACCACTTTCAGGGTTACTTCTTTCAAAGGTGACCTGATCAAGAGAACATAGGTTTCTTAGAAAATATGTTAACCATCCAGAGCAAATTCTGTATCAAGCAACCAAACTTACCTTTACTCCAACATGTCGTCTTCAAATTTTTTTTAGAATAAGAAAAAGTAGGCACTTGTCCAGTGGGGGACAGGGACAAGGGGGAAAATCAGTCTTTTTTTTTTTTTTTTGAAACGGTCGCCCAGGCTGGAGTACAGTGGCACGATCTTGGCTCGCTGCAACCTCCGCCTCCCGGAATCAAGCGATTCTCCTACCTCAGCCTCCCGAGTAGCTGGGATTACAGGCGCGCACCACCATGCCCAGCTAATTTTTGTATTTTTAGTAGAGACGGGGTTTCACCATGTTGGCCAGGCTGGTCTCGATCTCCTGACCTCGTTATCTGCCCGCCTCGGCCTTCCAAAGTGCTGGGATTACAGGCGTGAGCCACCGCGCCCGGCGCCCCGGCCCCCACCCATACTCTCTTCAAAAACTAGACGTTTCCTCAACTGTCATGGGAGATGAGATCCAGAAGAGGAACCTAGAATTTACATAGCGAAACCCAAAATTTCTTAATAGAAAGTGCATAACAGTGACCCATAGAACAAGACTCCGTCTCAAAAAAAAAAAAAAGTTAAGGGACCCCAAATACCTGTCAATAATGTTTAAGAGATATGACATAGTCTAGGTTGCTCTAGAAATTAGGAATGATCTTTTCATTCGAATACCCTCTTCACAAAGTAGGCTTTCCTTCTACCTAATGTCAGACATGGCTGGGGGAACAGAGGAAGGTCCAGAAGAGAGATTTAGCTATTCTAGATGGGATTCCTGACTTCAAGCAAGTATTGAGGCAAACGTGAGAGCTTTTAATTTGGCACCCAGAAAAGGTGGTACTGTGAGACAAAACAATTACTCTCTATCATTGACAGATTGTTCAGGAATCCTAATAGTTTGACAGTTCTGTACCAGCTGAACATCACTAGAGCTAACTCAGTTGGGATGTAATCGCCACAAAAGATTCCATTCCTGTGGTTACTGGGAGTCAGGGAGGTTAAGTGGAATGTCACTACGTTCAAATATGGAATGGAAACCACTTTCTTTCAAAAACAAATCCAGAGAACCATGGTTCTTCTATGGTATCCAGTAAGGGGTAATGGGAGTTGGAAGTTGAGTATGGGAAATCAAATTCTGTGAATACAGTTTTTCTGATAAGATGTGTTTGGCTAGCAGATCCCCAGCAGCATCTATTCAATAAGGTTAATCTACATGGGAAATAGCGATTTGAAGTCAGCAGTGAAAAATTACTTGTGCAAATTTTTTGAAAACCAAATGATCTACACAGAAATAGAAAAAGAAATTTCTGAAAGGGGCAAATGAGATCCCATTTCAGAGGCTAGAGTGACTGTCGAGTGCAGAAAGAGCACAAGATGTAGAATTTCCTAATGTTTTTACAAATTCAAAACTGATTTTTTAAACCAACTCCCACCACATAAGGGCTCCCTGACAACAAGGGTGAATGCTGTGAAGGAGAAAACAACTCAAGGGAAAAAAATACTAAAAGATGCCACACAACCAAGCTGGTCAGACTTTAAAGGCCTCCACTACCAAACAAACCACAAGGCTGGTATCAAAAATGTGCACGCACGCTCACCCACGAATATGTGTGAAATATAAAAGAACCAAAAACATCACAGGGCACACAGGCAGAGACACACACTCCCCGCCCACCCCTCGCCCCCCCACCCACCCACGCCCAAAAGCAGGGTGAACAGTTAAGGCACCTAAAACCCCAAGCGGCATCGGCTTCCCCGAAACATTTTACAGTGTAACCAAAAAGCGATTTTGAAAGCAACTGAAAAACGTGCAAACTGAAAACAGGGCCTGGCAACAGTTTGCAAGCGTGATTCAGAGGGTCTGCCAAGGAAACAAAAGCCTCCCTCCTCCCCATGAGAACGCACATGGCACGAGAGGTGCTCCAGGCGGGACGCATTTTAAGCAAGGCAGACAAATAGAAGTCTGCGCGGGTGCGGGCGCAAGCGGTACATACTAGGGATCGCTATCTGGCGAGGATGGGGCCATGGAGTTTCCATTGGTTGGGGAACCGCCCAGCTTTAGTTTCTCCAGATATTCGGCGTGCACGGGCTTGTGGCACTGGAGAACCTTGATGGCATCTTCGACTTTGAACCACTCTCGCTTCCTCCCAATGCTAACCGAATCTTCCCAATCCTCCAGCAGCTCCGTGACAGTCAGTACATACACGTACGTTCTGTGCTTGCGATCCTGGTTCTGTTCGAAGACGCCCAGGAGCCGGCCTAACTTCCCCTTGACTCCCGCCTCTTCGTACACCTCTCGGACCGCCGCACCGCCCGGCTCCTCCTCGGGCTCCATGCCCCCGCCCGGCACGATCCAGCGGTCCGGGTACCGGCTGCTACTCACTAACAGGACCTCGTCCTCGCGCTCGCTCCGGAAGCACAGGCACGCCGCCCGCTTCTTGAACCCCTCGGGGTCGTAGGTCCGCGTCTGGTTGGGTTTGCACTTCATCCTCGAGGCAGCCTCCTCTCGCTGCTCGCTGCTGTGTGGGCCGCCGACGCAGCTGCTGCCGCTGCCGGGGAGCAGCCGAGGTGCTGGGAAGAAAAAGGGCCGAGGAAAGGGGCGGGGAGACAGAGGCGCCTCCGTCTGCCGTCTGCCCGCGAGCCCGAGGAGCGGAGGGAGAGATGAAGCTGGGCGGGGCACGGGCGGAGGCGGGGGCAAGCGAGGCGTGTCAGTCAGCCAGTCCGCCAGTCCGATGGGCGGGCGGCCGGCCGAACCCGGGCCCGCCGGAGTGGAGGAGGTGCCGCCGCCCGCGAGCCCGCGACTCTCCACAGAGCCCACCCGCCTCTGTGAGGTGAAGCGCATTCTCGGGCGCGTCCGCGCTCCTGTTCACGTGCTCGTTCGCAGGGGAGGGCGTGGGGCGAGGGGCGAGGGGCGAGGGGCGAGGGGCGAGGGGCGAGGGGCGGGGGTCTCCTGGCTCCCGCAGCGTGCAACGCCTGGGACCCACTGCGCAGGCGCTTCGCACTCCTGGGGCCAGGAACCTCCTTGGCGCACAGCGAAATTCACCGCATTGTGACTTTGGCCAAGATTGCCTCCACGTGTGCCTTTGACCCAAACGCACTGTGGCACGGCAGGACGTTTCTCCTCTCACTCCCCACTGCGCTGCAGGAAACCCACACGCAGTTGATTTACACAAGACAGGGGCAAAGGCAGCGTCGTCATCATCCTCCCCCACTATCAACCATTCTGGCTTACTCATGGGACCTGGGCCCTAGTGTTGTCAGAACAACCCACGGGATTCTTGGCACAGTAGCCGGGCATCTTTGCTGAGTCACATGATGCAGTTTTATTTCTTCAACAGGTTCCCACCTTGCAGAGCATCTTGGCGCAGCCAGTAATTTAATGCTTTTCTTAAATCTCTGTTCACAACCTGCCTGACTCCCTTGCACCTCAGTTTTCTCATGGGTACACTCCTCGCCTCCTTGTTGCAGCCATTTGCACTTCCATGCAAGTACACCTTAAAGACCAGAGCACCACCCATCTAGTAGTCCTGCGTTAAAGCCTAGAGACGTTCTCCTGTTCTCCACACACTCCACCCTTCTCTATTCTTCTCTTTGATAAGCACCACTTGGTGTTTGGGAAACCATGCACATGGAGATCCGTCGTATTTCACAATTTTATTTTATTTTTTATTTTTTGAGACGGAGTCTCGCTCTGTCGCTCTGTCGCCCAGGCTGGAGTGCCGTGGCATGATCTTGGCTCACTGCAACCTTCACCTCCCGGGTTCAAGCGATCCTCCTGCCTCAGCCTCCTGAGTAGCTGGGATTACAGGCGGGTGCCACCACGCCTGGCTAATTCTTGTGGTTTTAGAAGAGACGGGTTTCACCATGTTGGTCAGGGTGCTCTTGAACTCCTAACCTCGCGATCCGCCCACCTCGGCCTCCCAAAGTGTACTATTAACCACCACAAAACAAATAAAATACCAAGGGGTCCTGAAAATATGGTTAGGACTTAGTAGTACAAAATGGCTGAACTTCTACTCAGAGCTTTGAAACATGATTTGAATGAATCACGAGACACTCTAGCAAAACTAGCAGACTAGTGGGGTGTCTGGGGTCGAGAGGGGCCAATCCAGGCTCCGGCCACAGGGCAGGGCTGCTTCACAATTGCCAGGTACTATCTCCTTTGTCTCACCAGAAAGAGGTGCCATTTTCTAGTCTATTCCATCAGTATCAGTTCTACATCACACTGTGCCTCTGCAATAGGTCCCTTCTGGGGGCATACTTGTGGCAGGGAAGAGGAATAGGACATTTTAACATGGAAAGAGGCACAGACTGAAACCCTACTGGAAAAGTCTGGATATGGAGACCCACAACTTAAAACAGGCTTAATACAATAGCAAGGGAATTTTAAAATTACCTTTTCCCCAAACTTTCACAGCTGACATAGTTTGGATACTTGTCCTCGCCCAAATCTCATGTTAAAGTGTAATCCCCAATGGTGGAAGCGGGGCCTGGTGGGAGATGTTTGGATCATGAGTGCGGATCCCTCATGGCTTGGTGCTGTCTGTGTGATAGTGAGTGCTCACAAGATCTGGTGACTTAAAAGCAAGTGGCACCTTCCCCTGTCTTGCTCATGCTTTCGCTATGTGATGCACCTACTCCCCTTCTGCCTTCTGCCACCATTGTAAGCTTCCTGAGGCCACCCCAGAAGCTGAGCAACTGTTGGCACCATGCCTCCTGTAAAACCTGCAGAACCATGAGCCAATTAAACCTCTTTTCTTTGTAAATTACCCAGTCTCAGGTATTTCTTTATGGCAATGTGAGAATGGCCTAATAACTTTATTATTCATCTATAATATAGTAACAGGGCAAGAAAAGCTAAGACTTTTGTAATGATAGTAAAAATCCTTTTTAAGAGAACAGCCTTCCTCTGTCTGGTTTTGCATATTTAAGTATTTCTCCAATGATGAGCAGTGTAATTCAGGAATCACTGTAGTAGTAGACTGTTACAGTGAAACTGCAATTTGTTCGTGGAAGCCTGTATCTCCTTCCACATTGTCATTGTCTCTGGTCTTGGCCGTGTAATTTGTTGTGTCCAGTGGGACAATAGCAAATGTGAACAGAAGTCAGCAGAGAACTGAAAGGTGCTTGCACACTGGGGTATCCTCTCTCTTTTTGCTCTTGAAACATTGTGACAGCAATGTGAGGAAGGCTGGCCGGGCTAGCTGGATGATGAGATACCCATGGCCGATGCTTCCCTTTCACCCCAGCTGACAGTGAAACCGTTGCCCAACATATGGATGAGGCCATGCTAGACCATTCACCCACAAGCAGAACTACTTAGGTCATAAGAGGGCACTAGCTGAAGATGCATAACTAAGCCTAGCCATGAACAGCAAAAAAAACCAAAAAACAAAAAACAAACCAAACAAACAAAAAAAACACAAAAAAATCCACTCAGATGGGACCAGCTGAAATTATTGACCTGCAGAATTGTGAATAAAATAGTTTACTGTTTAAAGCATAAAATTTGGCAGTGCTTTGTTATGCATTAAAAACTAGCTGCTCCAACCATTGACACGATCCATAAAAATCAACCAAAAACAATCAGAGAAAGACAAGATTGTTCGCTGTAGAAATGTAACGTCTACTTAAAGATGCTGGCATTTCACTTTCCCTGGAGTCAGAAAGGGATGAAGTTAAGACATCTAACGTGTTGAGTACAGTCCCTGTGAGAGGTCCTGTGTTATGCCCTGCATCCTATTTAACTGTTATCTCATTAACTCATAGGGAGGGAGGCAGTTCATAAGTCCAGTTTACAGAAGAGAGAGGACTTAGAGTGGAGTTTGTATTCGAGTTTAAGGCTTCATGTCTCCATACCCTGCACACTCAAAAAATCAACATGTCTTAAGAGAAGGATTCTTCTTATCCACATCTGTGGTTGTTGCGGCCTTCGTTGATGACATTCAGCATTGACTTCTTGGGTAAGGTATTCAGTAGTTAAGATTCACTGACTCCAGTGAAAGGTATTTTTCCATCGTGATGTTCTTCTTCTGGACAATAAGTGAAAAGAGCATGTGAGTACCTCTCTCACTCCCAGCAAATAATTGTTGTGTCACCTCCACATGTTTCTTCATGATTTGAGGCTTTGATTTCCCCTGCAAGATAAAATGCAATGAAGTGATACAGAAAAAAAGAAATTCTATGCTATCATCACACTAGGCCATGATGTTGATTTATGGATGGTCTGCTTTCTTATATGCACTTAATATTTTTGTACAAGCAAGACTGAAAAGTGTCAAAATCCCCTTTAACAGATTAACAGGTTGAGATGGGTTAAAGTGAGCAAGCGGGGAAGTGGTGGAGCTGGGATCCACACCCTGATCTGGCTTGAGTCCAGATGTAATCGTCTTGCATTCACTATGGCATGTTTCCCTTATATTAAGAGTTGCTGACATAGACAGTGCATGCCATTCCTTTTGGTATGGTCTTCCTCCTTTCTAGCTTTTTTCTGCCTGGAAGATCCAGGCACCCAAGAGAATGGAGCTTCCATGTAAATTTCCAGAATCCCTAGGATGAAAGCAGAGAGGCTCTACCCTGAAACCAACAAGTCTAGGATACACATTTCTGCCTTTTTTTCAGAATTAGGAAGGGGCAGGCAGATGGGCAATTGACAGGAATAGTAGAAGCATCCTCGGGGAAGTTGGCTGCTTTACTTAGTGAGAAAGCCATGGAAAGTGACATTTCTAACTGAGTTTTAAGTGAAGTACAGTCCTAAGAGAGGAGCTCTGAAAAACAGCTGTTACCTGAGATTGGGAATGTTAAAGACCTTCTCAGAGCCTGACTGTACTCACAGCTGGACCTAGCTATCAGAAGAGGGACTGCAACATACCTGAGAAACTTTCAGAATACTTAACGGAAGCAGAGTCAGGGGAAGTGATTTTGATAGTAGTCCATGAGAAAAAAAAATATGGTGCTTTAAAATGCAAATGAAATAAAATTTAAGTCCTGCTCTCTCAGTAGCTATGCAGCCTTAGGCAAGTTAATATCTTTGACCTTAGTATTTCTCAGGTGTAAAGAGGGATAATTACCTACTCAGAACTTCACCTCTCCCAAGAAAGCTTTCCTGACCATGTGCTGGCCCATCCTTTACATTGGGATTAAAGTACCCCCCTCTGTTTTTCCAGGCTTCCTTGACTTTAATTCTGTCGTAGCTCTAATTAAGGAGCTCTGTAATGATCTGTCTGCCAGCTTGTGAGAAATTTGAGGACTGGGAACCAGCCTGAAACATGTCTGTTCCCCTCTGAGTCAACACAGTGCCTGGGATCTGGTGTCTAGTAGAGATTTAAAGCATATTGATTGAATGAGAAATGATGACAAGATCTACATGGATCACAAAGGATAGTTGTTATTTTACCTGTTAACTATTTAATAGCAAAATTAAATGAAATATGAATTAACCTAGGACCAGGGAAGGTGGGGTAAGTTGTGTCTTTCACATCAACCTTCATATGTTCCCCAATTTTTTCTTCCTTCATGTACCTAGAACACTCTTGTTCAAACACAAAGGTGGTTTCATTTTGGGTCTGCTAGCTAGTTCCCTAGAAAGGTCTTAAATACAAAATGAATGGAATACAAAATAACGTCCCTCATTGTTTTGTTTCCCGGACAAATGACAGGATGCATACAGAACTGCTACTTTTGTGATTTTGCAAGTAATGGTATAGATGTGCACAGATCATGGATGTGGTCCCAGTGATCCATGGAATTGTGAAGTCCAGGTGAGCACTGCCTCTCTCATAAAGATGCAGCACACCTTGATTTCTCCCACTTCTTTGCTCACTACCTGATCCTGCCTCACTGCTGTCACCCTCCTTTTCCCTTTTCTCTACACTGCGGAGACTTCTAATTCAGAAACCAAACCCTTTCTAGTGGCCCTGTGTTTATGTATCAGAGTAAAATGTTAAATGCTTCCAAAACCTAGAAGGCCCTACAACATCTGGCCCATTTCCTCCTCAAAGTTGCCCCTACCACTCCCCATGGGCCACACAGCTCTAGTGGACCTGGACTCTGTTTTTGGGTTGTGTCAGGCAGGTTCCTTCCCTCCTCAGGGCCTTTGCTGTAGCCATTCCCTCTGCTTGGAATGTTCCTGTCCGTTGTCTACAAGGATAACTTCCTCACCCACCTTGAGGCCTTGATCACTTCTCACCTTCTGGATGAGGCCTACCCAGGCCACCTTATGATGGACTGCTAAACCCACTCTTCCTTGCCACCCTGTCGCTGATACCCCAGATCCTCTTTTCCTTGGCCCGAGTGTCCTTTCTATTATAGCATTTTGCGTCTAACAGACTATTTAATTACTTATTGATGATTATTGCTGTTCTCTCTCCAGCTATAATGGCTCCTGCTAGAGTATTAGCTCCTGATGTTAGGGATCTTTGTCTTGCTCACCGGTATATCCCAAGCAGCCCAGATCTCATCTCTGGTGAGCATACATTGGAGTCACTCAGAAAATACCTGTGGATGTAATGAATGTGTTTGTGTCCTGTGTTAGATGGGAGACTTGTGAGAGAAAGGGCCATGTGTTGTTGGTCTTTGTGAACCCACCATCCACACTCTCTGATACAACCAGAAGGGCAGTACTGAATAGTCGTTGAATTAATTAATCTTTTGAAAATGACACTGATAGGGAAAACATTCTCTTTGCATTCTGCAGCTTTTCCAGTAGTTGCCATTTGTTTCGGCACCATATAGGTACCAGATGCCATAGGTAGAATCTGGCACCATATAGGTACCAAATGCCATAGAAAGGCAGCCATGGGATACCTGAAGGCCAGAAGTCTGATTCATTTTCCGTGGCATCTTCACAGGGTAGCACAGTTCCTACCACACAGCATGACTTGAGGTGGTGTTTTCAGATCTTGGTCATTCATTGCCTAAATTGTTTTGGTTTTATCTGGACAGGACATATACTATGATTTACATATTGCATTTTATTTTCACAAGACAGTGGCTTTCAGAAAGAAACAATTATAATAATTAAGCACAAAGCAGAACGATGTTACAAAAAAGTTGAAAACAAAGTGGAAGCTATTGTTTTGTAATAGGATACATAACAATGGATGGGCTACAGTAGGCACTTCATGTACCTTTTTTATTTAACCCTAATGAAAACCCTTCAATCACAATGTTGTCATTCCCATTTTCAAAAGAGAGAAGATTGAGATCTAAGGCCTTATGTAACTTGCCCAGTATCTGACAGCTAGGAGGTATCTGAATGAGGTGGAATCTTCCAGGCTCAGTGATGAGAACACCCCACAAAGATGGCAGTATAGGCAGACCCCCACCACTTAACTTGCTCCTGGAGTTCTCTCTGCTCCCCTCCCCGTTTCTTATGCACACATCTCTGCAACATTTTCCTCCCATCTGCTAATACTTTCAGAAGCTCCTCATCTTAGAGGTTATTCTCCTGCTCCTTTGGCCAAGTGCTGGAAAATTCAACACTAATTTCTGCAGAGGTAGAGGAATGGAGTTTGTTTCAAGTCCTTGTGAAGGGATAAAATGATTGGTACTTACAGCTGCTTCAAGGTCTTGATGAGGCTGGATCTGGAGGAGGGTCTTTTATGCAAGCTAGTCTCTGCATGAGAGAATTCCGGTCTTGGAAGGATGCCTTCCCCTCCACAAAGACATCAGGCCAGCCCACGAGGAAGATAGTTTACTTATCAATAACACTGTGTACCCACAGGCTCAGGCCAGTATCGTCAGAAGCAGAACAGGCTTTCCAAGGTCACCAAGCTGTTCTAAACTTCACTGATTCATTAGAGAAAGGCAACAAGACACATGCATGTTTGGTATCAAAATTGTGATCAGGAAGATGGCTGCATTCCCTGTTCCATGGTAAAACATCTCATACCGCCAATGAACTCAGCCAGTTCTAGAGAGATTTCCACCATGATAGAGCATTTCTGACTGTGGGCTCTGGGCCAGCCATTCTCTGGGAGTGCAAGATGGAAAAATATGAGGCTTCACTTTCCTCTTTTCAATCTTTTTCCAGGTTATTTATTTCGAGGCAAGTTTGAAAATCAGTAGTTCTGTTAGCAGTTTTCCTATACTACAATAGTATATCCTGTGAGTGAACAGCCATCACATTCTTAGATTCTTTCCCTTTAGCTTTGATCAAATAGCTTTTACTACCAGCTATATCTCAGAAGGAAGCATCCTTGATTTTTGTGTCAGATGAACTTCTCATTGTGTAGAATTCACAAAATTCTAATAATGAAATTATATTGTGGGAAAATGGTATTGCTTTACTGCAATATCAGAATATATAATAATTGCTTTTTCAGGGCCCACTATGTATCAGGTGTTTTATATATCTTACTGATAGTTTTCTTAAAATCCCTGTGACGTAAGAATCTTTCTTCCAGTTTCACAGATGAGGAAATTTAGGCTCAGAAGGATAGATTAATTGTCCCTGTTCACACAGCTAGGAGGTGCAGAGCTGGGATTTAAAAGACATGCATCACAATCCATTGCCTACATTGGTCAGCAGTATTCCTACATTTTACATAGTCTAGAAAGAAATCCCTGTGTCTCTGAAAGTCACTAATGTAAATTTTAAAATTCCATACTGCTGTTATGTCATCCTTCTATTTTAGAGTTTAACTTACAACAAATGGTATTTTTCCTTTCCTGTGAAATATTTAGTTTAGTTTACAACAATATATTTGGGGTTGGCAGCTTTGAAAATGTGTATATATGAATAAGTTAAATAATGTTGATTTACCTCTTTGTGTGTGCTGAAAACTATGCTATGCACTGTGTAGAGGCCCATGAACTAATGAATTTGCTTTCTCTCCCTGTGACACCTACCAGCTTCTAGAAGACTTTGCATGGCTCCTGATACACAAAAGCCACACATAGTGTACCTATGTGGAAAGTAACCAGTGTACAGCTTCCAGTTTGGAAGTGGGTGTTTTCGCTATCAGTGTTTCAGTATGAAATGTATTCGTTCAGCAAACCCTCTGCAATGCCTGTATGTTTCATGCAGTGTACCTGACTGATAGAGCATATGTAAAGACCAAGTAAAAACTGGTCCCTATTCATAACCATCTCCTAAGAAAACAAAGCAATAGAAGAATGTAAATTCTCAATTATAGTCTGCACAGGGTGTATTTGCTGTGGAAGAGGGGAAAAGAGGGAGAGGAGACAAGAAATTTGACGGAGAAAGAGTAGAGGAAATAGCAGGACTCACATCTGGCAGACTGAATCCCTGTGACTATGAACATGCATGTCTGTGCTTGAAAATGCTGTTATTTGTGGGTTCAGAGGCTTGATTTCATATTCCTGCATGTTTATGCCTTTCACCCAAACATTTAAATAATTGGATTAGCAATCTTATATTCATTCATTAATCTCTCCAGTTAATTTATTTTTAAACAATCACTTGTAAAACCTAGGGGAATTTCTAAATTAATCCCACTGTGAGGACATTTCAGAAACTGAGAGATTATTAGAAAGGCCAACATCAATTATGAAGCCAGGAATTCAGCAATACACTGGTACTAGAAGCTATTGACAAATGGGAGCTAGGTTAAAAGAAAGTCCCTATGTTTCATGCACTGTGGTAGGCTCTGGGTTTGTCAGGGACATTCAGGAACTTTGCAGGTGTCTCATGCAGAAAATCATGCGGGCATATCCTAACCCCACTGCCAGTGGTCTGTAAAGATTTGTCACAGTTATTTATCCAGGAGGTGTTTTACACTCACACACCCACACATGCGTGCACACACACACACACACCTCTTATAAATTAGAATCCTGGAATGCCGATTGAATCACAGAGCTAGCTGGTGTTGGAGACTCTAAAGCCTCAAGGAATGTCTGTCATACGAGTTTTCCATAATAAGTTATTTAGTTTAATTCAGAGCCACTGCCTGCCATTCCTCTGGCTTTGCTTGTCTGTTTTGGCCCCACAAGAGAACCCTGAAACGGAAGTCGCTGCCTCATTTAAAAGGCAGGGACAGAAGGGGCAGCCCTAGCATCTGAGCCCTTCACACTGAGAATGATACCATCTTACCTGGAAGTGTCCTCCATTGTTGCTGTCACACTTGAAGCTGCCTGTTCTCACAGCTATATTGCAATCAATCTTTACTACATAACATTTAGCATTCTTGGCCCTTGGCGTTTAGCTATACTTACTTTAATTTGCACCTTAGAGCTATATAAGTTATGGCTGAGCCAGATATTAGTCTTCATCCTCCGCAGTGGTTTAGATAACGCAGTGCATCACTTTAACCACAACAGATTCCATATGGTAATAACTTAAATACCTGTATATTAGTTTTCTATTGCTTCATAAAAAATTACCACCCACTTAGTGGCTGAAAACAGCACACATTTATCAGTTCACAGTTTCCATAAGTCTGCCATGGATTAACTGTGTTCTCCGTTTAGGACCTTGCAAGGCTGAAATCAACTTGTCACTCTCACAGACACACCCAGGATCATGTTTGCTCAAATGTCTGGGCACCCCGTAGCTCAGTCATGTTGACACATAAAATTAACGACAAGCATCTTGACACAGCTTGTAAATTAACCATTATATTTTAATTCCCTTTTTATCTTAAATGATCTATTTCCCTGTTTTCATACCTATAAAATGGAGCTGTGAATAATTTTACTTTGTTAGTTGCATGTTTATTAATTTTAAGGTTATATGTGTGAATAGGCAAAACAGTTAATCAGGCAGTTGATGTTCTTTACTGCAAAAGGGAACTTTTACCATGTGACATGCAGACTTTTAATAGTTATGAAATTTTTACCACATAGCAAGTTCTTCTACAAGCTCTTTAAATGCTTTACCTCATTTGATTCATAAGTACCTTTATTATCCCTATGTTCATAGGAAGACATTTTGTATGACACACAGAAGCTAAGTAATTTATCCTAAATGACATCTTTTAAGTGGCAGGCCCAGGATTGGAATCTATGACTGTAGAACCAGTCTTCCTATCCAATTATTGTGACCTTATAATTTATCCTTCAAGCACGTGAAAGAGAGCAATATTAAAATTATGCCTCCACAATTGGCATAAGACAAAAAGTCAGACATATCAAGCCAATTGCTCACTACATGACAGTTTTTTTTTTTGCTTACACATAACAGAAAAATCTTAGACTGGCTAAATCAAAAAGCAAGTTCATAATCTCACAGCATTTGTAACATCCTCATGACATGACTTTTTCTCCCTCTACTACGTTATTCCTGTCAACATACATACTGGTGTTATTTTTCCCATGTTAAAAAAAAATGCAAACACCAAAAACCTGTTTACCTCACTCCTTTTACTTGCTTAGTGCCATTTATCTGTTCCCCAACTGCAAGCTTCCCACAGAGGGTTGTCTATGGTCACTGTGTCCCATTTCTCTCCTCCTATTCTGTCTTAATCATACTTCAGCCAGGCCTACGCACCTTCCACTAAACAAACTGTTCTTGTCAAGGTAACCATGACACCAATATTTCTAAATCGAATGGCTATTTCGCCGTCTTCTCCTTAATTTACCTATTTATACTTTTGGATAGAGTTAGTGTGGGCGGTGGCTTGCTCCTGTAATCTCAGCACTTTGGGACGCCAAGGAGAGTGGATCACCTGAGGTCAGGAGTTCGAGACCAGCCTGGCCAACATGGGAAAACCCTGTCTCTACTAAAAATACAAAAATTAGCTGGGTGTGGTGGCACAGGCCTGTAATCCCACCTACGCGGGAGGCTGAGGCAGGAAAATCACTTACACCCAGGAGGTGGAAGTTGCAGTGAGTGGAGACTGCGCCATTGCACTCCAGCCTGGGCAACAAGAGCGAAACCCCATTTCAAAAAAAAAAAAAAAATATATATATATATATATATATGTGTATATATATATATATGACATATATTGGATAGAGTTGATCAGTCCCTCTACCCGAAAGTCCTTTCTTTCCTGAGTTCCAGTACAATACTCTCTTGGTTTTTCTGTGACCTCATTAGCTGTAACTCCTGAGTCCCCTTGGCTGATTCTCCTCCTTTCCTCGTGATCTCTTGACATTGAAGTGCCTCAGAAGTCAATCCTTGGTCTCCTTCTCTTCTCTGCCTACACTCATTACCTTGGTGATCTTATCCAGTATTGTGGTGTCTTATGTGATCTACACTCTCATCTCTGTCCAGTTTAGATAGCTGACCTAGATTCCACAGTCTATTTCCAATTGCCCACTTGGCAAGTCCACATGCATGTTAAATAAACATTTTGATTTTAACTGTGTAAAAATTGGATTTCTTATTTCATTCCCCTGATTTCATCTACTTTCATTCTTCCTCATCTCAGTTAAAGTTAACCTTATCTTTTTAGATGCTCGCTTAGAAACGGTGGTGTCAATCTTGGCATTAAATTTATCTGGAAATACTGTTGGGCCTGCATTCTAAATATATTGAGAATGTGAGCAATTTTGCCCCCCTACCACTTCATTGTAAGCCACTACAATTTCTTGCCTGGATTATGGCAATAGCATTTTTACTGGTTCATCTCCCTGTACCTTTGTTTCTAATGATTAGTCTCATCCCAGCAGCCATAGGTATCCTTTTGAAACCTGGGTGAGATCGTGCCACTCCTCTGTCATTGTTCTCAGTCTCATTGAGAGAAAAAAAATATCAAAGCATTGGCATGGGCTGCAAGTTCCTATGTGATATGATACTCTGTTACTTCTCTAAAATCCAACAACTCCCCCACTAGATCCCACTACATCAACCCTACCTATAATAGTCATACTTTCAACTAAAGGCTTTTTGCTGGCTGTCCTCTCTGCCTGAAATATTCTTCCTCCACATATTTAATGGCTCATTTCATCAGCTTCATTAGATTTTGCTCAAATGTCACATTGAGAGAGAGCCCTATCCTCTCCAACTTCTCAGCCCTATCCAACTTCTCTGCCTTCCGGATCTTTAACTTCCTCTAATTTTTTCCATACCATTATAATCTTATGACATGCAGTAAGATGTAATTGTTTTATTTACTGTTTGTATAATTACATGAAAATATGAGTTCCATGAGGCCAGACACAGTTGTCTGCTTTGTTTGCTGTAGTATCTTTAGAGCCCACATAGTACCTGGCCGTTAGTTATTCTTCATTAAATATTTGGTCTATTTCCAAAATAAACCTGCAGTCAAAAGTAGGTGGATTCCATACAAGGGGAACTCCAGCTCAAGGATGCCTTGAAGGGTTCAGATTTTTTTCCTCTTTTCTGCGCCACTCTCAGTGCCCTTAACGTACTGGTCTCAATGTGGCTGAAGCACTTTTAGGTGTCTGATTTCGACATGGTAATGTTTACAGACAGAAAGGAATATATCTTCCAATGTGCCCTTTCAAAGAGACAAGACCTGTGACATACTATTTTCCAGAAGATATCCCCACAGTCAACTCCAACATATGGGACTGAATTAGGTCACATGCCTGTTTCAAAACCAGTGAATGTCAAGAATATTGGAATTGCCATGACTGGCTTAGATAAACAGGAGACAGAATGGATGTTGGGGAGTCAATGACAATGTCCACTGAAATACATCAGTGCCCTGGTGTGATTGGATGTGTGTGTGTGTGTGTGTGTGTGTCTATGAGCCTGAAAAAGAGGTAATTTCTGGTACACAAGTGTTACAAAATGAAAAGAAATGCATTAAGGTTATTAATCGCTTTAATTAAGGTAATTAAGATGGGGAAAGAGCTGACATCTTACATAGATACATTTTGTCTGTTAATGGTATGAGGCTAGCATCATTCAATATTTCCATCTCATACTAGGTAATGCTTTGACAGTGGGACCAGAAATCATGTAGAGACTTGTTTTTCCCACACAATGCCTATATTGGTGTTTCCAGTATTTCCTTTCATGGATGACTGACAAACCCCCTCCTGACTGATACATTCTTCACGTAGCCATATTAATCCCTTTGTTCAAATCTTGGTGTTTCTTTGACCTGGAATCAATCTTATTCTTTTTTCTTGGTTTCAGCTTAAAGTGCATAACACGGATATACAAAGATAAATAATGAATAGTTATAAAGCGAAAACCTGTGTAACCACAACCCAAAACAGTGAAATGAAATATTGATAAAACCCTAGAACCCCTTATGTCCCTTTCCCTACCACAACTGTCTATTTCCTCAATGGACGATCCTAGCATCCTGCTCATTGTTTAGAATCTCTACTTTGCTGCTTATTATAGATTTCCCACCTGTGTAAACAACTCTAAACTATCTTGTTTAGTTTGTAGCAATGTTTACGGAATCACATTTCTGCTCAGAGTTTTTAGAGTACACTTAAAGAGTAACCTTATTTAACTTGGTTATAGAGGCTTTTAGAAATATTTAAAAGCAAGCCCTCTTTTCCACATTAAAGAGACAACAGATATTCCTTGGATACCTACTGTGTGCTTAGGCGTGAAGAAGGTACTGGGGTATCCATGAGAGCTAAATTTTGCTGTCTGCCTTCACTGAGATTAGAATCTAGTTGAGAACATAGTGCCTAATAATAGTGTACGGTGTTAGAACTGAATGCAGCTCAGTTATGCAGCAAGGCCCTGGGTATTGCAGTGAGGCATTCCATGTACCACCTCTTATTGGCTCTGTGACTCGGGAAAAGTCTCTCCACCTTTCTGAGCCTGTGTATTCACTTTGAAAAAGGAGATAGATATAAAATCTGCTCCCCAGAACTTTTGTGCATGGTATATTTAGGCTCTAAATGAATGGCAGATATTTTTACTATGATACATTGGGCTAGTCAGAAGGAAGGCTGAAAATAGTTACATTCCCACCGAACATACAGGTAGCACATATAGAAGCCTAGGGACCTTAGTACACACTAAATGTTAAAGTGAGGATATTTGGCTCCAGGAACACACATAGGCAGCTAAGTGGAATGGTAAGAGACTGGATATTAAGATCAGAAATGTTTGGGCCAATAATTTTAATAAGGATGAAAGGTATCCTTTGTTGAGTAATTAATTATATGAGTCTCAAAACTTAGGATCCTATCTCTGGTAGGCACCTCAGAGACATGGTTAGATCTGAGTCCTTGGAACCAGAACTGTCTAATCAAATGTTGTCCTCTAAAAACCAAAAGGAATAAAAAAATCAATGTGAGTTAACTTTTATTGTATACTCGCCCTGTCCGAGATATTGCTGAAAACATATGTGCATCATCTCGTTTAATCCTTACCATGGCCCTAGGAGGTAGGTAAGCTCAATGATTATCCTTTCTCACAGGTCAAAAACTTTGAATTCAGAAATATGTATTTATTGTGGAATGGCTAAATCAAGCTCATTAACATGTACATTATTACCTCTCATACTTAACATTTCTTGTGGGGAAAACACAAAATCTACTCTCAGTGATTTTCAGAATACAATACAGTGTTATTAACCATAGTCACCATAACGTACAGTGGGTCTCTTGAACTTATTCCTCCTATCTAACTGAAAATTTGGATCCTTGATGAACTGCTCACCAACCACCTCCTTTCAATTTCCTGGTAGCTAGGATTCTACTCTCTCCTTCCACAAGTTCAACCTTTTTAGATTCCACACATAAATAAGATCCTGCAGTCTTTGTATTTCCCTGCCTGGGTTACTTCCATTAACAAAATGTCATCCAGGTTGTCGCAAATGACAGGATGTCTTTTGTTTTTGTTTTTTAGAGACAGGGTCTCACTCTGTCACACAGGCTGGAGTGCAGTGATGTGATCATGTCTCACTGTATCCTTGACCTCTGGGACCCAAGGGATTGTCCCAACTCAACCTCCTGAGTAGCTGGGACAACAGGCATGTGCCACCATGCCACATGAATTTTTATTTTTTTGTAGAGACAGGATCTCACTATGTGGCCCAGGCTGGTCTCAAATTCCTGGGCTCAAGCAATCCTCCCGCCTCAGCCTCCCAAAGTGCTGGGAGTACTGGCATGCATCACCGTGCTCAGGCAGGATTTCCTTCTTTTTTAAGGCTCAATAGAATTCCATTGTCTCCTACATTTTCTGGATTCATTCATCTGCTGATGGACAGTTAGTTTGATACCATATCTTAACTGTTTTCAATAGTACTGTGACGAACATGGGAGTGACAAGAGCCTTTCAACACTTAATAAGTTGGCATTGTACTGTCATGAAGAGCTTTCCCATTGTATTAGTCAGGGTTCTCTAGAGGGACGGAACTAATAGGATATATGCCTATATGAAAGGGAGTTTATAAGGAGAATTGACTCACAGGATCACAATGTAAAGTCCCATGATGGGCCGTCTGCAAGTTGGGGAGCAAGGAGGCCACTGGTGGATCAGTCTGAGTCCCAAAACCTTAAAGGTAAGGAAGCTGACAATGCAGCATTCAGTCTGTGGCCAAAGGCTGGAGAGCCCCTGGCAGACGACTGGTGTAAGATGACAGGTCCAAGAGTCCAAAAGCTGAAGAACTTGGGAGTTTGATGTTCCAGGGCAGGAAGCTTCCGGCACGAGAGAAAGATGAAGGCCAGAAGACTCAGCAAGTCTGCTCTTCCATCTTCTCCTGCCTGCTTTATTATAGCCATACTGGCAGCTGACTAGATGGTGCCCACCCAGATTGAGGGTGGGTCTGCCTTTCCTAGCCCACTGACTCAAATGTTAATCTCCTTTGGCAACACCCTCACAGACACACCCAGGAACAATACTTTGCATCCTTCAATCCAATCAAGTTCATACTCAATATTAACCATCACACACATCTTCCTCATTTATTAACTTATTTATGTATTTACTTACATCATTATGGGCTCATGGGTATATATTTAATCACTGGGTAATAATAGATTATCATCAAAATTTATTTTGATATTCAAATTAGCCCAGATTGGGCTAGTCGAAGCTCCTTGAAACTTCCTGTATGTTTTTGTCCTATCTTTATCTTAGCTGGAACACTTTCTTTACTTTCTAGTGCAACAAGATGTTCCTGGCTGTTTGTACTTTCCCTGTTCCAGCCCTTGAGTCAGACATTTCTCTAAAGCGCCTCTGTTTGTTTTAGTGTGGAATGATTTTTACAAGCAAGTCTGCACTCTAAATCACCTATCTACTGACAATATGACTTTGAAACCCTCCAAACTTTCCTGAATTCTATTTACCCAATATGTAAATGCACATAAAAATAGGATTTTTGTCTAGGTATGTTGTGGGGTTAAAATAAGTTATTGAAAGCATTTAGCAAAGAACGTGGCACAAAAGTAATTTTTGTAATTTGACCATTTGAACATTAGAATGAGTAATAATAATAATAATAATGGGTTGTGACCCAGTGAATAAAACTAGAATCCATAAGGCCATTTGAAAATAAGTGGTAGCTATTTTATCATCATTTTGTTGCTATCAAATACTCTTGTCAGTGAATAAGTTTTGCCCTGTGAAAAATTTCAAGGAGACACTTATAGCCTTGTCAAGCCAAAGTAAGATCCACAGAATCACAGAACTTGTGAAAGTACAAATATGGAGGAATGATTCCAGAAGCAGGCAGGCCTTAGGCCTTGATGACTGGTGAGACTTCACCAGTATTCATGAGGAAACAAAAAAGATTAAGCGAAGAGCAGCAACTACTCCTACAACCCCTGCCGCCAGAACTCTGTATTTCCCCTATCATAGCAGCAAATCCACTGTTCTATTAACAATTATTTGTCTGTGTCCTCCATTAGACTGAGAGCTGATAGATGTGACTTATTTACCAACTTACCCCAATGCCTGAAATGGTGCCTGTCAGATAAGAGACATTCAATAAATGTTTGCTGAAGGGATGAACGAAAGCATTGAATAATTTCAAATATCTCATGAGGATAATTAATGAGAGAAGGAAACTGAGACCCAGAGAAGTAAGGAAGCATGCCCAAGGTTATACAACTATTATAGTAAGAGAGAGTGAGGTAGAATTCCATCCTGATCTGACTCTAGTAGCTTTGGGTGTATTGGTCTCTCTGGATGCTGAGCCTTCCCAGTAAGATTAACTTGTCCAATTTCCATGTTTCCCAGAGTTCAAATGGGTGTCCCATATGTGCCAAACTATGTATGCAAGACTGGTTCAAGGGTTCAGTAATTAATTCAACAACTATTTATTGATCACTTACTATAGGCCTTATAGGTTCCGGAGATATATCAGTGAGTACAACAGATGGATAACCTCCTCTCATTGATATTCCATTCTGGTGCACAGAGACAGAAAATAAGGGGATACAGAAAACTTAAGATGGTAAAGAAAGTAAAGCTTGATTAACAAATAGAAAATTATACAGCATGTGTGTGTTTGGAGGAGAGAGTGGATATGGAGGTGAGAGGAGGGTTGCTAAGTTCAGAGGACCTGGAGGAGTTTGCTGTGCCTGGAGTTAGAATGGGATATAGGCTGGGAGTTAAAGTGAGAAATTAGAAAGTAGAGTCCACAAGAAAATGAGCCACTTAACTTTGAGACTAAGTGTTTTTACTTGGAAAACAAGGATTCAGACATCTGAGATCATGTGTAAAAATGTAGTGTAAAGCTCAAATCTGAAAACATTAATGTTATTCAGCTCATTTACTGAACAATAATAGCAGCTGGTACTTTTGAATGCTTGCTGTTAGGCAGTATGCTAGTTGCTTTCCATGTTAATTTCATCCACTGCAATGAAAAGTAGTTAGGGTTTTTATATTTTATAAGGTTGGATAGCAATAGATTCCAGGTATTAGGATTGAAGCCCGTGTCCAGTCTATCAAATTGTTCTTTTTCACAACTTTGTGCTTCCAGAATCGGAAACAGGCAACTGGTAGTGACCAAGATGAGTTGAGTGGTCAACATTTACAAGGCAGTTATGAAAATCACTTAGCATAGCATTTATAGAATTCTTTCTTTTTTTTGAGCTGCACTTTTTAAAAAAATGTTGTTATACTTTAAGTTTTAGGGTACATGTGCACAATGTGCAGGTTAGTTACATATGTATACATGTGCCATGTTGGTGTGCTGCACCCATTAACTCGTTAACATTAGGTATATCTCCTAATGCTATCCCTCCCCCCTACCTCCACCCCACGACAGTCCCCAGTGTGTGATGTTCCCCTTTCTGTGTCCATGTGTTCTCATTGTTCAATTCCCACCTATGAGTGAGAACATGTGGTGTTTGGTTTTTTGTCCTTGAGATAGTTTGCTGAGAATGATGGTTTCCAGCTTCATCCATGTCCCTACAAAGGACATGAACTTATCATTTTTTATGGCTGCATAGTATTCCATGGTGTATATGTGCCACATTTTCTTAATCCAGTCTATCATTGTTGGACATTTGGGTTGGTTCCAAGTCTTTGCTATTATGAATAGTGCCACAATAAACATACGTGTGCATGTGTCTTTATAGCAGCATGATTTATAATCCTTTGGGTATATACCCAGTAATGGGATGGCTGGGTCAAATGGTATTTCTAGTTCTAGATCCCTGAGGAATCGCCACACTGACTTCCACAAGGGTTGAACTAGTTTACAGTCCCACCAACAGTGTAAAAGTGTTCCTATTTCTCCACATCCTCTCCAGCACCTGTTGTTTCCTGACTTTTTAATGATCGCCATTCTAACTGGTGTGAGATGGTATCTCATTATGGTTTTGATTTGCATTTCTCTGATGGCCAGTGATGGTGAGCATTTTTTCATGTGTTTTTTGGCTGCATAAATGTCTTCTTTTGAGAAGTGTCTGTTCATGTCCTTCGCCCACTTTTTGATGGGGTTGTTTGTTTTTTTCTTGTAAATTTGTTTGAGTTCATTATAGAATCTGGATATTAGCCCTTTGTCAGATGAGTAGGTTGCAAAAATTTTCTCCCATTCTGTAGGCTGCCTGTTCACTCTGATGGTAGTTTCTTTTGCTGTGCAGAAGCTCTTGAGTTTAATTACATTCCATTTGTCAATTTTGACTTTTGTTGCCATTGCTTTTGGTGTTTTAGACATGAAGTCCTTGTCCACGCCTATGTCCTGAATGGTATTGCCTAGGTTTTCTTCTAGGGTTTTTATGGTTTTAGGTCTAACATGTAAGTCTTTAATCCATCTTGAATTAATTTTTGTATAAGGTGTAAGGAAGGGATCCAGTTTCAGCTTTCTACATATGGCTAGCCAGTTTTCCCAGTACCATTTATTAAATATGGAATCATTTCCCCATTGCTTGATTTTGTCAGGTTTGTCAAAGATCAGATAGTTGTAGATATGCGGCATTATTTCTGAGGGCTCTATTCTGTTCCATTGGTCTATATCTCTGTTTTGGTACCAGTACCATGCTGTTTTGGTTACTGTAGCCTTGTAGTATAGTTTGAAGTCAGGTAGCATGATGCCTCCAGCTTTGTTCTTTTGGCTTAGGATTGACTTGGCAATGCAGGCTCTTTTTTGGTTGCATATGAACTTAAAAGTAGTTTTTTCAAATTCTGTGAAGAAAATCATTGGTAGCTTGATGGGGATGGCATTGAATCTATAAATTACCTTGGGCAGTATGGCCATTTTCATGATATTGATTCTTCCTACCCATGAGCATGGAATGTTCTTCCATTTGTTTGTAGGCGGATACTTAAATAAAAAGAGATATTCACTTTAGCAGTAATTAATACTAGAAAAGCCATTGGGGTCTTACAAAGTGAACATTGTAGTACAGTAAGTGAATGAAGCAGAAATTAGTGATTGAAATTAAACATTGTCTCTAACAGGGTTCCTGTTACATGGTGGGTGCTCAATAAATATTAGTTGTATAAGTAACTTTATGCATTATTTTCCCCTTTAATTGGTATTTTGGAGTACTTAATATGTGCTTTACCTGGGCCATATGTGCTGCCTGAAAAGCTTTCCGTGTTTCTTCAGTAAGTACTCTCTCTCATTCTGCACACAACCTTTTCAAAATCTCTTACTTCTCATCAGACCAGTCCTCTCACCTTTTATCTCTCACCATACCCATTCACAGCATAAAATCCTGCCTACCAAATCACCAAGGAAAGGGAAAATATCTAGTAATTTTTAAATTGTTTTACTACATTATAGTTAATATACCAAAAGGATCATCCATTGTAACCCTAAATTGAGATAACTTATTAGGAAATGTTTACAGTTGCATAAACATCACAACAATCCAGTTCAAGAATACTTTTGTTGTCCATAAATTTTCCCTCATAGCCATTTTTAACAGCTTTTTTGTGATATAATTGTCATATAATAAGTCTTGTGTATTAAAATTGTACAGTTTGAAGTTTTGACATACGTATAGATTTGTAAAACCATCCCTACATTCAAGACAATGAATGTATTCATTACCCCTAAAAGTTTTTCTTTTGACCCTTTGTGATTCATACTTAACACTCTGCTCACCACTCCTTAAACCCATGCAACCGTTGAACTGACTTCTGTTATTTTCTTATTAATTTGCACTTCCTAGAGTTTTATGTAAATGGAATCAGATACACTATGTATTTATTTCTTGCTTCTTTCACTCAGATAATTATTCTGAGATTTATCCATATTGCATGTATCAATACTTCCTTCCTTCTTATTACTAATATTCCATTGTATGACTATGCCACAACTAACCATTCATCAGTTAATGGGCAGTTATGTTATTTCCAGTTTAGCGGTATCACAAATAAAGCTTCAATAGACTTTCAGGTGAAACTTTTTACTTGGTGTCTTAATCTGTTTCATGTTGCTATAAAAGAATACCTGAGACTGAGTAATTTATAAAGAAAAGAGGGGAGGAGGGCAAGATGGCCGACTGGATGCAGCCAGGTGGAACGGCTCCCACTGAGGGACCCAGATGATTGGTGTGCTCCTAACAGATCTTCAGAGGGAAGGCACTGAGAGTGGATGGAGGGAAGACACAAAAGCTGGGCTGAAGGGGGAGAAAGCTGGGAACCCTACATGGGGCTACCCCTCACTGGGACTCATTCCTGGCCCACAATGGCTTGAGGGGAATTGGGTGAGTTGAACTGGCAAGGAGGAACCCACTTTCACCACGGGCCTCTGGAACCCAGCAGGAGACCCTTCAACCACCGGAGACACTAGAGTTAGCAGGGAAAGCTAATAGAGAAGTGGTAGGGGCAGCAAACTAGATGACGTGGAGCTCACACGGTTTGGTGCAGAAGTGTCTGTAGCAGAGCATGGCCGGAGATGGCCTTTACCCTAAGCTTGAATTGCTTCCTATAGGAGACTCTACACCTAGGGGAACTGTCAGACCTGACCTCTGCAGGGTGGTCTTGCCCATGAGACAAGGCTGGTCCGACCTGAGCACCCCTTGGTTTGCTGGCCTCTCCTGGGAACCAAGCCTGGCCATTCCTGCTTGCGTGCCGTCTCGGGTGCTGTGGGGGCCCACACAATAGCTTCTGCACTGGTGGACCATGCCTGACTGGTGGAGAGCTCCAACTCCAGCAGGGCAGCCCCTACAGACACACTACAGCCCACCTACTCCCTCCCTATACAGCAGCTTCCCCCATGACCACAGCAACTCCCCACATCACTTTGCTGCCACCTGTTTGCATGGGCGAATTTTGCTTTTCTTGTCTGGCTTATGTGCAGGAGTACAGTCCAGCCCCCCATCCCTGGCCAAAGAGCCAGCTAGCCCTTCCCCCACCAGCACCCCACCCTTGTGCTAACACTGCACAGAGAAGAACAGATCATCTCCCACCCTGAGTGATCACTCCTGCTTGCAGGGTACAAAGAAAGCATCCAGACCGGTGCCTGCCAGCGCCCCACTGCTGAGCCAACACCACCTTCAGCACACTGCTCACACAGTTGCCAGCAGTAGCTCCCTGTCCCCTCCCTAGCTGCCTTGCTTCTGCCACTGTATTGAATGCCTGCAGGGAGGCAGGTACCCTGGCACCTGCTAGAACTCTGCCACAGCTACTGCACCTTGCGTCCCAGTGCAGTGTATTCCTAATCTCAAGGAGCCAGAGAACAAAGTCGGGACCCAATCCAAGTCCCCCAGAATTAGAGTACGCAGTCCAGGATTTGAGAACTGACTATTGGTCCCATCAAATCTTTCAGAAACCAAGCCAGTCAGCTGAATCCACCTCATACTACAATCAAACCCTCAGAGTCATCAAATAGGATAAAAGAAGAAAAAAAACCCACCAAAGGCCAGCAGCCTTAAAGACTGAAGGTAGATAAGCCCACAAAGATGAGAAAGAATCAGCGCAAGAACCCTAGAAACTTAAAAAGCCAGAATGCCTTCTTTCCTCCAAATGACCACATCACCTCTCCAGCAAAAGCTTTGAACTGGGCTGAGATGGCTGAAATAGTAGAAATAGAATTCAAAATACGAATAGAAATGAAGGCCATTGAGCAATAGGAGTACATTGAAACCCAATCCAAGGAAGCTAAAAATTATGATAAAACAGGAGCCGACAGACAAAATAGACAGTATAGAAAAGAACATATCCAACCTGATAGAGCTGAAAGGCACACTACAAGAATTTCATAAAGCAATCACAAGTATTAATAGCAGAATAGACCAAGCGAAGCAATGAATCTCAGAGCTTGATGACTGGCTTTATGAAATAAGACAGTCAGGGCCAGGTGTGGTGGCTCCTGCCTCTAATCCCAGCACTTTGGGAGGCCGAGGTGGGTAGATCACTTGAGGCCAGGAGTTTGAGACGAGCCTTGCCAACATGGTGAAACCCTGTCTCCACCAAAAATACAAAAAGTAGCTGGGCATGGTGGTACATGCCTATAATCCCAGCTGCTTGGGAAGCTGAGGCATGAGAATTGCTTGAACCTGGGAAAAGGAGGTTGCAGTGAGCCACTGCACTCCAGCCTGACTGAGAGTGAGACTCTGTTTGAAAAAATAAATAATAAAATTAAAAAAATGAAACAAGAATAGAGAAGAAAGAATGAAAAGGAATGAACAAAATCTCTGCAATACATGGGATTATCTAAACAGACTAAATCTATACTGATTTGTGTCCCTGAAAGAATGGAATCAACTTGGAAAACATATTTCATGATATCATCCGTGAGAACCTCCCTTAGCTAAACAGATTGACATTCAAACTCAGGAAATGCAGAGAAGCCCAGTAAAATATTTCAAAAGAAGACTGTCCCCATGACACATAATCATCAGATTCTCAAAGGTCAAAATAAAAAATGTACAAGCCAGAAGAGATTCAGGCCAATATTCAACAATCTTAGAGAAAATATATTCCAACCCAGAATTTCATAGCCAACCAGACTATGCTTTATAAGTGAAGAAAAAATAAGATCGTGTTTAGACAAATGCTGAGGGCGTTTGTTACCACCAGACTTGCCTTACAAGAGCTCCTGAAGGAAGCACTAAATATGGAAAGGAAAGACCATTACTAGCCACTACAGAAAACTGAAGTACACAGACCAGTGACACTGTAAAGCAACCACATAAACAAGTCTGCAAAGTAACCAGCTAACATCATGATAGGATCAAATTTACACGTATCAATACTAACCTTAAATGTAAATGGGCTAACTGCTCCAATTAAGATGCTCCAGAGTGGCAAGGTAGATAAAGAACCAAGACCCATTGGTATGCTGTCTTCAAGACACCCATCTCACATGCAATGACACACACAGGCTCAAAATAAAGGCATGGAGAAAAAAATCTACCAAGCAATGGAAAACAGAAAAAAAGTGAGGATTACAATCCTACTTTCAGTCAAAACAGAGTTTAAAACAACAAAATCAGAAACAGAGAAAGGCATTACCTAATGGCAAAGGATTCAATTCAACAAGAATATCTAACTATCCTAAATATATATGCACCCAACACAGGAGCACCCAGATTTGTAAAGCAATTTACTACAGACCTTCAAAGAGACAAACTCCCACACAATAATACTCGGAGACTTTAACACCCCACTGACAATATTACACAGATCATCGAGACTGAAAATTACAGATATTCAGAACCCTGAATTCAGCCCTAGGTCAAATGGACCTGACAGATATCTAAAGAATTCTGCACATGAAAACAACAGAATATATATTCCTCTCATCACCGCATGGTGCATACTCTAAAATCCCAATCACATAATTGGAAATAAAATACTCTTCAGCAAATTAAAAAAAACTGAAATCATAACAATCTCTTGGACCACAGTGCAGTTAAATTAGAAATGAAGACTAAGAAATTCACTGAAAACCATACAATTACATGGAAATTGAATAACTTGCTTCTGAATGACTTTTGGGTAATAATGAAAGTAAGGCAGCAATAAAGATGTTCTTTGAAACTAATGAGAACAAAGATACAACATACCAGAATCTTTGGGACACAACTAAGGCAGTGTTAAGAGAGGAATTTATAGCACTAAGTGCCCACATCAAAAAGTTAGAAAGATCTGAAGTTAACATCACAACTAAAAGAACTACAGAACCAAGATCAAACAAATCCCAAAGCTAGGAGATGACAAGAAATAACCAAAATCAGAGCTGAATTGACGGATATTAAGACATGAAAAACCATTCAAAAGATCAAATCCAGGTGCTGGTTTTTTTTTTGAAAAAATTAATAAAATAGACTACTAGCTAGACTAATAAGAAAAGAGAGAAGATTCAAATAAACACAATCAGAAATGACAACAGGGATATTTCCATTGACCCCACAGAAAAACAGTGAACCACTAGAGCATATTATGAACACCTCTATGCACATAAAGTAAAAAATCTAGAAGAAATGGGTAAATTCCTGGACATATACACCCTCCCAAGACTGAACCTGGAAGAAATTAAATTTCTGAATAGACTAAAAATGAGCTCTAAAATTGAAGCAGTAATAAATTGCCTACCAACCAAAAAAAGGCCCAGGACCAGATAGATTAACAGCCAAATTCTACCAGATGTACAAAGAAGAGCTGATACCATTCCTACTGTAAGTATTCAGGAAAAAAATATGAGAAGGAGAGACTGCTCCTCAACTCATTCTATGAAACCAGCATCATCCTGATACCAAAACCTGGCAGAGACACAACGAAAAAAGAAAACTTCAGGCCAATATCCTTGGTGAACATTTATGCAAATATTCTCAACAAAAACTGGCAAATCGAATCCAGCAGCACATCAAAAAGCTTATCCACTATGTTCAAGTAGGTTTTATCCTGGGATGCAAGGTTGGTTCACCATATGCAAATCAATAAATGTGATTCATCACATAAACAGAACTAAAGATAAAAAATCACATGATTACCAAATAGATGCAGAAAAGCCTTTTGATAAAATTCACCCCTTAATGTTAAAAGCTCTCAATAGACTAGGTATTGAAGGAATATACCTCAAAATAATAAGAGACATCTATGACAAACTCACAGCCAGCATTATATTCTGAATGGGCCTAAGCTGTAAGCATTCCCCTTTAAAACTGGCACAAGGCAAAGATGCCCTCTCTCACCACTTCTATTCAATATAGTATTGGAAATCCTGGCAAGGGCAATGAGAGAAAAAAGTAAAGCGCATCCAAATAGGAAGAGAGGAAGTCAAACTGTCCCAGTTTGCAGATGACATGATCCTATATCTAGAAAACTCCACAGTTTCAGCCCAAAGCTTCATAAGCTGATAAACAACTTCAGCAAAGTCTCAGGATACCAAATCAATGTGCAAACATCGCTAACATTACTATACACAAACAACAGTCAAGCTGAGGAGGGCAACTCAGGAATGCAGTTCCATTCACAATTGTCACAAAAAGAATAAAATAACTGGAAATACAGCTAACCAGGGAGGTAAAAGATCTGTACAAGGAGAACTACAAAACACTCCTCAAATAAATCACAGATGACACAAACAAATGGAAAAACATTCCATGCTCCTTGCTAAAATGGCCATACTGTCCAAAGTAATTTATAGATTCAAGGCTATTTCTATTAAACAAGCATTGACAGTTTTCACAGAACTAGAAAAAACTATTTTAACATTCATATGGAGCTAAAAGGATCCTGAATAGCCAAGGCAATCCTAAGCAAAAAGAACAAAGTTGGAGGTGTCATGCTACCTGAATTCAAACTATCCTACAGGGCTACAGTAACCAAAACAGCAGGGTATAGGTATAAAAACAGATTCATAGACAAATGGAACAGAATAGAGAACCCAGAAATAAGGCCTCATAGGTACAACTATCTGATCTTCAACAAAGCTGACAAAAATAAGCAATGGGGAAAAGATTCCCTATTTAATAAATGCTGCTGGGATAGCTGGCTAGCCATATGCAGAGGATTGAAACTGGACTCCTTTCTTATACAACATACAAAATTTAACTGAAGATTGATTAAAGACTTAAATGTAAAACCCAAACCTATAAAAACCCTGGAAGACGACCTAGGCAATACCATTCTAGACATAGGAACAGGCAGAAATTTCTTGAGGAAGATGCCAAAAGCAATTGCAACGAGAGCAAAGATTGACAAATGGGATCTAATTAAAGAGCTTTAGCACAGCAAGGGAAACTGTCAATAGAGTGAACAACCTACAAATTGCGAGAAAATTTTTGCAAAGTATGCATCTGACAAAAGTCTAATATCTGGAATCTATAAGGAATTTAAACAAATTTACAAGAAAAAACCCCATCAAAAAGTGGGCAAAGCATATGAACAGACACTTTGCAAAAGAAGACATATATGTGGCCAACAATCATATGAAAGAAAGCTGAAAATCACTGATCGTTAGAGAAATGTAAATCAGAAACCACAATGAGATACAATCCCACATTAGTCAGAATGGCTATTATTAAAATGTCAAAAAAAAAAAAAAAAAAAAACCAGATGCTGGAAAGGTTGCAGAGAAAAAGGAACACTTCTACACTGTTGGTAGGAGTGTGCACTAGTTGAACCATTGTGGAAGACAGTGTGGAGATTCCTCAAAGACCTAAAAACTGAAATACCATTTGACCCAGCAATACCATTACTGGGTATATACCCAAAGGATTATAAATCATTCCACCATAAATGCACACGCATTTGAATGTTTATTTCAGCACTATTCACAATAGTAAAGACATGCAATCAGCCCAAATAGCCATCAGTGGTAGACTGGGAAAAGAAAATGTGTACGTATGCACCATGGAATAGTATGCAGCCATAAAAAAGGACAAGATAATGTCCTTTGCAGGAACATGGATGGAGCTGGAGGACATTATCCTTAGCAAACTAACAAAGGAACAGAAAACCAATAACCACATGTTCTCACTTATAAGTGGGCACTAAATAATGAGAACACATGAACACATAGAGGGGAGCAACACACACTGGGGCCTATCAGAGGGTGGAGGCTGGGAGGAGTCAGAGAATCAGGAAAAATAACCAATTGCTACTAGACTTAATACCTGGGATGACAAAATCTGTACAACAAACCCCCATGACACAAGTTTACCTGTATAACAAATGTGCACATTACCCCTGAACTAAAATAAAAGTTAAAAAAAAAAATTAGAGGCTTATTTAGCTCACAATTCTGCAGGCTGGGAAGTACAAGAAGCATGGTGTGGACATCTGCTTGGCTTCTGTTGAGGGCTTTGTGTAGGTCAAAACATGGTGGAGAAGGTCAAATGAGAAGACACATGTGATGAGAGAGGACCCGAGTGGCATCCTGGCTTTATAACAACAAACTCTTGTGAGAACTAATCCATTCTCAGAGAATTAATCTAGTCTTTCAAGAACTCACTACCATGAGAATGGCACCAAGCCATTGATGAAAAATCTGTCCCCATGACCCAAACACCTCCCACCAGTCCCTACCTCTCAACACTGCCACACTGAGGATCAAATTGCAACATGAGTTTTGGTGGGGACATACAAACCTTATCCAAACCATAGCACATAGACATATATATTTTTTATTCTTTGGTAAATACATAGTAGTAGAATAGAATGGCTGTACCATATGATAGGTATATGTTTAGCTTTTTAAGTAACTAAAACACTTTTGCAAAGTGGTTGTACAATTTTACATTTCAACTGGCAGTGTATGAGAGTTCCAGTTCCTCCACATTCTCATAAAACTTGGTATGGTCAGCTTTTTAAAATTGTAGACCTTGTAATAGGTATGTAGTGGTTTCTTATTTGGGTTTTAATTTGCATTTTCCCAAATGATATTGAGCATATTTTCCTGTGCTTACTTGACATGTTTTCAAATCCTTTGCCCATTTTTAATTTGGTTGTTTATTATTGTTGAGTTTTGATAACTCTTTATATATTATAGATATAAGTTCTTTATCAGATATATGCTTTGAAAAGATTTTTTTCCAGTCTGTGACTTTTCCTTCTATTCTATTACTGTTTTTGAGGAACAAGTTTTAACATTGTTGAAATCAAATTTAACAATTTTTTATGTTGTGCATTGTGTTGCAGATTGTACTTTTGTGTCACATCTAAGATCCATGGGCCATTCATCCCCTTCACCCCAAGTGACAGTGATCCCATTGTGCAACATATGGGTGAGGCCATCCTAGACTATTAGGGCCCCAGAAGAACTAAATAGGTCATAAGAGGGAACTATCCTTAGATGTGTAAGTAAGCTTAGCCAAGAACAGCACAACAACTGAGATGAGCCCAGCTGGAATTTTTTTTAATTTTAAATTTTTGTTAGGGGCCAGGTGTGGTGGGCCATGCCTGTAATCCCAGCACTTTGGGAGGCCTAGGTGGGTGGATCACCTGAGGTCAGGAGTTCAGGAGCTTGAGACCAGTCTAGCCAACATGGCGAAACCCTGTCTGTACTAAAAAATACAAAAATTAGTTGTGTGTGGTGGCACACACCTGTAGTCCCAGCTACTTGGGAGGCTGAGGCAAGAGAATTGCTTGAACCCAGGAGGCAGAGGGTTGCAGTGAGCCGAGATTATACCACTGCACTCCAGCCTGGGTGACAGATAAGACTCTGTCTTAAAAAAAAAAAAAAGAAGAAAAAATTGTGGTTTGTATATTTATAGAGTACATGGTATATACAGCTCATAGTAATCATGTCA
Organism: Pongo pygmaeus; assembly: GCF_028885625.2. Taxonomy (NCBI): domain Eukaryota; kingdom Metazoa; phylum Chordata; class Mammalia; order Primates; family Hominidae; genus Pongo; species Pongo pygmaeus. The sequence goes on along the minus strand of NC_072396.2, from coordinate 51,924,369 downwards.
GGGTAAATGGGGTGTCCTTCACCTCAAGCATTTATCCATTCTTTGTGTTACAAACAATCCAATTATACTCTTTTAGTTATTTTTAAATGTACAATAAATTGCTGACTTTAGTCATTCTATTTTGGTATAAAATAGTAGATCTTATTCATTCTAAGTATGTTTTTGTGCCCATTAACCATCCCCACAACTTCACCCCTACCAGCTACCCATCTCAGTCTCTGGTAACCATCATTCTACTTCCTATCTCCATGAGTTTGATTGTTTTAATTTTTAGCTGTCACAGATAAGTGAAAACATGCCAAGTTTGTCTTTCTGTGCCTGGCTTATTTCACTTCATAGAATGATCTCCATTTTCATCCATGTTGTTGTAAATGATAGGATCTCATTTTTTAATGGCTGAATAGTACTCCACTGTGCGTATGCACCACATTTTTGTGTCCATTCACCTGTTGATGGACACTTAGGTTGCTTCTAAATCTTGGCTATCGTTAATAGTGCTGCAATAAACATGCAGGTGCAGACATCTCTTCCATATACTGATTTGCTTCCTTTGGATACCTAGCAGTGGTATTGCTAGAACATATGGTAACTCTGTCTTTAGTCTTTTGAGGAACCTCCAAACTGTTCTCCATAATGGTTGTATGACTTTATATTCCCAGCAACAGTGTATGAGGTTTCCCTTTCCTTCACATCCTCAACAGCATTTGTTATTGCCTGCCTTTTGGACATAAGCCATTTTAACTGGGGTGAGATGATATATCACTGTAGTCTTTGCATTCCTCTGATGATCAATGATGTTGAGCACCTTTTCATATAACTATGCACCATTTCACTGTCTTCTACTGAGAAATAATCTATTCAGATATTTTGCTTATTTTTAAATTGGATTGTGAGATTATTTTGTTATTGTGTTGTTTGAGCTCTTAATATATTCTGGTTATTAATCTGTTGTCATATGGATAGTTTGAAAATATTTTCTCCCATTCTGTGGATTGTCTCCTTAATTTTTTTGTAGTTTCTTTTGCTGTGCAGAAGAATTTTAACTTGATGTGATCCCATGTGTCCATTTTGGCTTTGGTTGCCTGTGCTTGTGGGTTATTACTCAAGAAATGTTTGCCCAAACTGATGTCCTGGAGAGTTTCCCAATGTTCTCTTGTAGTAGTTTCATAGTTTGAGTTCTTAGATTTAGGACTTTATTTTGATTTGATTTTTGTATATGGTGAGAGATAGAGGTCTAGTTTCATTCTTCTGCATATGGATATCCAGTTTTCCCAGTACCATTTATTGAAGAGAGTGTGTTTTCTCCAGTGTATGTTCTTGGCACCTTTGTAAAAAATGATTTTACTGTAGATGTATGGATTTATCTCTGGTTTCTCTATTCTGTCACACTGGTCTATGTGTCTGTATTTATGCCAGTACCTGCTGTATTGGTTACTATAGCTCTTAGTATAACCTCAAGTCAGGTAACATGATTGCTTCAGTTTTGTTCTTTTTGTTCAGGTCAGCTTTGGCTGTTTGGTGTCTGTTCTGGTTCCATATAAATTTTAGGATTGTCTCTTCAATTTATGTGAAGAATGTCATTGGTGTTTTGATAGAGATTGCATTGCATCAGTAGATTGCTTTGGGTACTATGAACATTTTAACATTACTGATTCTTCCAATACATGAACATATTATATCCTTCCATTTTTTGATGTTCTCTTCGGTTTCTTTCATCAATGATTCATAGTTTTCATTGTAGAGATCTTTTACCTCTTCGGTTAGGCTAATTCCTAGGTATTTAATTTTATTCGTAGCTATTGTAAATGAAATTAAGTTCTTGATTTCTTCTTCATATTTTTTGATGTTGGCATATAGAAGTGCTACTGACTTTTCTATGTTGATTTTGTATCCTGCAACTTTCCTGAATTTATCACTTCTAATAGTTTTTTTAGTGGAGTCTAGGTTTTTCCAAATATAAGATTATATCATAATTCGACTTTTTCCTTTCCAGTTTGGATTCACTTTATATCTTTCTCTTGTCCAATTTCTCTAGCTGGGCCTTCCAGTACTGTGTTGAATAACAGTGGTTAAAGTGGGCTTTCTTGTCATGTTCCAGATCTTAGGGGAAAGGCTTTCAACTTTTCCCCATTGAGTATGACACTAGCTGTGAGTCTGTCATATATGGCTTTTATTGTGTTGAGATGTGTTCCTTTCATACCCAGTTTTTGGGGTTTTTTATCATGAAGGGATGTTTAATTTTATCAAATGCTTTCTCACCATCAGTTGAAATGATCATATAGTTTTTGTCCATTCTGTTGATATGATGTGTCACATTGATTAGCATATGTTGAACCATCCTTGCATCCCTGGGATAAATCCCACTTGGACATGACGAGTGATCTTTTTAATGTGTTATTGAATTAAGTTTGCTGTATTTTATTGAAGATTTGTATTAGTGTTCATCAGGGATATTGGCCTTTGGTTTTCTTTTTTTGATATGCTTTTGGCTGGTTTCAGTATTAGGACAATACCAGCTTTGTAGAATGAGTTTGAAACTATTCCCTCTTCCTCTGTTTTTCAGAACAGTTTGAAAAAACTAATACTAACAGTTTGAGTATTAGTTATTTAAAAAGTTAGCAAAATTCAGCAGTAAAGCCATCAGATCCTGCACTTTTTTTTTTTTTTTTTTTTTTTGCTGGAAGACTTTTTACTATGGCTTTGAAGTTGTTATTTCTTATTGGTCTGTTCAGGTGTTGGATTTGTCCATGGTTCAGTCTTTGTAGGTTGCATGTGTCTAGGAATTTATCCATTTATTCTAGGTTTTCCAATTAATTGTCATATATTTGCTCATAGTAGCCTCTAATGATCCTTTGAATTTCCATGGTATCAGTTGTAATATTTCATTTTTCATCTCTGATTTTATTGATTTGAGTCTTCTCTCTTTTTTATTAGTTACTTTGAATAAATTTTTGTTAATTTTATCTTCTCAAAGAGGCAACTTTTTGCTTCATTGATCTTTTGTATTGTTTTCTTCATTTCAATTCATTTATTTCTGCTCTGGTCTTTATTATTTCTTTTCTTCTAGTAACTTTGGATTTGATTGGTCCTTGCTGCTCTAGCTCTTTAAGATGCATTGTTAGGTTGTTTATTTGAAGTTGTTTTATCTTAAGTAGGCACTTTTAACTATAAACTTTCATCTTAATATTTATTTTCCTGTATCCCATAGGTTTTGGTATATTGTGTTTCCATTATCATTTGTTTCAATCACTTTTTTTTTCTGAGGTGGAGTTTTGTTCTTTTTGTTCAGGCTGGAGTGCAATGGTGTGATCCTGGCCCACTGCAACCTCCACCTCCCAGGTTCAAGTGATTCTCCTGCCTCAGCCTCCCAAGTAGTTGGGATTACAGGCATGCACTACCATACCCAGCTAATTTTTTATTTTTAGGGTAAGAGACGGGGTTTCATTATGTTGGTCAGGCTGGTCTCCAACTCCTGACCTCTGGTGATACACCCACCTTGGCCTCCCAAAATGCTGGGATTAGAGGCATAAGCTGCTGTGCCTGACTCAATTTTCTTCTTAATTTTTTCATTGACCCACTGGTCATTCAGGAACATATTGCTTAATGTCCAAATGTTTGTATAGTTTTCAAAATTCCTTTTGTTATTTGTTTCTAGATTTATTCCATTATGGTCGGAGAAGATACTTGATATCATTTCATTTTTTTTTCAATTTTTAAGTCTTGTTTTGTGACCTAGCATATGGTTTATCCTTGAGAATGATCCATGCACTGAGGAGAAGAATGTGTATTCTGTAGCCATTGGGTGAAATGTTCTGTAAATATCTACTAGGTACATTTATTAGGTCTGTAGTGCAGATTAATGCTGATGTTTCTTTGGTTTTCTGTCTAGATGGTCTGTCCAATGCTGAAAGTGGGATGTTGAAGTTTCTACCTGTTATCGTGATGGGGTATCTCTCTCTCTTTAGCTCTAATAATATTTATATATCTGGGTGCTCCAGTGCTAGGTGCATATATATTTACAATTTTTATTCCCTCTTGCTGAATTGAGCAACTTATGCTTATTATACAATTGTCTCCTTTGTCTTTTTTATAGTTTCTATCTTGAAACTATTTTGTCTGATATAAGTATAGCTACTCTTGCTTGTTTTTTTGGTATCCATTGGCATGGAATATCTTTTTCCATTCCATTAACTGCTGTCTATGTGTATATTTATAGGTAAAATATGTTTCATGTAGGCAAGTGGTCACTGGGTATAGTTTTTAAAAATCCATTCAGCCTCTCTATGTCTTTCGATTGGAGAGTTTAGTCCATTTATATTCAGTGTTATTATTGATTTGTAAGGACTTTCTTCCACCATTTTATTGTTTTCTGATTGTTTTGTGGTCTTCTCTTCCTCCTTTCCTTCCTTCCTATCTTTCTTTTAATGAAGGTGATTTTCTTTAGTGATATGGTTTAATTTTCTGCTTTTCATGTTTTCTGGATCTGTGGTATGCATTCTGATTTCAGGTTACCATAAGGCTTGCAAATAATATAACCCATCATTTTAAACTGATGACAACTTAACACTCATTGCATAAACTAACTAAAAAAGAGAAAACTAATACAACTCTACACTTTAACTTCATCCCCCTGCTTTTTAACTTTTTGTTGTTTCTGTTTATATCATATTGTACTGTGTATGTCTTGAAAAGTTGTTGTGGTTATTTTTGATGTTCATCTTTTAGTCATTTTACTCAAGATAAGAGTAGTTGACATGTCACAATTACAGTGCTATAAGATTCTGTGTTTTTATGTGAACTTACTATTAACAGTGAGTTGTACTTTCAGATGATTTCTTTTTGCTCATTAACTTCCTTTTCTTTCAGGTTGAAGAACTCTGTCTAGCATTTCCTGTAGGACACGTATAGTGTTGATAAAATCCCTCAGCTTTTGTTAGTCTGGGAAAGTCTTTATTTCTCTTTCATGTTGAAGGATATTTTCACTGGACATACTATTCTAGGTTAAATTTTTTTCCTTTAGCACTTTATATCATGCTGTCTTGGCCTGTAAGGTTTCCACTGAATAGTCTGCTGCCAGACCTATTGGAGCTCCATTTTATGTTATTTGCTTCTTTTTTCTTAGTGTTTTTAGTATTCTTTCTTTATCCTTGATCTTTGGGAGTTTTATTATTAAATGTCTTTAGGTAGTCTTATTTTGCTTAAATCTGTTTGGTGTTCTATAACGTTCTTATACTTGAATATTGGTATCTTTCTCTAGTTTAGGAAGTTCTCTTATATTATCTCTTTGAATAATCTTTCTACCCGTATCTCTCTGTCTACCTCCTCTTTAAGGCAAATAACTCTCTTAAATTTGCCCTTCTGAGGCTTTCTAGCTACTGTATTCATTTTTAATTCTTTTCTTTGCTTGCCTCCTCTCACTATTTTTTGTTTGTTTGTTTGTTTGTTTGTTTGTTTTTAGATGGAGTCTCGCTCTGTCACCAGGCTGGAGTGTACTGGCACGATCTTGGCTCACTGCAACCTCTGCCTCCTGGGTTCAAGCGATTCTCATGCCTCACCCTCCCAAGTGGCTGGGATTACAGGCATATGCCACCACACTCAGCTAATTTTTGTATTTTTAGTAGAGATGGGGTTTCACCATGTTGACCAGGATGGTCTCGATCTCCTGACCTCATGATCTGCCTGCCTCAGCCTCTCAAAGTGCTGTGATTACAGGTGTGAGCCACTGTGCCTGGCCTTACTGTGTATTTTCAAATAGCCTGTTTTTAAGATCATGAATTATTTCTTCTGCTTAATCAGTTCTGCTGTTAAGAGGCTCTGATGCATTCTTCCATATGTTTCAATGTGGGACACACACTCCATTGGCAGCCCCGGCTGGTATCTCAGTAGGTTGTGTTCTGCCCAAGCCTGCTGGTCCAACACAGTACAAGGACTTGTCCAGGAATTGCAGTCCTTGTGGCCTAGACTGCCTTTCAAGTTTATGGCCTATTTCAACTTCAGAATTTTTGCTTGATTTTTAAAAATTATTTCCATCTCTTTGTTAAATTTATCTGATAGGACTCTGAGAACTTTCTTTTTTTTTTTTTTTTCTTTTTCAAAAATGGATTTATTGAGATATACTTTACCTATCATAAAATTCACCATTTAAAGCGCATCTTGAATTTCTTTGAGTTTCCTCAAAACAGCTATTTTGAATTCTCTGAAAGCTCCCACATCTCTCCAGGATTTGTTTCTGGTGGCTTAGTTCCCTTGGTTAGATCCTCTTTTCTTGGATAGTCTTATGCTTGTGGATGTTCATCAGTGTCTGGGCCTTGAGGAGTTAGGTATTTACTGTAGTGTTCATAGTCTGGGCTTCTTTGTACCCATCCTTCTTTTGGGAAGCCTTCCCAGGCATTCTAAGGGACTTGGGTGTTGTAATCTAAGTTTCGGTCATTGCAGCCATATTTTCATTAGGGACACCACAAACTTGGGAGCACTGTGTTTTTTCAGAGTCATAACGTTCCCTCCTTGGTTGTCTTGGATAAGATCTAGAAAAATACTCTGGGATACCAGGCAGAGACTCTTGCTCTCTCTCTGTCTCTCTGCTTTCCCCCAAACAAAGTCTCTCTCTCTATGCTGAGCTGCATCCCTGTGGCCACCACACTTGGGACTGAGGTGGGTCAGACCTGAAGGCAGCACAGCAATGGGTCTTGCCCAAGGCTCATGTTAACCTTTACCTGTTGCCTCCTATGTTCAGTTAAGACCCTATGGCTCTACAGTCAGTAGGTGGTGGAGCAAGCCTGGCTTGTATGTTTTTCTTCAGTGTGGCAAGTTCCCTCAGTGCCTGGGCCAGTCCAGAAGTGCCATCTGGGAGCCAGGGACTAGAGTTGGACACCTTAAGAATCTACCTGGTGCTCTATCCTACTGTGGCTGAAGTGGCATGCATGGCACAAGTCATAGTCCTTCCCACTCTTCCCTCCCCTTTCTGCATGCAGTTGAGGCTCTTCCTGTGGCCACCACTGTCCCAGGCCCACAGCGAGTACTGCTTAGCTACTGCCAATATTCATTCAAGGCCCAAGAGCTCTTCAGTCAGCTTGAAGTAAATGCTGCCAGGCCTGGGACTCTCCCTTCAGGGCAGTGGGCTGCCCTCTGGCCCAGGGCAGGTCCAGAAATGCCATCCAAGAGCCAAGCCTGAAAGTGGGGACCCCAAGAGCTCACTTAGTACTCTACCCCACTGTGGCTGAGCTGGTACCCAAGGTGTAAGCCAAAATCTTCTTCAAACTTCACTCTACTTTTCTCAAACAGAAGGAGTCTCTCTCCCTAGCCACAACAGATAGGAATGTGCTAGGTCACACCTGAAGCTAGCATGTCCCTGAATGTCACCCAAGGCTAAGTACTTCCTGGGTGCTGCTGCTGCTGATTTAGGGCCTGAGGGCTCTTTCTTCAGCAGGTGATGACTCCTGCCAGGACTGGTTCCTTCTAGCCCAGGGTGTGTCTATAAGTGTCGTCCCAGAGCTAAGGCCTCAGGACTCTCCCTGGTGCCTTCTACTGTGGCTGACTTGGTAACCAAGTTGCAAGACAAGATTCTCTTTACTTTTTCCTCTCTTCTCCTTAAGAGGAAGGAAGGAGTCTCTCCTAGGGCTGTGATCTGTACTGCCTGAGGCTGGGGAGATGGTGGGACATGCACTCTATTGGCGGCCCCAGCTGGTATCTCAGTAGGCTGTGTGCCCCCCAAGTCTGCTAGTCCCGCGTAGCACAAGGACTTGTCCAGGAATTGCAGTCCTGGTGGCCTAGACTGCCTTTCAAGTTTATTTAGCACCACAGAGCCCTTTAGCCCATAGTGGCAGGGCATGCCAGAACTTGGGTTCTGACCACTGGGATGGGTGATACCCCTCTAGCCAGGACTGGTCTAAATGTTCCCTCCCTGGGTGTCAGCTGAGTTCTTCATGGTGTTGTGTTGCACTGTGACAGGACAGCATGGAGTTCCAATGCAAAGTCTCACAATCACTGTGCTCTCCCTCCCCCACATGCACAGATTCTCTCTCCGCATCAGGTGGCTGCTGCCAGGGTGTGGGAGGGGGTGGCATCGGCAATTCAAGATTGTCTTCCTACCTACCTCGTTGCCCCTTTTGGTGATATGAAGTTAAAACCGGGTCCTGTGATCACTCACCTGATTTTTGGCTCTCATAAAGGTGCCCATTTGTGTGGATAGTTGGTCAATTTGCTGTTCCTATTTGGAGGACAATTGGTTGAGGCATCATTTGATCATTGTGCGCTGCCTCCTCCTAAGCTGGAATTGACTTGAACAATGGTGAACAAAATAATTCATTGTTGCTTAAAATACAAAACTTCGGGGTGTTTTGATATGCATTAAAAAATGGCTGCTCCAACTGTTAACAGCCATCCATCAAAATCCAACCAAAGACAGAGAGAGAAAAGATTCTTCCTTGTGGAAATGTAATGTCTACTTAAAGATGTTGACATTTAACTTTCTCTGGAGTCAGAAAGAAAGGGATGAGGTTAAGACATCTAACATTTGTTGAGTACAGTCCCTGTGAGAGGCTCTGTATTACGCCCTGTGTCCTATTTAACTGTTATCCCATTAACTCTTAGAGAGGGAGGCAGTTCATAAGTCCATTTTATAGAAGAGAAAATGAGGACTTAGAGTGGAGTTTGTATTTGAGTTCAAGGCTTCATGTCTCCATAGCCTGCATGCCCACATCACCATATCTTTTTTTTCTCTTTTTAAAATTTTTTATTTTTTAAAAATTTTTGTGGGTACATAGTAGGTGTATATATTTATGTGCTACATGAAATGTTTTGATACAGGCATGCAATCCCTCAAGCATTTATCCTTTGTGTTTCAAACAATCCAATAATACTCTTTTAGTTATTTTTAAATGTACAATTAAATTGTTTTGATTATAGTCCCTATGTTGTTCTATCAAATATTAGATCTTATTCATTCTTTCTAACTATATTTTTCGTGCCCATTAACCATACCCACCTCCCCACCACACCTCACTACCCTTCTCACCTTCTGGTAACCATTCTTGTATTCTCTAACTCCATGAGTTCAATTATTTTTATTTTTAGGTCCCACACGTAAGTGAGAATATGTGATGTTTGTCTTTCTGTGCCTGGCTTATTTCACTTAACAAAATGACCTCCAGTCCCATACATGCAGTTACAAATGACAGGATCTCGTGCTTTTTTATAGCCAAATAGTACTCCATTGTGTATAGGTACCACATTTTCTTTATCCATTCATCTATTTTTTTTATTATACTTTAAGTTCTGGGGTACATGTGCACAATGTGCAGGTTTGTTACATATGTATACATGCGTCATGCTGGTGGGCTGCACCCATTAACTCATCATTTACATTAGGTATTTCTCCTAATGCTATCCCTCGCCCCTCCCCCACCCCCCACCCCATGACAGGCCCCGGTGTGTGATCTTCCCCACCCTATGTCCAAATGTTCTCATTGTTCAATTCCCACCTATGAGTGAGAACATGGCGGTGTTTGGTTTTCTGTCCTTGTGATAGTTTGCTGAGAATGATGGTTCCAGCTTCATCCATGTCCCTACAAAGGACATGAACTCATCCTTTTTTATGGCTGCATAGTATTCCATGGTGTATATGGGCCACATTTTCTTAATCCAGTCTATCACTGATGGACATTTGGGTTGGTTCCAAGTCTTTGCTATTGTGAATAGTGCCGCAATAAACATACGTATGCATGTGTCTTTATAGCAGCATGATTTATAATCCTTTGGGTATATACCCAGTAATGGAATTGCTGGGTCAAATGGTATTTCTATTTCTAGATCCTTGAGGAATCACCACACTGTCTTCCACAATGGTTGAACTAGTTTACAGAGTTTACATTCCCACCAACAGTGTAAAAGTGTTCCTATTTCTCCACATCCTCTCCAGCACCTGTTGTTTCCTGACTTTTTAATGATCGCCATTCTAACTGGTGTGAGATGGTATCTCATTGTGGTTTTGATTTGCATTTCTCTGATGGCCAGTGAACATCACCATATCTTGTCAGAAGGATTCTTCTTATCCACAGCTGTCGTTTGTTATGGCCTTCGTTGATGACATTCAGCATTGACCTTTTGGATAAGGTATTCAGTAGCTAAGATTCACTGACTCCAGAGAAAGGTATTTTTCATCATGTTTTTCTTCTGAACAAAATGTGAAAAGAACATGTGAGTACCTCTCTCACTCCCAGCAAATAATAGTTGCATCACCTCCAAATGTTACTTGATGTTTTGAAGCTTTCATTTCCCCTGCAAGATAAAATGCAATGAAGTGACACAGAAAAGAAGACATTCTATGCTGTCATCACACTAGGCCGTGATGGTGATTTATGGATGGTCTGCTTTCTTTGTGCACTTAATATTTTTGTACCAAAAAACCTGAAAAGTATCAAAATCCCCTTTTAACAGATTAACAGGCTGAGATGGGTTACAGTGAGCAAGCCAGGAAGTGGTAGAGCTGGGATCCACACCCTGGTCTGTCTGAGTCCAGATGTAATCATCTTGCGTTTACTATGGCATGTTTCCCTTATGTTAAGAGTTGCTGACATAGACAGTGCATGTCATTCCTTTTGGTATGGTCTTCCTCCTTTCTAGTTTTTTTCTGCCTGGAAGATCCAGGCACTCAAGAGAATGGAACTTCCATGTACATTTCCAGAATCCCTAGCATAAAAGCTTAGAGGATCTACCCTGAAACCAACAAGTCTAGGATACATATTTCTGCCTGTTTTTTCAGAGGTAGGAAGGGGCAGGCAGATGAGAAATTGACAGGAACAGTAGAATTATCCTCAGGGGGGTTGGGTGCTTTACTTAGTGAGAAAGCCATGGAAGGTGACATTTCTAACTGTGTTTTAATTGGAGTACAGTCCTAAGAGAGGAGCTCTGCAGAAATAGCTGTTACCTGGGGTCGGGAATGTTAAAGACCTTCTAAGAGCTTGATGGTAATCACAGCTGGACCCAGCTATCAGGAGAGGGACTGCAACGTACCTGAGAAACCTTCAGAATACTTAAGGGAAGCAGAGCCAGGGGAAGTGATTTTGGTAGTAGTCCATGAGAAAAGAAATGATGTTTTGAAATGCACATGAACTAAAATTTAAATCCTGCTCTCTCAGTAGCTATGCAGCCTTAGGCAAGTTAATATCTTTGACCTTAGTATTTCTCAGATGTAAAGAGGGATAATTACCTACTCAGAACCTCACCTCTCCCAAGAAAGGTTTCCTGACCATGTGCTGGCCCATCCTTTACATTGGGATTAAGGTACCCCCCTCTGTTTTTCCAGGCTTCCTTGACTTTAATTCTGTTTTAGCTCTAATTAAGGGGCTCTGAAATGATTTTTCTGCAAGCTTGTGAGAAATTTGAGGACTGGGAACCAGCCTGAAACATGTCTGTTCCCCTCTGAGTCAACACAGTGCCTGGGATCTGGTGTCCAGTAGGGATTTAAAACGTATTGATTGAATGAGAAATGATGACAGGATCTACATAGATCAAAAAGGATAGTTGTTATTTTACCTGTTACCTATTTAATAGTGATATTAAATAAAATACAAATGAAACTAGGACCGGGGAAGGCAGGGTAAGTTGTGTCTTTCACATCAACCTTCATATGTTCCCTAATGTTTTCTTCCTTCATGTACCTAGGACAGTCTTGTTCAAACACAAAGGCGGTTTCATTTTGGGTCTATACTAGCTAGTTCCCTAGAAAGGTCTTAAATACAAAGTGAATGGAATACAAAATAACCTCCCTCATTGTTTTGTTTGTTTGTTTCCTGGACAAATGACACAATGCACACAGAACTGCTACTTTTGTGATTTTGTGAGTAATGGTATAGATGTGCACAGGTCATGGATGTGGCCCCAGTGATCCATGGAATTGTCAAGTCCAGGCGAGTGCTGCCTCTCTCATAATGATGCAGCATGCCTTGATTTCTCCCACTTCTTCGCTCACTACCTGATCCTGTCTCACTGATGTCACCTTCCTTTTCCCTTTACCCTACCTTGCAGAGACTTCTAATTCAGAAACCAAACCCTTTTTAGTGGCCCTGTGTTTATGCATCAGAGTAAAATGTTAAATGCTTCCAAAACGTACAAGACCCTACAACATCTGGCCCATTTCCTCTTTGACTTTGTCCCTACCACTCCCCATGGGTCACACATCTCTAGCAGACCTGGACTCTGCAGCTTCTGGGTTGTGTCAGGCAGGCTCCTTCCCTCCTCAAGGCCTTTGCTCTAGCCATTCCCTCTGCTTGGAATGCTCCTTTCCCATATCTACAAGGATAACTTCCTCACTAACCTCGAGGCCTTGATCACTTCTCACCTTCTAGATGAGGCCTACCCAGGCCACCTTATGATGGACTGCTAAACCCACTCTTCCTTGCCACCCTGTTGCTGATACTTCTGATCCCCTTTTCCTTGGCCCAAGTTTCCTTTCTGTTATAATATTTTGCATCTAACAGACTATGTAATTACTTAGTGATGATTATTGCTGTTCTCTTTCCTAGCCAATGATGGCTTCTGCTAGAGTATTAGCTCCTGATGGTAGAGATCTTTGTCTCTTGCTCACTGGTATATCCCAAGCAGCCCAGATCTCTGCTGAGCATACACTGGAGTAACTCAGAAAATACCTGTGGATGTAATGAATGTGTTTGTGTCCTGTGCTAGATGGGAGACTTGTGAGGGAAAGGGCCATGTTTTGTTGGTCTTTGTAAACCTACCATCCACACTCTCTGATACAACCAGAAGGGCACTACTGAATAGTCGTTGAATTAATTAATCTTTTGAAAATAACACTTATAGGGAAAACATTCTCTTTGTAGTCTGAAGCTATTCCAGTAGTTGCCATTTGTGTCGGCACCACATAGGTACCAAATGCCATAGAAACACAGCTGGGCAGCTGTGAGATACCTAAGGGCAGAAGTCTCATTCATTTTCCATGACCTCTTTACAGAGTAGCACAGTTCCTACTACACAGCATGACTTAAGGTGGTGCTTTCAGCTCTCTGGTTTTATCTGGGTAGACATGTACTGTGATTTACATATTGTATTTTATTTTCATATGGTAGTGGCTTTCAGAAAGAAACACGATTATATAATTAAACACAATGAAAGCAGAACGATGTTATGAAAGAGTTGAAAATAAAGTGGACGCTATTGTTGTGTAATAGGACACATAATTATGGATGGGCTACACTAGGCACTTCATGTACCTTTTTCATTTAACCCTAATGAAAATCCTTCAAATGCAATGTTGTCATTCCCATTTTCACAAGGGAGAAGATTGAGATCTAAGGCATTATGTAACTTGCCCAGTATCTGACCGCTAGGAAGTAGCTGAATGAATGGAATCTTCCAGGCTTATTGGTGAGAACACCCCACAAAGACGGCAGTATAGGCAGACGCCCACCACTTAACTTGCCCCTGGAGTTCTCTCTGCTCCCCTCCCCATTTCTCATGCACACATCTCTGCAACATTTTCTTCCCATCTGCTGATACTTTCAGAAGCTCCTCATCGTAAAGGTTGTTCTCCTGCTCCTTTGGCCAAATGCTGGAAAATTCAACACTAATTTCTGCAGAGGCAGAGGAATGGAGTTTGTTTCAAGTCCTTGCGAAGGGATAAAATGATTGGTACTTACAGCTGCTTCAAGGTCTTGATGAGGCTGGATCTGGAGGAGGGTCTTTTATGCAAGCTAGTCCCTGCATGAGAGAATTCCAGTCTTGGAAGGATGCCTTCCCCTCCACAAAGACATCAGGCCAGCCCACGAGGAAGATAGTTTACTTATCAATGACACTGTGTACCCACAGGCTCAGGCCAGTATCGTCAGAAGCAGAACAGGCTTTCCAAGGTCACCAAGCTGTTCTAAAACTTCACAAATTCATTAGATGAAGATAGCAAGGCATATACACGTATCAAAATTGTGATCAGGAAATGGCTGCATTCCCTGTTCCACACTAAAACGTCTCATACCGCCAATGAACTCAGCCAGTTCTGGAGAGATTTCCACCATGAACGAGTGTTTCTGACTGTGGGCTCTGGGCCAGCCATTCTCTGGGAGTACAAGATGGGAAAAATATGAGGTTTCTCTTTCCCTTTTTCCATCCTTTTCCATGTTATTTATTTTGAGGCAAGTTTGAAAATCAGTGGTTGTGTTAGTAGTTTTCCTAAACTACAATAGATATCCTCTGAGGGAACACCCATGACACTCTGAGATTCTTTCACTTTAGCTTTGATCAAATGGCTTTTACTACCAGCCTACATCTCAGAAGGGTGATTTTTGCATCTGACGAACTTCTTATTATGTGGAATTCCTAAAATTCTAATAAAGAAATTATATTGGCTGAAGGCGGTTTCTCTTAACTACAATATCAGAATACATAATAATTGCTGTTTCAGGCCCACCATGTATCAGGTGCTTGACATATCTTACTGATAGTTTTCATAAATTCCCTGTGACGTAAGTTTCTTTCTTCCAGTTTCACAGATGAGGAAATTTAAGTTCAGAAGGATAGACTACTTGCCCCTGTTCACACAGCTGGGAAGTGCAGAGCTGGGATTTAAGAGGCATGCATCACAGGCCATTGCCTACATTGATCATTATCCCCACATTTTACACAGTCTTGTAAAGAAATCCCTGTGTCTCTGAAAGCCACTAATGTAAATTTTAAAATTCCATACCGCTGTTACATCATCCGTCTATTTTAGAGTTTGACTCGTGACCAATGGTATTTTTCCTTTCCTGTGAAATATTTAGTTTACAGTATATTTGGGGGTGGCAGATTTGAAAAGATATATATATGACTAAGTTAAGTAATGTTGATTTACCCCTTTTTGTGTGCTGAAAACCATGCTATGCACTGTGTAGAGGCCCATGGACAAATGAATCTGCTTTCTATCCCTGTGACATCTACCAGCTTCTAGAAGACTTTGCATGGCTCCTGATACACAAAAGCCACATATAGGGTACCTATGTGGAAAGTAACTAGTGTACTGCCTCCAGTTTGAAAGTGGGTGTTTTCGCTATCACTGTTTCATTACGAAATGCATTCATTTAGTAAACCCTCTGCAATGCCTGTATGTTTCATGCAGTGTAACTGACTGACAGAGCATATGTGAAGACCAAGTAAAAACTGGTTCTTGTTCTTAACCATCTCCTAGGAAAACAAACAAACAGAAGAATGTAAATTCTCATTCATAGGCTTTACAGGGCATATTTGCAGTAGAAAGAGAGAAAAGAGGGAGAAGACACAAAAAAATGTGAGGGAGAAAGAGTAGAGGAATTAGGAGCAGGATTCACATCTGGAGGACTGAATCCTTGTGATTATGAACATGCATGTCTGTGCTTGAAAATGCCGCTGTTTGTGGGTCCAGAGGCTTGATTTCATATTCCTGCATGTTTATGCTTTTCACCTAAACACTTAAATAATTGGATTAACAGTCTTATATTCATTCATTAATCTCTCCAGTTAATTCATTTTTAAATCAATCACTTTTTACTTGTAAAGTGTAGGGGAATTTCTTTTTTATTATTATACTTTAAGTTCTGGGGTACATGTACACAATGTGGAGGTTTGTTACATAGGTATACATGTGCTATGGTAGTTTGCTGCACCCATCAACCTGTCATCTACATTAGGTATTTCTCCTAATGCTATCCGTCCCCTAGCCCCCCACCCCTGACAGGCCCCGTTGTGTGATGTTCTCCTCCCTGTATCCATGTGTTCTCATTGTTCAACTCCCACTTATGAGTGAGAACAAACGGTGTTTGGTTTTCTGTTCTTGTGTTAGTTTGCTGAGAATGATGGTTTCCAGCTTCATCCATGTCCCTGCAAAGGACATGAACTCCTCCTTATTTATGGCTGCATAGTATTCCATGGTGTATATGTGCCACATTTTCTTAATCCAGTCTATCATTGACGGGCATTTGGGTTGGTTCCAAGTCTTTGCTATTGTGAACAGTGCCACAATAAACATATGTGTGCATGTGTCTTTATAGTAGAATGATATATAATCCTTTGGGTGTATACCCAGTAATGGGATTGCTGCGTCAAATGGTATTTCTAGTTCTAGATCCTAGAATTGCCACACTGTCTTCCACAATGGTTGAACTAATTTACACTCCCACCAACAGTGTAAAAGTGTTCCTATTTCTCCACATCCTCTCCAGCATCTGTTGTTTCCTGACATTTTAATGATCACCTTTTTAACTGGCATGAGATGATATCTCATTGTGGTTTTAATTTGCATTTCTCTAATGACCAGTGATGATGAACATTTTTTCATATGTTTGTTGGCTGCATAAATGTCTTCTTTTGAGAAGTGTCTGTTCATTTCCTTCACCCACTTTTTGATGGGTTTGTTTTTTTCTTGTACATTTGTTTAAGTTCTTTGTAGATTCTGGATATTAGCCCTTTGTCAGATGGATAGATTGCAAAAATTTTCTCCCATTCTGTAGGCTGCCTGTTCATTCTGATGATAGTTCCTTTTGCTGTGCAGAAGCTCTTTAGTTTGATTAGATCCCATTTGTCAATTTTGGCTTTTGTTGCCATTGCTTTTGGTGTTTTAGTCACAAAGTCTTTGCCCATGCGTATGTCCTAAATGGTATTGCCTAGGTTTTCTTATAAGGTTTTTATAGTCTTAGGTTTTATGTTTAAGTCTTTAATCCATCTTGAATTAATTTTTGTATAAGGTGTAAGGAAGAGATCCAGTTTCAGCTTTCTGCATATGGCTAGCCAGTTCTCCCAACACCATTTATTAAATAGGGAATCCTTTCCCCATTGCTTGTTTTTGTCAGGTTTGTCAAAGATCAGATGGTTGTAGATGTGTGGTGTTATTTCTGAGGCCTCTGTTCTGTTCCATTGGTCTATATCTCTGTTTTGGTACCAGTACCATGATCTTTTTGTTACTGTAGCCTTGTAGTATAGTTTGAAGTCAGGTAGCATGATGCCTCCAGCTTTGTTCTTTTTGCTTAGGATTGTCTTGGCTGTGCGGGCTCTATTTTGGTTCCATATGAACTTTAAAGTAGTTTTTTCCCAATACTGTGAAGAAACTCCATGGTAGCTTGATGGGGATAGCATTGAATCTATTAATTACTTTGGGCAGTATGGCCATTTTCATGATATCGATTCTTCCTTTCCATGAGCATGGAATGTTTTTCCATTTGTTTGTGTTCTCTCTTATTTCCTTGAGCAGTGGTTTGTAGTTCTCCTTGAAGAAGTCCTTCACATCCCTTGTAAGTTGTATTCCTAGTTATTTTATTCTCTTTGTAGCAGTAGTGAATGGGAGTTCACTCGTGATTTGGCTCTCTGTTTGTCTGTTATTGGTGTATAGGAATGCTTGTGATTTTTGCACATTGATTTTGTATCCTGAGGCTTCGCTGAAGTTGCTTATCAGCTTAAGGAGATTTTGGGGTTGAGATTATGGGGTTTTCTAAATATACAATCATGTCATCTGCAAACAGAGACAATTTGACTTCCTCTTTTCCTAATTGAATACCCTTTATTTCTTTCTCTTGCCTGATTGCCCGGGCCAGAACTTCCAATACTGTGTTGAATAGGAGTGGTGAGAGAGGGCGTCCTTGTCTTGTGCCGGTTTTCAAAGGGAATGTTTCCGGTTTTTGCCCATTCAGTATGATATTGGCTGTGGGTTTGTCATAAATAGCTCTTATTATTTTGAGATACATTCCATCAATACCTAGTTTATTGAGTTTTTAGCATAAAGGGCTGTTGAATTTTGTCAAATGCTTTTTCTGCATCTATTGAGATAATCATGTGGTTTTTGTCATTGGTTCTGTTTATGTGATGGATTACGTTCATTGATTTGTGTATGTTGAACCAGCCTTCCCACTGTGAGGACATTTCAGAAACTGAGAGATTATTAGAAATGCCAACATCGATTATGAAGGCAGGAAGTCAGCAATACACTGGTACTGAAAGCTATTGACAAATGGGAGCTGGGTTAAAAGTTAGAAAGTCCCCATGTTCCATGCACTATGTTAGGCTCTGGGTCTGGAGGCATTCAGGGACCTTGTAGCTCTCTTCATGAAGAAAATCATGCAGGCATATCTTAACCCCAGTGGCAGTGGTCTGTAACGATTTGTCACAATTATTTATCAGGGAAGTGTTTTACACATACACACACACACCCACGTATGCACACACCTCTTATAAATTAGAATCCTGGAACTCTGATTGAATCACAGAGATAGCTGGTGTTGGAGACTCTAAAGCCTCAAGGAACGTCTATCACATGAGTTTTGCATAATAAGTTATTTTAGTTTAATTCGGAGACACTGCCTGCCAGTCCTCTGGCTTTGCTTGTCTGTTGTAGCCCTACAGGAGAACCTTGGAACTGAAATATCTGCCTTATTTAAAGGGCTGGCACAGAAGGGGCAGCCCCAGCATCTGAGCCCTTCACACTGAGAATGACACTGTCTTACCTGAGGGTGTCCTCCATTGTTGCTGTCATACTTTAAGCTGCCTGTTCTCATGGCTGTATTACAATCAACCTTTGCTCCACAGTTAACATTCTCAGTGAGTTTAGCCATACTTACTTTAATTTGTACATTAGAGCTATGTAAGCTTATGTCCGAGCCAGAAATTATTCTTCATCCTCTGCAGTGATTTAGATAACGCAGTGCATCACTTTAAGCACAACAGATTCCATGTAGTAATAACTTAAATACCTGTATATTAGTTTTCTATTGCTGCATAAAAAGTTATTATTTTTATTGGTTCATCTTTTAATCTTTCTACTTAGGATTAGAGTAGTTTACACACCACAGGTACAGTGTTATAATATTCTGTGTTATTCTGTGTACTTACTATTACCTGTAAGTTTTGTACGTTAAGGTGATTATTTATTGCTCATTAATGTCCTTTTCTTTCTGACTGAAGTATCCCCTTTAGAATTTCTTGTAGGACAGGTTTGGTATTTATGAAATCCCATAGCTTTTGTTTATCTGGGATTGTCTTTATATCTCTTTTACATTTGAAGGATATTTTTGCTGGACATACTATTCTAGGGTAAAAGTTTTTTCCTGCAGTGCTTTAAATATGTCATGCCACTCTCTCCTGGCCTGTAAGGTTTCCACTGAAAAGTCTGCTGCCAGAAGTATTGGAGCTCCATTGTATGTTATTTGTTTCTTTTCTCTTTCTGCCTTTAGGATCCTTTCTTAATCCTTGAGCTTTGGGAGTTTGAGTATTAAATGCCCTGAGTTAGTCTTCTTTGGGTTAAATCTGCATGGTGTTCTATAGCCTTCTTGTAGTTGGATAGTGATACCTTTCTCTAGGTTTGGGAAGTTCTCTTATTATCCCTTTGAGTAAACTTTCTACCCCTATATCTTTTGCTATCTCCTCTTTAAGGCCAATAAGTCTTAGGTTTGCCTTGTTTGGTTATTTCTAGATTCTGTAGATGTGCTTCATTGTTTTTTATTCTTTTTTTCTTTTGTCTCCTCTGACTTTGTATTTTCTGTTGTGATGTTTAAATAAAGTAATAAAAGCTTTTAGTAAAGTGCTTAGCACAGAAGTAATTTTTCAAAATGTGATATTTTGAGTATGAAAATTTATAATAATGAATTGTAATGGAGAAAATAAGGATCAATGGGTACATTAAAAATAAGTAGTGTCTATTTTATCACAATTTTTGTTATCTTTGGATACTACTGATAGCCAAAGAGATTCAATTATGGGAAAAACCTCAAAATTATAGTAAACCTTATTAAGCCAATGCCAAATCTAGAGATTCATTGAGCATGGAAATGCAGAAACATGAAGAATGATTCTGGAAGCAGGCCTCAGGCTGTGGTGACAGGCTGGTAGGATTTTAATATGAGAAACAAAAGTGAAGAGCAGCAACTACTCCTACAACCCGTGGAACTAGAACACCATACTTCCTCTACCATGGCCAACACCATACTTCCTCTACCCTGTGCTGTAAAGAGAAAATCATTTGTCAGTGTAATCCATTAGAATGAGAGCTAATGGATATGACTTTTTTACTGACTTATCCATACCAACTAGAACAGTGCCTGGCAGATAGAGGACATTCAATAAATGTTTGCAGAATGAATAAACAAAATTTTTGGTCAATTTCAAATATCTCGTTAGGATAACTAAAGAGAGGAGGAAACTGACGCTCAGAGAAGTTGAGAAGCATGTCCAAGGCCATACAACTGGTAAGAGACAGAGAGAATTGACAGTGTGGCAATTTCTCAAAGACGTAAAAACAGAAATTCCATTCGAATCAACAATCCCATTACTGGGTATGATAAATATGATAAATCATTCTATCATAAAGACACATGCACACATATGTTCACTGTAGCACTATTCACAGTAGCAAATACATGGAATCAACCTAAATTCCCATCAGTGGTAGATTGGATTAAGAAAATGTAGTACATATACATGATGGAATACTATGCAGCCATAAAAAATAATGAGATTATGTCCTTTGCAGGAACATGGATGAAGCTGGAGGCCATTGTCCTTAGCAAACTGGCACAGGAACAGAAAACCAAATACTACATGTTCTCACCTATAAGTGGAAGCTAAATGATGAGAACACATGGACACATAGAAGGGAAAAACACCCACTGGGGCCTATCGGAGGGTAGAGCATGGGAGGAGAGAGAAGATCAGGAAAAATAACGTATGGGTGGTAAGCTTAATACCTGGGTGACAACAGTCTGTACAACAAACCCCCATGAGGCAAGTTTACCTATTTAACTAATGTGCACATGTACTCCTGAACTTAAAATAAAACTTTAAAAAAAAGTAGAGAGAAAGAGAGGTAGAATTCCATCCTGGCCTGAAGTCTTGGTTGTACTCTTCTCTCTGGATGATGGACCTTCCCAAAAAGATTAACTTGTACAAATTCCATGTTTCCAAGAGTTTAAGTGGAAGCCCCATGTGCACCCAACTGTGTATCCAAGACTAGTACAAAGGTCAGGTAATTAATTCAACAAATATTTATTGATCAATTTCAGCCTCTGAGAATACAGCAGGGAGCACAACAGACAGATAGCTTACTCTCATCAATATTTTATTCTAGTGTATAGCAACAGAAAATAAAAGAACACAGAAAACTTAAGATGGTGAAGAAGGCAAATCTTTATTAACAACCAGAGAATTCTCTAGCATGTGTGTGTATGAAGGAGAGAATGGATACAGAGGTGTGAGAGAGCTTGTTCAGTTCAGGGAAACTGGCTGGTGGCAGAATGGGATATAGGCTGGGGATTGAAGTGGGAAGTTAGAATGTAGAAGCCATAAGAAGTTGAGCCACTTAACATCTTTGAGACTAGGACTTATTTCCAGGAAAATACGTATTCAAACATCGAGAAAATATGTGGGAAATGTTGTCTAAAGCTCAAATCTAAGAACATTAATGTTATGTACATCTATTGAACAATAATGCCAATAATAATAACTGGTATTTTTGAGTGTTTGCTTTTTGTTAGGCACTGTGCTTGTTGCTTTATATGTTTATTTCATCCATGCAATGAAGAGTAGTGAAGATTTTTATATTTTATAAGGTTGGTTAGTGGTAGATGGTAGATACTAGGATTAAAGCTCAACTCTGTATCATTTCAAAAGAGCCTGTTTTTTTGTTTGCTTGTTTGTTTGTGCTTTCCAGAGTTTCACTCAGGCAAGTGGTAGTCACCAAGATGAATTGAGTGGTACACAAAGTTCAAAAAGGCAATTATGAAGATTAAATGACAGAGCACTTACAGAGTGCTTATTAAAAGGAAATCAATTATACTGATCATTTCTATTTGTTTTTAATTTTTAGAATTTTATACTTTTTATATTTTATTATATTAAGTTTATGAACTATTTGCCATGACACACAATGGGGTTTTTTCATCTTTTAAATAGTGATATAACATTTCCTTTTAAGTGAGTTTGAGTTAAGGATGAGATAATATAATGAAATTAGAATAAAATGAAATAGTTCTCTGGGGGTGGGGGGATGATAAAATGTAAATTGTTAAGAAACATCAAAATGGATTTGTGTGTATCATGAAAATTCTAAAATATTACATTAATGATTGAGATGCTTTTGAAAATTCTGCCTGAGTCAGGCTTTTTGATGAGAAGTTTGCCAGTTACTATGTGGGCTATTATACGAAAATTTCTCAGTGAGATTTTCCCAGAAAACCTCACAGTTGCTTAATAGTTTGCTCAGAACTTGATGCTCAAAAGCTACGCAAATGGTGCCTACAAAAATAGCATGCGTTATATGAAGTTCCTATTGGAAGTGTATGTTTTTCCTATCTGTGGTCTCTATAAAATATTAATTTTTATGATAGCAAAGGCTCAGTTATGCCCACCTTATTTCCAGAAGTGTTCTGTACGCTGGATATAAAAAGATCAATGAAACATGATCTATTACAGTTGTGAATTTCACAATACTGTGTCAGAGGCAGATACGTAAGTGAAAAAGAACAAAATAGGAACTGCAGATTCTTAAATATAAATCTATACAGACTACAGTGGGAGTCCAAAGGAGACACAGGGGAAGTAGACTAGAGAAATGGACAGAGAAGTCATGGCCTGAGATGTAGGATAAGAGTAGGAGAGCTCTTCTGTTAATGTGAGAGTGCTTGGCTGTGACAGTTACTTGCATCTTTGAGTTTATATCCATGATTATGTCAATGTAAGCCAGAATAGCATGTCTTTCCCCTGTAAATTAATATAACCTAATTATCAGACATTTATTCAGAAGTTCTTCCAACCAAAAAAGAAAACTGTTTGAGGACCTATGTTAAAAAAATCAATCATTTTTTATTTGTTAAGTTTTCAGAGACTTGCCAAATGAAGTTCACTTATGAAGTTAAATCAGAGGCTAGAAGATGTGCAGTCAGTAAATAAGCATATGAAAATATGCTCAATATAATTTGTCATCAGATAATTGCAAATTAAAACCATAATGAAATACTGTTACATGCTTATTAGAATGGCTAAAACACATACACAAAAAAACCCTGACAATATAATATGCTGGCAGGGATGTGGAGAAAAAACAAAGTCTCATTCATTGCAGTGGGAATGCAAAATGGTACAGACACTTTGAAAGACAGTTTGACAGTTTCTTACACAGCTAGACATAGTCTTACTATAAGACCCAGAAACCACTGTTTTAGGTATTTTAACCAATTAACTTGAAAACTCATGTTCAAATAAAAATCTACAAACAAATGTATATTGTAGCTTTGCTTATAAATGCCAACAACTGGAAGCAACCAGGATGTTCTTCAATCGGTGAATGGTTAAAGAAACTGTGGTACATCCATACAACAGAATGTTATTGAGTGATAAGAAGAATGAGATATCAAATCATTAAAAGACATAGAAGTACCTTATATGCATGCTGCTAAGTGAAAGAAGTCAGTCTAAAAAGGCTACATATTGAATGATTCCAATTATATGACATAAGATAGAGGCAAAACTATAGAGACAGTAAAACAATCAGTGGGTGCCAGGGGTTTGGAGATGAGAGGGAGTGATGAGTAGATGGAGCAAAGAGGATTTTTAGGGCAGTGAATTTATTCTGTATAATACTACAATGGTGGGTATATAACATTATGTATTTATAAAATCTCATATAACTTTACTTCACAAAGAATAAACCTTAAGGTATGTAAATTTAAAACAAAATTTCTTAGGTCAGAAAGTTCCACAAAGGAATGCAGACTGTGACAAGATAATGTAAATGTATTACAAGTGCTTGAAAAAAAAAACCCATGGAAGTGGAGGGGGAAGATGCTTAAATAACTCTGGAAATAAGTGAAGTCTATAAGAATAAAGGCAAAAGTAACTACTCGTAACCACTGTATTTGATAAAGTTGTATCTCCTATGAGGTATGGGTTAATCATGCTAATACTGTTATACGTGTATAGAGGTAGAAACCAGGTTTTCTGACTGTAGGAATGTAAATTTACAGATAAGAAAGGGGAGGAGACTAGAGTCATTCATGTAACAATGGGTTAGAGTTGGAGATATCAGTATGAACTTATGTTTAGCCTAATATAGATACAGATAATTTTATATAAAATATTTATAGATATTGGTATATACATGGGTTAGTAGCCACACATATTTTTTTTTCTGTTTGCTGAGGCCTTAAAGAAATGACACTAAAGTAGAAAAGAGCACACCTAGCACCCAGCTCTTGTTTTCTAATACTATTTTCCAATAAAAGGAATCAGGGCTCCTTTGAGAAATGGATGATTCTAGGACTGGTGCAGTAAATATATATGATGAGCATGGAACATCTTGTGGAACCAGAAAATAAGAGAATGCTATTATACAAGCAAAACAACAAACAAAAAAGTCCACCACATAGGTGGGGGTTTGTTAAAGAAGCATAGGAACCAACTGAAAGAGCTCCCAATGACAAAAGTATAACAATTTGAACAACAAAATAAAGTAACATTAGATTATAATGCAATGTGTAAAGTAAATACCCAGGAGTCTATACTGATATAAATAAATGATTGAATGAATGAAGAGAAGGGAAAAATCTCCCATGTAGAAGATTTCCAAATAATTTATGTAGATAAAGAGAAGGAACATAACTCCCCAGTTCTTAAGTATGAAGTATGGGATGCACGTTGTCACTTCCTTCAAAGAGTACGATATAGAAATGGGGGAGTTTTACAGTGGAGAAACCTGACAAATACTATCTCAGCAAGGTCATCAAGGCCAACATCAATAATCATAAATCATATGAATAGTATGTATCATCGATATGATGTGATTAACATGCCACTTTACCTTTGCGGCTTTCTCCCAATTACCCACAACCTGGTATTATCATGAGATCATCATCAAACTCTAATCATAAGGCATCTTACAAAATAACTGACCATTACTCCTCAAAACTGTGAAGGCTATCAAAACAAGCAAAGTCTGAGAAATTACCACAGACAAAAGGAACCTAAAAAGACATGACAACCAAAAATAATGTGGTATTCTAGAACAAAAAAAGAACATTAGGTTAAAAAAATAAGGAAATATAAATAAACTATGGGCTTAATTAATCATAATGTATTTATATTGGTTCATTAACTGTGACAAATGAAACATGCCAATAAAGGATTTTACAGATAAGGGAAAGTGTGTGTAAGGTGCATGGAAATTCTGCTATCTTCTCAATTTTTCTGTAAACCTAGAGCCCTTCTAAAAAATACAGTATAATTAAAATACAACTTTTTATACTTTGTGGGGTGCTGTGAAAGTGGCAGAGGGAAATTATAACATGAAATCTGTGTTTCAGGAAAGAATAAATATCTAAATTCAAAATCTAGGCTTTTACCTTAGAAAAGTTAATAAAATAAAATAAAATGAGTAATTTGAGCCTAAAGCAAGTAGAATTGAAGAAATAATTAAAAAATGGAGCAGAAATCAATGAAATTGAAAACAGAAAGATAATAAGAAACAAAGACACCAAAACCTGGTTTTTTAAATATGCAAATAAAATGATAAGCCTCTATCTAACCAAGAAAGTAGAAAAACAAATTGCCAGTACCAGAAATGAAAGAGGGGTTATAACTACTGAGTCCATGGTCATTAAAATGATATTGAAAAGATACTGTAAATAACTCTGTGCCAACAAATTTGATACCTTAGATGTAGTAAATGGAATTCCTAAAGATCTCAAAAAACTTATAAGCAAGTATAGCCAAGTCTGTCATATTATTTATTTTCCATTTGTTTATTCTAGTTCTTGTTCTTTGTTCTTTGAAATTTCCTTTTTACCCTTGTGTGGGTAATTTGAACAGTTTTTAGAATTTCTTCTTGATTTATTCTTAGTGTTTTGAGCATATCCCATGGTATAGTTTTCCTAGTGGTTGCCATCGGCATTAAAATGTACATGTGACTTGGCCAGGCGCAGTGGCTCATGCCTCTAATCCCAGCACTTTGAGAGGCCTAGGTGGGTGGATCATTTAAGGTCAGGAGTTTGAGAGCAGCCTGGCCAACATGGTGAAACCCAATCTCTACTAAAGATACAAAAATTAGCTGGGTTTGGTGGCACATGCCTATAATCCCAGCTACTTGGGAGGCTGAGGCAGGAGAATCGCTTGAACTCGGGAGGCAGAGGTTGCAGTGAGCTGAGATCCCGCCACTGCACTGCAGCCTGGGCAACAGAGTGAGACTCTGTCTTAAAAAAAAAATGTACATGTGACTTATCCCAGCCAAGTAGTATCAAAGTTTGACCACTTTGGGTGGAATGTGTAAGCCTCACTTCAATTTATGCTTTACTCACTTTAAAATACCATTGTCTTGAGCACCAGATGGTGTTATAATTTTTGTTTCAATCATATTATCAGCTAAAGTAATAAGTAAAGGATATACTGTTGTATATATTCATATTTGTGCTCTTTTTATCATTCCTTCTTTCTTCCTCATCCTCCACGATTCTTTCTTTTTATCATTTCATGTCTTTTTGAATAATTTCCTTTAGCCAGTTTTTAAGGATAGGTCTGCTACCAACAAATGCTTATGGTTTTCTTTCATCTAAGGTTGTCTTAATTTCTCTTTTATTCTTTTTGTTTTACCTTTTAAAAAATTTATATATATTAGTTGTACATATTTTGAGGTACATGTGATACTTTGGTGCCTGTTTACAATGTGTAATGATCAAGTCAGGGTAATTGGGATATACATCATCTAAACCATTTATCTTTTCTTTGTGTTGGGATTGTTTCGCCAGATACAGAATTCATGATTAAGAGCTCATTTCTTTTAGCACTTGAAAAACGTGGCACTTCCTTCTAGCCTCCATGTTTTCCAATGAAAATTCAGCTGTTATTCATATTGGTATATTACCCCACAGTTATGCATCATGGGCAATGACATGTAGGTAATATGTCATCTTCTCTGGCAGCTTTGAAGATCTTTTTCTTTGTGTTTAAATTTCAGAAGTTTAATTATAATGTTCTCTGGCATAGATTTCCTTTCATTTATCTATTGGTTGTTCATTCAGTTTCTTGAATTTGTAAGTTTGTATCTTTCACAAAATTTGAGATGTTTTTGTTCATTACTTTCTTTAATATTCCCTCCCACAATTTCTCTACTCTCTTTCCAGAACTTATATGATACAAAAGTTCTCTCTTGTGTTATTGTCCCACAGGCCCATGAAACTCTTCATTTTTTTCAGTCCATTTTATTTTCATTGTTCAAATTGAGTAAATTCTATTGATTTGTCCTCAAGTTTATTGATTCTATTCGCTGTCATCTCTACTTTACTATTAAGTCCATCTAGAAAGTTTTTCCTTAGCTTCAGTTGTTATAATTTTCAATTCTACAATTTCTTCTGGTTCTTTTTTATGACTTTCATTTGCTGGAATTTTTTTTTTCATTTTAAAAGAGAATCTATACAATGTCTGCCTTAAAATCTTTTTCAGATAATTCCAACTTATGATTTATGTTGGTATTGGCTTCTGTTTATTGTCTTTTCTCATTCATATTGTGAATTTACTGGTTCTTAATGTGACAAGTGATTTTTAAAAATTGAATCATGGACATTTTTATTACTATGTTAGGAGACTAATGATCATACCTAAATCTTCTATTGTAATGGAGTCACCTTGTTTTGGTTTAGTATGTAAGTTCTGGCCTACTTTTCCAGGCTTTCATTCTAATGAAAAGTTTTATGAGTCCTCGAAATGATATTCTGGTGTGATTCCGGCTTCTGGTGCTGCCAAGGCTCCTAACCAATCCATGCTGGTAACTTCTGTATGAGTAGGAGGCACACACCTGTGCTGTCTTCTGTCACTGGATGACCTTCTACACGTGGGAGGGTGGACAGAGGTGACAACTAGCTGTGATTTGTGCCACCTAATTTAGTCTCATAATGAGTATCATTATAAGTCTCATTATGAGACTAAATGAGGGTACAAATGAGTTGTGAGTTTGGTGATTCACCTACTTCCTGGGCCTCACTGATATCAGGGATGGAGTGAAAGGGAATGCTTACCAGCTCTGACTTATACTGTCTTATTCAGTCCATTGATGCATGTAGGGGTAGAAATTCCTCTGTCTGCTGAGGAATTTCTACCCCCTGACACTGTAAGGGAGAAATTGTGAAACCTAGCGATGACTAGCTCCACTTTTCACTACCTTGTTAAGTCACATTGCTGTTGGGTGAAGGTGGAGGTTCAGCTTGCTACTGGACCCTGCTGACTCTTCCCTGACAGGAGAATTAAGAGTACCACTTTTTTTCTACTGGGTAGGGAACAGAAGATCAGCTACCCACTCTACCTCACTACACTATATGGGCAAGAAAATAGGAGCATCATCTGCTTCTTCCCAGCGGGACACACAAAATAAGGTTTTCACTGTGTCGCGCTAACACTGTCCAAGTAGGGAAATCAGATCATCACTGACTGCTTCCACTGGGCAGATAATAAAAGATAAGCCCCTTTTTGGCCCTGTTAACACAGCTGAGTGGGGAATTAGAACACTGACATCTGATTCTGTGGGGATGGAGGTGGGATGAAATAGAAGATCAACTTATTTCTCAGTCTCACTGAAACCACAGGCAGAGGTGGTGGTTTGGTGGGGTATGGTTTTTCCATTGGTGTTTACCTGGAGTAGAGTGGGAATTGCCAGAAAGTTTGATATTATTAGGCCATCATTTCTGGTCCTTTGCCTAGGGAAAACAGTCTTTTCTTGGAGCTTTATTTGTATCTGTTGGCAGTTGTAGGTTGTAGGCTTCTGCAGCACTCTGTACTGGACACATGTAGGGAAATAAGGAAACCCAGGGAATTCACTTCTGTGTTGTTCTTTGAGTTCTAAACTCCCTGTGCTGTTTATCTTCTTTCCACTATTCTGAGTCTTCTAGACTTGTTTTTTTTGTTATGTCCAGGGTCTTTTAGTTATAAGAGAAAGGGGTTATTCTATCTTGGCCAAATTCAGTGTATTTAACTTTTTAAAACAAATGTAATTTGTAGTTTTGAAAGTCAGGATAGTGACTACTCTTGAGGGAATAGTAACTGGTTCAGGAATAATGGTAAAGTACTGTTTCTTGATATGGGCAATGATTATACAGGTTTGTTCAATTTTTTTTATGATACTAACTTTTATTTATAATGATTTGGTTGCCTTGATCATATTTAATGATGGTTTAAAAAACCTGGATGGAGATATATGTGTGTATATATATATATATATATATATATATATATATATACACACACACATATATATACACATATATATACATGAATGATAAATTATTCTGTAATATTGTTTATACATTCATTGTTTCTAGCTAGCAAGCACCCTTAGTGTATTTAATGTATTAGATTTATATAATTCACTCTATGTACAATGTTAGATTAGGATGAGAATTATATAAAATGAGGCATGCCACTATCAAGTCTGGCATATTTTTTTTTTATTTTATTATTATTATACTTTAAGTTTTAGGGTACATGTACACAATGTGCAGGTTAGTCACATATGTATACATGTGCCATGCTGGTGTGCTGCACCCATTAACTCGTCATTTAACATTAGGTATATCTCCTAAAGCTATCCCTCCCCACCCCCCGCACAACAGTCCCCAGAGTGTGATGTTCCCCTTCCTGTGTCTGTGTGTTCTCATTGTTCAATTCCCACCTATGAGTGAGAATATGCGGTGTTTGGTTTTTTCTTCTTGCAATAGTTTACTGAGAATGATGATTTCCAATTTCATCCATGTCCCTACAAAGGACATGAACTCATCATTTTTTATGGCTGCATAGTATTCCATGGTGTATATGTGCCACATTTTCTTAATCCAGTCTATCATTGTTGGACATTTGGGTTGGTTCCAAGTCTTTGCTATTGTGAATGGTGCCGCAATAAACATATGTGTGCATGTGTCTTTATAGCAGCATGATTTATAGTCCTTTGGGTATATACCCACTAATGGGATGGCTGGGTCAAATGTTATTTCTGGTTCTAGATCCCTGAGGAGTCGCCACACTGACTTCCACAATGGTTGAACTAGTTTCCAGTCCCACCAACAGTGTAAAAGTGTTCCTATTTCTCCACATCCTCTCCAGCACCTGTTGTTTCCTGACTTTTTAATGATCGTCTTTCTAACTGGTGTGAGATGGTATCCCATTATGGTTTTGATTTGCATTTCTCTGATGGCCAGTGATGGTGAGCATTTTTTCATGTGTTTTTTGGCTGCATAAATGTCTTCTTTTGAGAAGTGTCTGTTCATGTCCTTTGCCCACTTTTTGTTGGGGTTGTTTGTTTTTTTCTTGTAAATTTGTTTGAGTTCATTGTAGACTCTGGATATTAGCCCTTTGTCAGATGAGTAGGTTGCAAAAATTTTCTCCCATTCTGTAGGCTGCCTGTTCACTCTGATGGTAGTTTCTTTTGCTGTGCAGAAGCTCTTGAGTTTAATTACATTCCATTTGTCAATTTTGGCTTTTGTTGCCATTGCTTTTGGTGTTTTAGACATGAAGTCCTTGTCCACGCCTATGTCCTGAATGGTATTGCCTAGGTTTTCTTCTAGGGTTTTTATGGTTTTAGGTCTAACATGTAAGTCTTTAATCCATCTTGAATTAATTTTTGTATAAGGTGTAAGGAAGGGATCCAGTTTCAGCTTTCTACATATGGCTAGCCAGTTTTCCCAGCACCATTTATTAAATAGGGACTCCTTTCCCCATTTCTTGTTTTTGTCAGGTTTGTCAAAGATCAGATAGTTGTAGATATGTGGCATTATTTCTGAGGGCTGTATTTTGTTCTACTGGTCTATATCTCTGTTTTGGTACCAGTACCATGCTGTTTTGGTTACTGTAGCCTTGTAGAAGAGCTTGAAGTCAGGTAGTGTGATGCCTCCAGCTTTGTTCTTTTGGCTTAGGATTGACTTGGCAATGCGGGTTCTTTTTTGGTTCCATATGAACTTTAAAGTAGTTTTTTCCAATTCTGTGAAGAAAGTCATTGGTAGCTTGATGGGGATGGCATTGAATCTATAAATTACCTTGGGCAGTATGGCCATTTTCATGATATTGATTCTTCCTACCCATGAGCATGGAACGTTCTTCCATTTGTTTGTATCCTCTTTTATTTCCTTGAGCAGTGGTTTGTAGTTCTCCAGGTTTGTTCAATTTATGAGAGTTTATTTAACTTCGTTCTTATGATTTGTACACTTTTAAACTTAGATGCTATTTTTCAATGAAAAGTTTTAATGATGATGATGTAAGTATGTTATTTGAAGTAAAATTATATGTACTTCCTATTATCAAGCTAAAATAACAGTTTACAAAGTATATGGCATTTCTACACATTTAAAAAAGATATTTATGATTGTGTTTATATATATGTATGTCATACATAGAGAAAAGTATGAAGGGTATGCTACAAAATGTTGACAGTGGTCATCTCTGATCAGTGGCACTTTAGGTTTTTTCTCTTCCTAATAAATTTTATTATGTTCTGAATTTATTGCCATGGGCAGGAAATGCTTATTTTTTATTTCTCTTATTTTTAAATGAGATTGAATTTGTAAGCTAATAATGTTTTATCATAGCGGTAGAATATACTGTTTTCAATAAAGACTGGCTAAATTAATGAGTTTATGCTTCACTCACACATTCAAAGAATATATCAAATGCCCACTATGTGTCATACACTCTGTTTTCACAAATAAATTAGAGTCCTTGCTCTCAAGAAGATTACTGTATACAAAAATTCAACTTCTTTTGCTATGTTTTTATGCAAATTTAACCTATGGTTGTATAGAAATCTAATATGATTGTTTTATTGAGATATAATTCACACCTCAAAATATTGACTCTGCTAAAGGGTACAATTCAGTGAATTTCAATATTTTCACAATGTTGTTCAAACATCACCATTGTTTAATTCCAAAACATTTTTATCACCCTGGAAAGATACTCTGTGCCCGTTAGGAGTCACTCCCCATTCCAATCCCCAGACCTTGACAACTATTGTTCTACTTTCTGCCTCTATGAATTTGCTTATTCTAGACATTTTATATAAATGGAATTGTACATTATATGTCCCTTTGAGTTTGACTTCTTTCATTTAGCACATTGTTTAAAAGGGCCATCTATAGTGTAGCATGCATTAAGGGGAGTACTTCATTCCTTTTTATGGCACAATCATGTTCCATTGTATGGTAATAAAGACTGACCCCATTTTTGATGTTTCAGCTTTAAAGCATAAACTCTCCTCTTTTCCCTTCTGCCTCAAATCTGGGAAAGTTGATAGGAAAGCCTGGGTGCTCCCTTCTGTGATACTGGAGGGAAGTTCAAACTATACATAGGAACCCTCACCTTGACCCTATCCTCTAAACACCAGTTTCCTTCCCTGCATTCTCAAGCCATTTTCAGACCTGCTTGGGAGCCACACTGCTGTCTCAAGCAAGCCTCATATGCATAATAAACTTTTTCATACCCTGTTGGTATGAAATATCCTCTTGGTTGGTATGTAGCTTCTGCAGAGCAAATTTTGGGTGAAGATCTATCTACCTCTGCAAGGGTCCACAAGTGATGCAGTAAGGAGGATGTCTAGACTATGATCACCATCTAGGGGATCTTTATTCTCTTTCTTTGACTTGCTAACTGGGTCTTCTGCCTGAATACAAGCAGGCACTTAAGAGCCACTACTTGCAGGCTAGCACAATCTTTGAGCTGAGCTTCTTTGTGCTACATTTGCTGAGTTGTCCTGAAGCCTCCTTTATAGATTTAATATACCTAAGTCTGAGTTTAGATAATTCACAGGAGTATGGGACTGGTATCTTCCTTAATGTGGCCCTGTGTCATGTGCCTTGGCTCAGGTTAACTGTGTCTTAGAATGAATAACATGTTTTAATTTCAGCATAAGCTCTGAATGACTCTAGGCTGAGGGAACCACCTGGGCCCTGTGACAGATTGATTGTATGTCTCAACCAGCATTACCCCCCATTGTATAGAGTGCTCAGGGGAAAGACTTATATCCTCTGTGATATATTGACCTACTGAATGATGGCTTATGAATGAGAAATCATTAGAAAGTGAAAAAGCAGCCAATAGAGGGGAAAAACCAGTCATATGTGACATGTGGAGGTCCACACTCCTAAAAGCAGCTGGCTCACTAGGATCCTTCCAAATGCCTTTGCTTCTACTGCCTATGCCTCTGTCATAAGAATGATACTGATCTTGAGGGTTATAGGGAGAAACACCCATGGCAACTGTATGGCATACCAAGGGGTTAATTCAAATCTGACTGAAGTCCAGGGTCCTTAAACCCTATAAAACCACCATTGCTGTGGGGGAGGCTAACCCTAATAATACTGATTTGAGGTTCTCTAGAGTAAGTAATTCATAAAGATAAATAGGGTAGAGAGAACTCTCCTTCTTCCAAAGGATATCCGATAATCACCCACGGGGGGCGGGGGGTTGGAGGCAGGGAAGAGAGAGAGAGAGAAAGAGAAAAGTAAAAGAAAACTGGACATAGGGGGAGGCAAAAGAAAAAAAAAACTGAAATGGCCATAATTTGACACAATTGGAAATACATTTACCTAATTTATAAAACAAAAAGATAAAAGCGTGCTGATTTGACTTATACACTTTACAACATAGGTTCTGAATAAATTTAACAACTGCTTATTTGCACCAATTAGCAAATCTTTGTGTCATCAATACTGTGGCCCAAATGGCTACTATGCTTGGGGATCTCTCAAAATTTAAACAAGGTATATCTCATAGCCTTAGGGAAGTGACTGAACATAAAATAAAAGACAGATAGCAACGCCTCATCTTACCCATTGTAACTGTTACCTTGCTTAATTACCCATGTGTAATGGTTAATACTGAGTGACAACTTGACTGGATTGAAGGATGCAAAGTATTGATCCTGGATGTGTCTGTGAGGGTGTTGCCAAAGGAGATTAACATTTGAGTCAGTGGACTGGGAAAGGCAAACCCACCCTTAATCTGGGTGGGCACCATCTAATCAGCTGCCAGCTTGACTAAAATATAAAGCAGGCAGAAAAAAATGTGAAAAGACTAGACTGGCTTAGCCTCCCAGCCTACATCTTTCTCTTGTGCTGGATGGAGGCTTCCTGCCTCAAACATCAGACTTTAAGTAATTCAGCTTTGGGATTCAGACTGGCTTCCTTGCTCCTCAGCTTGCAGACCACCTATTGTGGTACCTTGTGATCATGTGAGTTCTACTTAATAAACTCCCCTTTATATATATATTTTATATATATATATTCATTTATATATATTTTTATACATGGGTTCTAGAGGAACAGAACTAATAGGATATATATTAATAATATATATCCTATATATCAGATATATAT
Source organism: Pongo pygmaeus (assembly GCF_028885625.2). Lineage (NCBI taxonomy): Eukaryota > Metazoa > Chordata > Mammalia > Primates > Hominidae > Pongo > Pongo pygmaeus. Next base: position 51,890,035 of record NC_072396.2, on the reverse strand, counting down.
ATAATATATATATCCTATATATATCATATATATATACATCCTATATATATAATATATATATCCTATATATAGGATATATTATATATATTTTATATCTATATATTAGTTTTGTCTCTCTGGAGTACCCTAATACACCATGTGTAATAGCACCCATTACCTAAAATACTTCATAGTGGACATGGACGCTCTGACCTAAAGAGTAATAAATTAAAATTAAGTCAAGTCTTTGGCACTTACAATTCAGCTTAAAATATTGGTTCCCATGAACCTTCCTTCTAGTCAATTCATCCCAATGTATGTTAAAATAGGGCCTTCAAGGATTGAGACCCGTTGTACAAGATCTATTTTTTTAAATGAGGTAGCTGTACATTTAATGAGAAAAAACTGTAGCCAAGACTTAATTTTAAGTGAAAGTTAAGTTTACAATTGATAAACATCTTGTAATTCTACTAACACATTCATAAATATATTATGTTTTGGTATATGATTAAGTCTACACACTAATTTGTTTTACTTCTGCATTGTCCTGGTTATCTATTGCTGCATAAACAACTGTAAGACCTATTTATAGAATAGGTGATTGTCCCCACTGTTTCTTCACTTAGCAATCCGATCTGGCCTGTTATTAAACTTGGAAAGAATGAATGGCACTTCACCCTGGATTATCATCACTCCTTAATGCTGTGGTTCCACTGATTAAGGCCCCCGTAACTAATATCTTTAAGATTATTGACTCCATCCAATCAGCAACTGGTTAATATTTTATTGTTGTAGATTTGGCTAATATGTTCTGTTCAGTGCCTATTTCAACAGCGTCTCAGCCCATTTGCCTTCACTTCCAAAAACACACAATGGATATCCTACCCTATCCATGGGATATCCAAACAGCCTTGCCATCGAAAACAATTTGTGTGTGTGTGTGTGTGAGTGTGTGTGTGTGTGTGTGTGTATGTGTGTATATATATATATAACATGAAATAGAAAATATATAATTATAATTAAAATATAATTTTATAGCTATAAATACAAAATAGAAAAAATAGATGTATATACACACATATATACATGTTTACATATACATACACAAATATACATATATGCATATATACATGCATCTTCATACACATACACACACACATATACATATACACACAGAGTGAGAATGAGGAAGAGAGAGATAACTCTATTTTAAGAAATTGGCTCACATGCCATGCTGCCGAAGGTAATTTATAGATTCAATGCCATCCCCATCAAGCTACCAATGACTTTCTTCACAGAATTGGAAAAAACTACTTTAAAGTTCATATGGAACCAAAAAAGAGCCCGCATCGCCAAGTCAATCCTAAGCCAAAAGAACAAAGCCGGAGGCATCACGCTACCTGACTTCAAACTATACTACAAGGCTACAGTAACCAAAACAGCATGGTACTGGTACCAAAACAGAGATACAGATCAATGGAACAGAACAGAGCCCTCAGAAATAATGCCGCATATCTACAACCAACTGATCTTTGACAAACCTGACAAAAATAAGCAATGGGGAAAGGATTCCCTATTTAATAAATGGTGCTGGGAAAACTGGCTAGCCATATGTAGAAAGCTGAAACTGGATCCCTTCCTTACACCTTATACAAAAATTAATTCAAGATGGATTAAAGACTTACATGTTAGAACTAAAACCATAATAACCCTAGAAGAAAACCTAGGCAATACTATTCAGGACATAGGCGTGGACAAGGACTTCATGTCTAAAACACCAAAAGCAATGGCAACAAAAGCCAAAATTGACAAATGGGATCTAATTAAACTAAAGAGCTTCTGCATAGCAAAAGAAACTACCATCAGGGTGAACAGGCAACCTACAAAATGGGAGAAAATTTTTGCGACCTACTCATCTGACAAAGGGCTAATATCCAGATTCTACAATGAACTCAAACAAATTTACAAGAAAAAAACAAACAACCCCATCAAAAAATGGGCGAAGGATATGAACAGACACTTCTCAAAAGAAGGCTTTTATGCAGCCAAAAAACACATGAAAAAATGCTCACCATCACTGGCCATCAGAGAAATGCAAATCAAAACCACAATGAGATACCATCTCACACCAGTTAGAATGGTGATCATTAAAAAGTCGGGAAACAACAGGTGCTGGAGAGGATGTAGAGAAATAGGAACACTTTTACACTGTTGGTGGGACTGGAAACTAGTTCAACCATTGTGGAAGTCAGTGTGGCGATTCCTCAGGGATCTAGAACTAGAAATACCATTTGACCCAGCCATCCCATTACTGGGTATATACCCAAAGGATTATAAATCATGCTGCTATAAAGACACATACACATGTATGTTTATTGCGGCACCATTCACAATAGCAAAGACTTGGAACGAACCCAAATGTCCAACAATGATAGACTGGATTAAGAAAATGTGGCACATACACACCATGGAATACTATGCAGCCATAAAAAATGATGAGTTCATGTCCTTTGTAGGGACATGGATGAAACTGGAAACCATCATTCTCAGCAAACTATCGCAAGGACAAAAAACCAAACACCACATGTTCTCACTCATAGGTGGGAATTGAACAATGAGAACACATGGACACAGGAAGGGGAACATCACAATCCAGGGCCTGTTGTGGGGTGGGGGGAGTGGGGAGGGATAGCATTAGGAGATATACCTAATGTTAAATGACGAGTTAATGGGTGCAGCCCACCAGCATGGCACATGTATACATATGTAACAAACCTGCACATTGTGCACATGTACCCTAAAACTTAAAGTGTAATAATAATAAAAAATTTTTTTAAAAAAAGGAAATTGGCTCACATGAATACGAGGCTGGCAAAACCCAAATCTGCAGGGCAGGGCAGCGGCTGGAAACTCAGGCAAGTTTTCATGTTGCAATTTTGAGGCAGAACTGCTTATTTTTTGGAAAACCTCAGGTTTTGCTCTTAAGGGCTTCTACTGATTGGATGAGGCCCGTTCACATTATGAGGGATAATCTGGTTTACATAAAGTCAGCTGATTGTAAATGCTAATTACGTCTACAAATAAATTCACAGCAGCTTCTAGACTAGTGTTTGACCAAATAACTGAGCACTACAGCCTAGTCAAATTGCCACATAAAATTAACCATCAGAGCGCCCTATAACAAAAGGCTCTAGAATCTGCAAAAATCACAATACTATAGGCACTCTTGTTAGTGCCCCCCAGGAACTCCTTCACTGTAGAGACTTTAAGCAACCTCCTCTCATGTGTCTTGGAGTCTCAGGACCACCCATGATGGCCATATGTTGCTCATGGGTGACTAACGCAAGAAACTAGCCTCCTAAGCCCCATGCTATATCCCAGAGTGGCAGTTGCTGGCAGCATACAAGTGTCTCCTGAAAATAGAGGCTGTCTCAGGTGCTGAACCAGTGACTTCCTGTACTTAGCTGCCTATTATTTGTTAGGTTATGAAAGCAATATCCTGAAAACTCATCATTCCACCAAGATTTCCTTATTACAGAATGGAGCCAAACCTGAAATCTCTGGCATGCCCTACCTGCAGGCAGTGATAGCCTTCCCTGTCCTTAATCCTTTGCCAGATGCCATGGTGCTTGAGGAGGTCACCCTTTTTCTAGCCCATTTTGATACCTGGTTGTTATTAACTGAGCATATAGCAAGAAGATTTCATACATTTTATGGATTGCATTAACACCATTGCAAGTGACAGAGGTCAGTGGAGTGTTGCTGCTTTTTATCCCTTTACTGTGGCACCCCGATAAAAGATGAGACCCAGTGGTCAACAAAATTGGCTGAACCCTCTCTGTACATTTCTACAGATGCTTGAGTCATTGCCAGTAGTCTCAACAGCTGGTCTGGCTAATGACAGCAACAGCAATTCCCATTAATTGTTTATCTCAAGATACCCAAAATACAAATAATTGTTAACATATATTTCTACCCACAAGAAAGCCACAATGCAAAGTTTCACCAAGACACTTATTATCCCCTTCAGAGGTGCAGAAATCACTGGTAGTAACCAAGGCATTCAAATTACTTTTCAAAACACACAGTGCTGGCCTGTTGAGCATGGAATTCAATGAAATGTTCACCTCCCTTACCAGCCTCAGACTGCAGTCCTCATAGAGTGTCATAATGGCTTATTTAAATTCAAATTCAATTCAATACAAAATGGCACATTTCAGTCACAAGTCAAGTTAGAAGGGGAAACAAAATAAAATTTAATAAAAGTCTGACCTCATTTTTTTAAAAAGAGAGCATTTAATATAAAGAATTGTTAAATTGATATGGATGAATTAAGAATGCATAAAGAGAATACTAAAGTATCATGGAGGTAACAATTACAAGAAGCCGCTATTACCTCTGGGACTGGAAGAACAAAATGGGGAGGTTAGAGTAAATAAAACTTAGAGGCTTAGAGGAACCCCACAGATTTGCAACTGAGACCTCTGAGAAAGGGGTACTGACTGGCTGGTGCTAGTGTCTCTGATGGTGCAATAAGCTGATTCAATGAGTGTTAGAAAAACTGCAAACTGAAATCAGTTGCTGTCCCCGAAATGAGTGGCCTGACAACTCTGGGTTTTACTGACAGCAACAGGAAGCAGTCAGGAAGGAGCAGGTCCTGTCTTCCTTCAGCTTCCAGTCTCTCTCCAACACTCCCTACTGACAAAGCTCAACAAGGAACCATTGGTATCAACAGAAAAACGGTTTTCTGAATCTGAGGCCCAGCATCTCAAAGCAAAGAACAGAAAGGTAGATTTGGAGCTGAAGGAGAATAGCTTAATTACTGGCTCTTAATAACTACTACCTATTGTTTACTTTTTAATTCTGACTCCGTTTTTGGATGTTTGACTCACGACAGCTTTAACCACACTTCTTTTTCCCCTCCTGCTCCACATCTGGGCTTGCTGACAAGAGTCTGTGCCTTCTTCCCTTTGGTGATGGCAAGAAGTTCAAACCATGCCCTGGAATCCTCACCCAGTCCCTACCCTCTAACCAGCATAGAAACCCCAAGCCAGTCTTTTATCCCTGCTCTCTCATGTCATTTTCAAACCTTCTTGATAGTCACTCTGCTTTCCCCAAGAAAGTTAAATTATGTGAATAATAAATCATTCTATATTCTCCTGATGCATGTGTGGTGTCACCACTCACAACATCTGAACCAAATTTTGAGTGAAGATCCATCTGGTGCTTCAGAGCATCCGCAAGAGTACGGAGATAACACATTTTGTTTATCCTTTCATCAGCTAATGGACATTTAGGTTGTTTCACCAGTTGACTATCATGAATAAGGCTGTTATAAACATTCATGTACAAGTTTTCATGTGGACATACGCCTTCAGTTTTCTTGAGTATAAATCTAGGAGTGGAATTGCTGGGTCATATGGCAACTCTATGTTTAACTTTTGAGGAACAGCTAAGCTGTTTTTCCAAAGTGCCTGCAGCAGTTTTCATTCCCACCAGGAATGTACGAGGGTTCCAATTTCTTGACCTCCTTACCAATGTTTGTTACTGTCTGACTTTTAAATTATAGCCCTCTTACTGGATGTGAAATGGTACTTTTTGTTGTTTTGATTTTCATTTGCATAATTATTAAAGATAGCATCTTTCCATGTGCTCATTTGACATTTGTATAACTTTGTTGGAAACAGGCCTATTCAGATGTTTTGCCAATTTTTAATTGGGTTATTTGTGTTTGTATTTTTATTATTTAGTTGTAAGGGATCTTTATTCTGGATACTAGATCATTATTGGATATATAACTTGCAAGTATTTTCATATTTTGTAAGTTATCTTTTCACTTTCTTAATAGTGTCCTTTAAAGCCAAAACATTTTCAATTTTGATGACTTTCAATTTAATTATCTTTTTCTTTTGTTACTTGTGCTTTTGGTGTCATATCTAAGAAATCATGGTTTAATTCAAGGTCATGAAGATTTGAACCTGTTTTCTTCTAAGAGTTTTACAGTTTTACCTCTTATATTTAAGTCTTTGATCCATTTGAGTTTTTAAAATATAGTGTGGAGTAGAAGTCTAATTTTATTCCTTTGCATGTGGGCGTTCCAGAAGTATTTGTTGAGAAGACAACATTAACATTAACATCTCTTAGCAAAAATCAATTGACCAGAAATGTAAGGGTTTCTTGTTGGACTTTAATTTTATTCCACTGATCTATATGTATATCTGTAGTCCAGAACTTCATAGTCTTGATTACAGTACCTTTGGGGTAAGATTTGAAATTGAGAAGTGTGTGTCCTTCAAGTTTGTTCTTCATTTTTAAGATCCTTTTGGGTATTCAAGTTTCATTAATATTGAATACCAAGTACTTGGATATTCAAGTCCATAGGGACTTTAGAATTAGCTTGTCAGTCTCTGCAAAATCCCAGCTGGAATTTGGTATGTATTGTGTCAAATCTGTAGATAAATTTGGGGAGTATTGGCATCTAAAAATACTGTCTCAAAATCCACAAACATGGAACGTCATTTCATTTATTTATGTTTTATTTAATATCTTCCAATTAAGTTTTATGGTTTTCAGTGTGTAAACCTTACACTTCCCATGCTACATTTATTCTTAAGTATTTTATTCTTTGTGAGTCTATTATATATGGAATTGTCTTTTATTATTATTTTCAAACTTTTCATTCCTACTGGATGGAAAAACAACCATTTTTTTGTGTGTATTGACCTTCTATCCTGCAATCTTGCTGAACTCTTTTATTGGCTCTAATAGTTTTTGTGTGAATTTTTTAGTATTATTTCTATAAAATGTCATCTGCATACATGTATAATTATAATTATATAATTTATATATGTAGATACCTTTTTCTCCCATGCCTAATTTCTCCAGTTAGAACATCCAGTATAACAGAATAGGGGTCACAAAGGCAGACATCCTTGTCACGTTCCTCATCTTAGGGGAAGATTTTTAGTCTTTTTGCAAAAACGTGTTTTCTGTGGGTTTTTCACAGGTGACCAGAGAACATACTTTATATGATTGCAGTATTTTTTATATTATTGGGACTTGTTTTGTTGTCTAACGTATGGTCTATCCTGGAGAATGTTCCCTGTGCACTTGAGAACAATGTGTATTCTTCTGTTTTTGAGTAGAGTATTTCATAGATGTCTGTTAGATCTAGTTTGTTTTTTTAGTGTTATTCATATCTTCTATTTCCTTGTTGATCTTCCGTGTAGTTGTTCTATTCATTATTGAAAGTAGAGTATTGAAGTATTCACTATTATTTTTAAACTGTCTATTTATCTCTTAAATTCTGTCAGTTTTTCTTCATGTATTCCGGGGCTCTGCTATATGATGCTTATATGCTTATAATTGTTATAGCTTCTTGATAAATTGATAATTTTATCTTTATAAAATGTTTTTCATTGTTGTTAGTAACATTTTTGTTTTAAAGTCGGTTTTATCTTTTATTAGCATAGTCATTCCAGTTCCCTTTGGCTACTATTGGAATGGTATATCTTTTTCTATCCTTATAGTATCCACTTCTTTTTGTCTTTGAAGAACTTGAAGAGACAAACCTCTTTAGGCTTTCTTTAATACCTTTAATATTAAGTTTGTTCTTTAGGTTTAAGATCCTTTTTGGTATTCAAGGTCCCTTAAATATCTGTAGGGATTTTAGAATCACCTTGTCAATCTCTGCAAAATCTCAGCTGAAATTTGATATAAATTTGGCAGAATAAAGTGTGTCTCTTGTAGATGGAATGTAATTGGAAAATATTTTTTAAGTCATTCTGCCAGCTCTGCCTGTAAATTGGAGTGCTTAATTCATTTATATTGCATGTAATTTCTGATAACGTAAAATTTATGTCTGCTTCTTTTGCCATTTTTTAATATCTTATGTTTTTATTTCCCTTTATTCCTCCATTACTGTCTTCTTCAGTGTTATTTTCTAACTTACCATTTAAATTCATTTGTCATTTGTTTTACTATATTTTAAAACTTAATTTCTTAGTAATTGCTCTGGTAATTAAAATTAACAACTTAAAAATTTATGGCATTGTAGTTTGTTAATATCAATAAAATTACAATGGTTTACAAGGACATTGTTTCTATATTGCTCCATTCTCTTCACCCTCCTTTGGTCTGTTATTATCATTCAAATTACATCTTAACAAACTGTATGCCGATCCACACAGATTTATAATTATTGCTCTATGCAGTTGTCTTTCAAATTAGATAGGAGAAAAGAGAATTATAATAAAAATATATTTATACTGTGTTTTATACTATACTACATAAATTTCTTTTATTATTCTTGTAGGTTAAGTTTGCTAGCAACATTTCTTCCCATTTTTCTTTATATGAGAGTGTCTTAATTTCTCCTTTATTTTTCAAGGATAGTTTTGCTGGCTATAGGATTCTTATTTGATATTATTCTTCTTTCAGAACTTTTAATATGTCATTAAAAGTTACATATGTTATGACATATTAAAAGTCTATTCTCCATGGTTTGTGGTAAGAAATCAGCTAATATTTTTATTGAGGATTCCTTGTACATGATGTGTTGCTACTCTCTTGCTGCTTTCAAGAGTCTGTTTTTGTCTTTGACTTTCAACAGTTTCATTGTGATATGACTAATAGATATCTTTGATTGATCCTACTTGGAGGTTTTTGAGCTTCATAGATGTGTAAGTTGATTTCTTTCATCAAATTTGGAAAGTTTTTGGCAATTTTTTCTTCAAATGTTTCTGTCCCTGTGTTTCTCTGCTATGATTTTTCCATTAAGCTTATGTTGATGTGCTGGATAGTGTAGAGGGTTCTGGTCATTTTTTTCTCATTCTGGTTTTTTTTCTTTCTGTTTCTTGGATTGGATAATTTCAAGTTTGCTGATTCTTCTGCCTGCCCAAATCTGCTGTTGTACTTCTCTAGTAAGTTTTTAAATTTTAGTTACTGTAATTTTCAACTTCAGAATTTATATTTGTTATTTTAAAATATAATTTCCATATCTTTATTGATAATGATTATTTGGTAATCATTCCTATACTTTCCTTTGGTTTTTACAGACATAGTTTCCTTTACTTATTTGAAAATATTTATAATAGCTTATTTGGAGTGTCTGTCTAATGAGACCAACATCTGGGCTTCAAGGATAGTCACTATTGGCTGCCTTTTTTCTTGTATATGGGTGATACTTTAATGTTTCTTTGCATGTCTTATAATTTTTTGTTGAAAACTTCACCTTTAAAATTATATAATGTAGAAATATTGGGAATAGGGCATATTAAAACACCACAAAATGTACTATTATTGAGATTCTGTTATTTTTCCTGAATAAATACTCTCCAGATTGCTGCAAGCTTTTGGTTTATTCCAACATTCTGAAAACGCTAATTATGATACTTTTTGTTGGTGTTCTCATTGCCTTTATAAAGGAGAAATTTTTTCAGAGGTCTTTACTCTGCCAATTTCAGTGACATTTTTGGAATCGGATGTTTTTCGTAGGTGAAACGTGATGGAGGATAATTTCTAATATCCCAAGTTGACCAAAGTATTATGCAGGCTCAGAAACGGTGACTGAAAATGGAATTTGGGGTTAATGAGTTTTTAGAAAATGTTCGTTCATATTTATAAAGAGGCTCACAAGCAGAGGCAGCCTCTTTTTTGGTACTTGATACTATTTGCCTGAAAGTGCTAAATGGAACTCTTATTGCAAAGGACAGCATCCTAAATGAGCTATATTCCTGATGCAAGAGGCTCACATTCTGGACACTTTTGAGACAGAAATCTGCTGCCAGCTAACTGCAGGAATTCTTCTAGAAATTCTGAAGAAGCCTAAGCCATACCATTTGGATTTTCCAACAGATTCAATAAAACTGTCTATGAATATTCCACTTCCTAAAATATCCATTTCTCCACTGCTAGTACCACTTGCCACAGCATATCTGTGAATAATGTTTGCAATGATTTACACCCTAATATTATAATTTATATTAGCATAAAACACCTAATAAACGAGTTCAAAATCTTGGTTGTGTTTCCAATATGGAAAACACAGAAAAGGCATAAATTCTCATAAACTCAAATAGATTCCTGCACTAATGGTCATAGCATCCTGTACTCCCCATATCAGAAAGCACTCATCACAGTTTGTTATAATATCTTGTAAGCCCCATGATGGCTGGGTCTATGTCTGTTTCACTCAGTCCAGTTTCCATAGAGCCTCTTATATATTGGTGTAAAGAGAGACACCATCACAGTTGCACAACTCAGCTGTTAGGATGAAGGTAATAGCAGTAATAGCAGATGGAAAAACTTTGTCAACATCAATTTTCTTTTCATCTACCACAAGTAAAGCTGAATGAAAAAGCACAACTTTTTTTTTTTTTACTTGGAATGTCACTGGATTGAATGTGGTGAAGGCTCTGTTTTAATGTCCTGAATATAACCAAGATTTCATTCAGGCTCAGAAAACAAAATATTATCTGTAAATGGAATTTGGGAACAGAGCATTTCTGGGAAGGGTTCTCTTGTTGCAAAAGACACACATATAGGAAGGGACAACCCCTGTTTTCCTGCTCAAGGAAACAGACCCAGATAGGATTATTAATTACATGAGATTCAAAGCTCTCATGGCACTCTGTACTTCCTCTACCACAACCCTAGTCTTCCTGTGTTGTAAACAAGCAGTTCTTTGTCTGAATCACCCATTAGTCCCAGACCTGCCGAAGGTCAAGGAATATGTTTCCTTTACCATTGTATCCCCAGCTCTGAGTACAGTGCCTGGTACATGGCATGCATAAAATGAACAGAGTATGTCTAGAAAGACAATGGATAATGAGGTGGTGTGGGCTGTGGTAGGAAATATGGAAATAAAATATGCTGGGATAAAGAAATTGAAACATAAATTAGGAAGTGGAAGAAAGGGGTATTAGTCTGGATGATTCCTAAGGTATTAGCTTTTGTCATTGGGTACCATAACAGGCCTGGGGGCAAAGGGGATAAAATGGCAGATATTTCCTGACCAAAGAAGAAAAGTACAGTGGACTAGAAACCAGACACTTGTGTTCTTTTTCACCTTGCACTCTGTTCTACCTAATATCCTTGCTATCAGAACTGTCTGAAACATTCTTTTCCACTAATGAAATGGAGATAATATGCTGAGTTAGATGTGTATATGTGAAATGGCTTTCTAACACTAGAGTTGTGTCCAGTCGTGACAATGGCTACATTTGAATTTTGGCTCTAAAAAAACAACACCATCATAATAATACTAATTGAGTCCTTTTGATATTTTAGTACTATGCTTGGTGCTTTAATGCTTTATCTCATTTGATTTTCTCAAGAATGTATGAGTTATGATTTTTAGAATGTAGAAAGTCACATAGCAATAGGTGCACATGTGTGACTCAAACAAAAGTCCTAAAATTTCAAAGCCTTTTCCTTCAAAATAAGTGCTTCCAAAAAATGTGGCAGACAGATAACTTTGGTAATTGAAATGACTTTATTGCAACATAGATAAATTCTTCACTCACAAAATGACAGCAAATCCACCTATCTTTAATTGTTGAATTAATTAAACTTTTGTTTTGACACTTAGAGAAAAATAAATCCAAAATGATGTGTGGGAGAGTTATTGAAGAATATCATTATAGAATGAATCCCATTACATAACATCAGTTTTATTTATTTCAATGGCATATGTCAAAAATACAAAGAATTAGATAGAATAATACAAGAAAATCCCTCGTACCAACCACCAAGTTATAACATACATCATCGACTCCTGGTGGCTCTTGTTCCAACTATTAGACTTCTAGATCCTAACTTTCTTCCCTACTGGATAATTCTCAACCCAATAAAAGAGTGTCATATCATTTCAAATAAATATGATTTTATTAAAAATGGACCTACTCCCCCCAAAAAGAAAGATGTATCAAGTAATTCTTGATTTCTTATTGTGTTCTGATCACTGGACTAGGAATCAGAGGTAAAAATGGAGCAAAATTGTGGTGACTGTCCTTAGTCAGCCTTCAGTCATGTTGATATGAATCTGCCTAATGATACTGTATATGGCAAAACAAAATCCCACTGGGCTTCCCTAAGTGACTTCAGGTCAAACAAAAACTTTGTCACTTCTTACATGCTTTGTATCACTGGAGGGCAAGTCTGTCTAGCATTCAGAGCATGCTTGCTCAAGTGCAAATAAAACTAATAAAACTTACCTCCCAGGGTGATAGTGAGCATAAGTGCTAGAACATAGTAGAAAGATGGTAGCTGCTATTATACTCAACACTGAACCAAACGCCTGAACTTCATGGAGCTGATATTCTATTATAAGGATACAAGGAAAGCACAGGTACACAAATAAAAATATGATAAACAAGATCAGGCAACAAATGAAAGTGAACTCCGAGGAATAGAAAACGAATGAGGTGAACTCTACTATTGGCCCAACGTATGGCTTTTAGAGCTTTTCCAGGCCATGGCAGGGAGGGAAAACCCAGGTGGAGTGCAGCAGATGCCCTCACTTGAGGAGATAGGACTGACATGGAAGACCAAATTAGCAAAAGTTTACAGAACAAAGTACCAGAGAAGAGACTGCTGCACAGAGAAAGAACTCTGGAGATCTGTGAGGAGTCTCCTTTTAGGATGCAGCAGTACTTATTGTCACGTGTGTGTGGAGAATAACCAGGGCTAAGGAAAAAATCATCAGAGATTAGAGGGAACACTGCCTGACTCTCACACATGACCATGAATTGTGCCTCTTTCTACCACTAACATAGCAAAATCTAATATTTCAGAAAGCAATGGATAAAATATTCAGAAAAGACTAGCAATATAGTGGAGAATAATTAGTTCTGCACTAAACACAGGTCTGATCTCTCCTTAAAAAACTTAAAGGCCTAAAAGGATAAAAAGATTTCCGAGCATTTTAACTTCATTCCAGAATGAAACTGAAGAAAATGCATAAAAATGTTAGCATCTGGTACCCAATAAGGTAAAATTTACAATGCCTGGCATTCAATCAAAGTTTACTAGGCATACAAAGAAGTAGGAAATGATAACATAATTAGTTATAGCATAATTAATTATTAATCAATTAAAATCAACACACACCTGACACAGATGTTAGAATTATCAAAAGACATTTAAAATTATTATAAATGTATTCTAAAGGTTCAAAAAGTTAATTAGAAATGTGAAATATATAAAAAACACAAATTAAACTTATAGAGATGTAAATCACAATGTCAGAGATAAAAAATATACTGGAAGAAATTAATGGCAAATTAGACATTGTGGAAAAAAATTACTGAACCTGAAGTCATGCAACTATAAAGCATTGAAAATGAAATGCAGAAAAAAGAACTAAGAAACCAAATGTATATAAAATTGAAGTTCCCCACAAGAAAGTAGAGGGATGGTACAGAGTAAACTACTTGAAGAGATAATGGCTTAAATTTTTCTATATATTATGAAAAATACAAACCCACACATCCAAAAAGCCCAGCAAATCCCAAGAACGTGAAATGTGAAGAAAACTATACCAGACAGTAGCATAATTAAATTCTTAAAGCCAATGCCAAAGAGAAAACCTTGAAAGTAGCCAGAGGGCAAAATTATTATGTGTATAGGAACAAAAATTAGAATGACAGATTTTGCTTCAGGAAAAGGCAAGCAAGAAGACAATAAAGCAATAATTATTTAGTATTGAAAGAAAATGAATCAATTTAAAATTCTATATACATCTAACATATTCCATAAATGAAGGCAAATTAATGACTTTTAAGTCATATAAAACGTGAAATAATTCATCACAAGCACTTAGAAATGCTAAAAATCCTTACTAGAAGAACAGAGGTTCAAAATACATGAAGGAAAAACAAATCCACTGATATAGTAAGATATTTCAATACTTTTCTCTCATTAACAAGTAGGCAAAACATTGGTAAGGATTTAGAAGTTGAAGACTTAGACAACTTAACAAACTTGACATAGCATAAAGCACTGCGCCTAATAGTAGCAAAACATACATTCTCATACATTCTCGTGAAATACTTATGGAACATTTACCATGATTGAATACATTCTGGGCCTTAAACAAGTATCATTAATTTTAAAATAGATTTAAGTCATACAAAAATATGTTTTCTTACCCTAATAAAATTAAACTAGAAATAAATAACAGAATTTATCTGGAAAATCTCAAAATGTTAGAAACTATGTAACAACATCTGAAAAACTACAGATCAAAGAAAAACAGGAAATTAAGGAGTATTTTAAAGTAAATAAAAAGCACAAAATTTGTAAGATGCTGCTAAATCAATACTTAAAAATATATCATATCAGGCTGGGCATGGTGGCTCACGCCTGTAATCCCAGCACTTTGGGAGGCTGAAGCAGGCGGATCACGAGGTCAAGAGATCGAGACCATCCTCGCCAACATGGTGAAACCCCATATCTACTAAAAAATACAAAAACTAGCTGGGTGTGGTGGTGCTCACCTGTAATCCCAGCTACTCAGGAGGTTGAGGCAGGAGAATCTCTTGAACCTGGGAGGCAGAGGTTGCAGTGATCGTGCAGTGCCGAGATCATGCCACTGCACTCCAGCCTGGTGACAGAGCGAGACTCCATCTCAAAAAAAAAAAAAAATATATATATATATGTATATATATTTTTTATATATATATTTTTATATATTTTATATATATTTTATATATATATTTATATATATTTTATATATATATTTATATATATATTATATATATTTTATATATATATTATATATATATTTTATATATATATTATATATATATTTTATATATATATTATATATATTTTATATATATATTATATATATTTTATATATATATTATATATATATTTTATATATATGTAAAACTAGCTGCCTATATTTTAAAAGAAAAAGGACTAAAACCAGTTACTTTAACTTCTACCTTAAGAAGCAAGAAAAATAAGAGCAAATAAAATTCAAAATAAGAAATAATAAAGATAGCAGAAATCAATGAAATAGAAAACAGAAAATGCTAAAGATAGGATCAGTGAAACCAAATGCTGTTTGTTTGAGAAGACTGGCAATATTGATACATTTTCTCACCAGACAGATCAGGAAAATAGGACAGAGAAGACACAAATTACCAATACCGGGACTAAGAGAGATGACATCACAGATATCATCTTACAGATATTAAAAGAAAAATAAGGCAATATTATAAACAACTTTGTGTTAATATATATGGCAACTCACATAAAATGTACATGTTACTTGAAAGATAGAGACTACCAAAACACACTCAAGAATAAATG
Source organism: Pongo pygmaeus (assembly GCF_028885625.2). Lineage (NCBI taxonomy): Eukaryota > Metazoa > Chordata > Mammalia > Primates > Hominidae > Pongo > Pongo pygmaeus. The sequence continues at coordinate 51,874,735 of NC_072396.2, read as the reverse complement.
GATCTCCTGACTAGGATTATATTTGTTTAACAAATTCTATTTGAAAATAAAAACCTTCTTATAAAGAAAACTCTAAGCCCAGGTGAGTTAACTGGTGAAATTTGAAAAACATTTTACAAAGAAATAATGCGAAGTATATACAAATTACTCCGGAAAATTGAGGAGCGAATACTTCTCAACTATGCCTATGAGATCAGCATACTCTTATACCAAAACAAGGCAAAGACAGTACAAAGACAAAACAAAACTACAAACCAGTATCTTTCATGGATATTGGTGCAGCTGTTCTAACCAAACTTTTGAGAAAACAAATACAATTATGTATAAAATGGATAATATATCATGTCCATGTGGAGTTTATCCTGGAAATGCAAACACAGTTTGACAATAAGAAAATCAATGTAATTCACCATACTAACAAACTACAAAAGGAAAACCATATAATCATCTCAATAGATTCAGAAAAAGAATTTGACAAAATCCATTATCCATCATATTAAAAACTCTCAGCAAACTAGTGATAAAACAAAACTTCCCCAAACTGAAAAAGATCGTTTGTGAAAAACGCAGAGCTAACATCATTTGTAGTGAAGAAAGACTGAATGCTTTTCCTGTAAGATCAGAAGCAAGAAAAGAAACTGATAGAATCTGTGCAAATACTACTATGAATAATAAGTGAGTTTAGCAAGGCTATAGGATATAAGATTAATATAAAAATGAAGGATATTTCTAGATAATGGTAAACTGAAAATCAAATGTTAAAAATGTATAATAGCATCAAAAATATAAAATAATTTGAGTTGAATCTGACAAAAGATGTGCAAGACCTATACACTGAAACCTATAAAAGATTGTGAAGAGATATTAAAGATGTAAATAAATGGTGGAGAGCCGTGGTGTTCATGAATGAGAAGACTCAGTGTTTCTGAGCTGTTAATTCTTACTAATTTTTTTCCAGCTTTATTGAAGTATTATTGAAAAATAAAAATTGTGTATATATGAGGTGTATAATGTGATGTTTTGATATAAGTATACATTGTGAAATGATTAACAGAATCAAGCTAACATCCATCACCTTACCCAGTTACCATTTTGTGTGTGTTGGGGATCGGGGGAGGGTGAGGAAACTTGAGATCTACTCTCTTAGCAAATTTCAAATATGCAATACTTTAACTATAGTCACCATGCTGTACATTAGGTCTCCAGAACTTAGACACTTTATAATTGTAATTTTGTGCCCTTTGGCCAACATCTCCCCATTTCCCACACATCCTTACCCGTACTAACCACCCTTCTACCTCAGATTCTATTGGTCTGACTTTTTTAGATTCCACATACAAGTTAGACCATGCAGTGTTTATCTCTCTGTGTCTGGCTTATTTCATTTAGGAAAAGGTTCTCCAGGTTCATTCATAATGTCATAAATGGCAGCATTTTCTTTTTTTAAGGCTGGATAATATTCCCTTATATATACATATATGCTACAGTTCCTTTATTCATTCATCTGTTGGTGGACGGTTTGGTTGTTTCCATATCTTGGTTACTGTGAATAATGCTGCAGTGAACACAAGTACATATATATCTTTGTGATAGTGATTTTATTCCCTTGGGATATATACTTAGAAGTGGGATTGCTAGATTATATGGTTTTATTTTTAATTTTTTGAGGAAGCTCCTTACTGTTTTCCACAATGACTATCAACGTACATTCCCACTGACAATGTACAAGGGTTCCCTATTCTCCACATCCATGCTAATACTTGTTGTCTCTTGTATTTTTTATAATAGCCAGTTCTAACAAGTGTGAGGTGATCTCCAATTGCAGTTTGCATTTGTACTTCCCTGGTGAGCAGTGATTTTGAGAACCTTTTCCTGTACCCGTTGGGCATTTGTATGTCTTCTTTGAAAAAAATAGCTATTTGGAATTTTTGCCCATTTTAAAATATGGTTATTTGTGAATTGTTTTGCTATTGAGTTGTATGAGTTTCTTATGTATTTTGGAGATTAACCCCTTATCTAATATATAGATTATAAATATTTTCTCCCAATTCATAGGTTGCCTTTCCATTTTGTTGATTGTTTCCTTTTCTGTGCAGAAGCTTTTCATTTAATGTAGTCTAATTTATTTATTTTTTCTTTCATTGCCTGTGCTTTGGTATCATATCCAAAAATAATTGTCAAGACCAATGTAAAGAAGTTTTTTCCCTACATTTTTTTCTAGGAGTTTTATGGCTTCAGATATTACATTTAAGTCTTTAATCAATTTTGAGTTAATTTTTGTTTATGGTGTAGGACAAGGATCCAATTTCATTCTTTTGCATATAGATATGTAATTTTTCTAAAATCACATTTTGAAAAGAATATCCTTTCCCCATTGTGTATTCTTGGTGCTCTTGCCAGAGATTGGTTTACCATATACCTGCGAGTTTATTTCTGGGATCTAAATCCTGTTTCATTAGTCTCTATATGTGTTTTTATGCCAGTACTATACTGTTTTGATTACTATAGCTCTGTAACACAGTTTGAAATTAGGGCATGTAATATGCCCAGCTTTGTTCTTCTTTCTCAAGATTGCTTTGGCTATCTGAGGTATTTTGTGGTTCAATGATTTCATACAGATTTTAGGATATTTTTATACTGTTGTGAAAATGCCATTGGAGTTTTGATAGGGATTGCATTGAATTTGTAGATCACTTTGGGTGATATGGACATTTTAACAATATTAATTTCTACAGTCCAGGAACATGGGATATCTTTTTATTAACTGTGTATTCTTCAATTTCTTTCATCAATGTCATACTTTTCAGTGTATAGATCTTTCACCTCCTTGATTAAATTATTCGCTAAGTATTTTATTCTTTTTAATGCTATTGTAAATGATATTGTTTTTTAAATTTCCTTTTCAGATGTTTATTGTTAGTGTATAAAAAATGCTACTAATTTTTGTATGTTTACATTGTATCCTGAAACTTTACTGAATTTATTAGTTCTAACAGATTTTTTGGTGAAATATTTAAAGGTATAAACAGAGATTATTTTACTGTTTTCTTCATGATTTAGATCCCTTATATTTCCTTTTCTTGCCTAATTTCTCTGGTTAGGACTTCCAGTACTATGTTGAATAGAAGTGAGAAAAGTGGACACCCTTTTCTTCTTCCTGATCTTAGAGAAAGAGCTTTCAGCTTTTCACTGTTGAGTATGATGTTAGCTGTGAGCTTGTCATAGATGGTCTTTATTATGTTGAATAAATTTCCATTTATACCTAATTTGTTGGGAATTTTTATTATGAAAAGATGTTGAATCTTGTCAAATGCTTTTCCTGCATCTATTCATGATTATATAATCTTTATCCTTCATTCTGTTAATGTAGTGTATCCCATTTATTGATTTGCATAAGTTGAAACATCCTTGCATCCCAGGCATAAATCCTGCTTGGTCATGATGTATAATCTTTTAAATGTGCTGTTGAATTCACTTTGCTGGTATTTTGCTGAGAACTTTTGCACATATATTCATCAGGGATATTATCCTATAATTTTCCTATAATCTCCTATCTGCCTTTGGTATGGAGTAATGTTGGCCTTGTAAAATGAGTGGAAGTGTTTCCCCCTCTTCAATTTTTTGGATGAGTTTGAAAAAGATTGGCATTAATTCTTCCTTAGATGCTTGGTAGAATTCACCTTTGAAGCCATCTGATACTGGGCTTTTCTTTGTTGGAAGATTTTCAATTATTAGTTAAATATCTTTACTCATTATTGGTCTCTTAAAACTTTATTTTCTTCATGATTCAGTCTTGGTTGATTGTATGTTTCTAGGAATTTATTCATTTCTTCTAGGTTTACCAATTTGTTAGCATATAATTTTTTACAGTATTACCTTGTGATCCTTTGTATTGCTGTGGTGTTAGTTATATATGTCTTGTCTTTCATTTATAACTTGATTTGAGTCCTCCCTCTTTTTTCCTCAAGTCTAGCTAAAAGGTTTGTCAAGTTTGTTTATCTTTTCAAAAAACCCAGCTCAGTTTTGTTTATCTTTTCTGTTGGGTTTCTAGTCTCTTTTTCATTTATCTTTGCTCTAATCTTTATTTCCTTCCTTCTCTTGAGTTTGGTCTCAGTTTGTTCTTCTTTTTATAGTTCCTTGAGGTATATAGTTAGGTTTTTTTTTTTATTTGAAATAGTCTTCTTAATTTAGGCATTTCCTCTTAGAACTGCTTTTGATATGTCCCATACATGTTACTATGTTGCAATAAATTTTCTTTGTTCAAAAATCCTTTTTGATTTCTTCTTTGACCCATTGGATGTTCCAGAGTATTTTGTTTAATTTCCATGTATTTGTGAATTTCCAAAATTACTTCTGTTATTGATCTCTGGTTTTATAGCTGTGGTCAGAAAAGGTATTTGAGAGGATTTAAATCTTCTCAAATTTGTTAAGACTTGTTTTATGGATGACCATATGGTCTATCCTGAAGAATTGGCCATGTGCACTTCAGAAGAATGTATATTCCTCTGTTGTTTGATGGAATGTCTATTTATGTCTACTCAGTCCATTTGGTCTGTATCATCATTCAAATACACTATTTCCTTATTGGTTTTTCTGTCCCGATAGTCTATCCATTGTTGATAGTGGGTATTAAAGTACCCTACTACTATTTTACTGCTATCTACTTCTCCCTTTAGTTCTGTCAATATTTGCCTATATATTTAGGAGCTCCAATATTGGGTGCATGTATATTTACAATCATTATATTCTCTTAATTCATTGGCCACTTTATATACTGACCTTTTTCTCTCTTATGACAGATTTTGACTGAATGTCTATTTTATCTCTTATAAGATAATCAATCATCCTTGCTTTCTTTTGGTTACCATTTATATGAAATATCTTTTTCCATACTTTCACTTTTGGACTATGTGTATCCTAAAGGCTAAAGTGAGTCTCTCGTGGGCAGCATATTGCCAGATCTTGTGTTTTGTATTTGTTCAGCCAACCTGTGTCTTTTGATTGGATAATTCATTTATTTTTAAAGTAATTTTTGAGATAGGAGGGACTTCAAGATAGCTGACTAGAGGCATTTTGTACTCACCTGCTCCACTAAGAAGTATCAAAACAGTAACTAGATGTATTAGTGTGTTCTCACGCTGCTAATAAAGACATACTTGAGACTGGGTAATTTATAAAGGAAAGAAGTTTAATAGACTCACAGTTCCACATGGCTGGGGAGGCCTGACGATCGTGGCTGTAAGCGAATAAGAAGCAAAGCCATGTCTTACATGGTGGTAGGCAAGAGAGCATGTGCAGGGAAACTCCCATTTATAAAACCATCAGAACTCATGAGACTTATTCACTACCAGGAGAACAGTATGGGGGAAACTGCCCCCACCACCCATGATTAAATTATCTCCACCTGGCCCTGCCCTTCACACATGGGGATTATTACAATTCAAGCTGAGATTTTACTGGGGACAAAGCCAAACCATATCACTAGATAATCACACTTCAAATAGATCATCAAAAGGAGAACACTGTAATTCAATAAAAAAAGTAACAGGAAATATCTAAAATAAGGAAGGAGAAGGAAGCAAGGCAGCCTGCTTGGCTGGGATAAGCTGGGAGCCAAGAGAAAGTCCCCAGTCCTCACCTATCAATAACAATTTTGAATGTAAATGGATTTCCACCATGAACTCCTGTAATCCTAGCCACGAAAGAGCCCCTAGATTCTTGCAGGCCCTGAAACTAACATAAGGAGTTGCCAGGAGATTGTGTAATGGCACTGCTCTATGGAGGGAGCACCCGCTGGATCCCACACACTTCCTGAGACCTAAACAGCTACAGAAAAGTGCCATTTTTAGAGTCCTGTCCCCAACAGACTGCACACCATACTGAGGTCCAATAGTGTTGGGGATGAGATGCAAGAGAAGAGCAGGTTGCTGCTACTGGAGCTGAGGCATGAGTGGTACCGATGCCATAGCAGGTGCTGAGGCATGACAGTCATGCACATTCCCTACCTGCTCGTGGCCCTACCCCAGCCTGGCCACTGCTACCCCCTCAGCATTCTGCTGGTGGCCTAGGTATAGCCCAGCCCCTATCTACTATGGCTGGCACATGTACATAGCAAAGAGGACAAGCCCTCCCAACCCAGAGCACACAGTCCAGGGCCAGGGGATTACCCAGCCCCATCCACCATCATCAGCACCTGAACACTTCCCAGTTGGGCCTATCCACTGAGCTACTACAACTAAGCTGACACATACCTGCTTATGCCACCTGTGGGTCTGAAGACTTGCCCATCCAGCCAATCACAAACACAACCAACACCAACATGCACAAACTAGCTCATAGAGGGTTGTCCTGCCACTGTCACTGCCATCACCTATACCATACCAGCTGCCCAGGGACTCAAGAACCCACCTACCCACCGTGCCTACAACTGCCACTATCTCAATCCAAGTAAGCCAGCTGGAAGCCCAAGAATGGCCCTGCCTGGACCCACTGACACCACTGCCAGGGTACACTGCCCTGGGGCCCAAAGACAGGCATGCTCAGCTCACTGCTACCATCACTAGGGCCTGAAGACTGACCTACATGGCATCCCAGTCCCAGAGCCTCCACTAATAACTTCACCCTAAGCCACCAAAAAAAAAATCACAGATATCATTAATGCTGTTGACAGCTGAAGAAATCATACAGAGACTACACTACTGCATGCACTCAGAATCAAAGCCAATGTGCCCTACCTAACTGACATCACAAATACATGTTTAAGAAAATGTTTTCCCTATGAAAGCAAATTCATAAAATGGGAAAAAGTGACTGTTACACCATATGTGCAGATATCAACATAAGGACACATGAAACACAAAATGCAAGGAAATATTTCATCTCCAGAGGAACACAATGATTCTTCAAAAATAGATCCCAATCAAAAAGAAATTCACAACCATTGACGTAGTTTGCATGTTTGTTCCTTCCAATTCTCATGTTAAAATGTGATCTCCAATGGTGGAGGTGGGGCCCAATGGGAGGAGTTTGGGTCATAGGGACGGATCCCTCATGAATGGCTTGGTGCCTTCCCTGTGGTAGTGAGTGAGTTCTCACTATATTAGTAATCATGAGATCTGATTGATTAAAATAACCTGACATCTCTCTTGCTCCCTCTCTCACCATGTGGTATACTAGCCCCTCTTCACCTTCCACCATGAGTAAAAGCTTCCTGAGGCTTCTCCAGACGTTGAGCAGATGCTGGTGCCATGCTTGTACAGCCTGCAGAGCCATGAGTCAAATAAATCTCTTTTTACATTTTAAATTGGCCAGGCTTAGGTATTCCTAAGGCTTGTTGTGAGGCCTCAGGAAGGGAAGGGGAGCCAGCATGTTACACAGCGAGAGAAGGAGCAAGATAGAGATGGAAGGGTGCCGTGTTCTTTTAAACAACTAGCTCTTGCATGAAATAATAGAGCGACAACTCACTCAGTACCATACGGATGGCACCAAGACATTAATGAGGGATCTACTTCCATGACCCAAACACCTTTCACTAGGCCCCACCTCCACTTTGAGGATCACATTTCAATATGAGATTTGGAGCAGACAAACATCCAAACTGTATCAATAATATTCCATTGTGTATATATACAATATTTTGTGTATTTATTTATCTGTTGATGGACACCTAATATGATTCCATATCTTGGCTATTATGAATATAGCTGCAATAAACATGGTGGTGCAGATATCCCCGTAATATACTAATTTCCTTTTTTTTTTTGATAAACACCCAGTAGTGGGATTACTTGATCATATAGTAGTTCTATTTTTTTTTTTTTTTTTTTGAGAAAATCCTACAGTTTTCCATAATGGTTGTACTAATTTACGTTCCCACCAAGAGTGTATAATAAGTCCCTTTTCTCTGCATTCTTGCCAGCATTTATTTTTTGTCATTTTGATATAGCCCTTCTAACTGGGGTGAGATGATATCTCATTATGGTTTTGATTTGCATTTTCCTGATGTACAGCATTTTTCACATATTTATTAGCCATTTCTGGTCTTTTGAGAAATGGCTGTCCAGTTTCTTTGCCCATTATTTAAGTGGATTATTTGTTTGCTGTTTAGTTTTTAGAGTTCCTTCTATATCTTGGATATTAGTCCCTTATCAGAGGAATCATTTGCAAATATTTTCTCCCATTGCATAACTTGTCTCCTCACTGTGTTTATTTTTTTTCCCTTTCCTGTGCAGAAGCTTTTTTTTAAATTTAATATAACCCTATTTGTCTATTTTTATTTTAGTAGACTGTGCTTTTTAAGTCTTAGCCATAAAATCTTTACCTAACCAATGTCTTTAAGTGTTTCCCACATGTTTTCTCCTAGTAGTTTTATAGTTTTGAGTATTGCACTTAAGTTTTAATTCAAGTTGAGTTGATATTTGTACATGGTGCAAGAAAGAGGCCTAGTTTCATTATTCCATTTATTGAGGAGTATACCCATTCCCCAGTGTGGGTTCTTGACACTTTCATCAAAAGTCAATTATCTGTAAATACATAAATTCATTTCTGGTTTCTCAAATTCCTGACCTCAGGTGATCCACCTGGCTCAGCCTCCCAAAGTGCTGAGATTATAGGCATGAGCCACTACGCCCAGCATCATTTCTGGTTTCTCTATTCTGTTCCACTGCTCTATATGTCTGTTTTTATACCAATACCATGCTGTTTTGGTAACTATAGCTTTATAGTATGTTTTGAATTCAGGTAGTGTGATGCCTCCAGATTCGTTCTTTTCATTTAAGATTGTTTTGGCTATTTAGGTTATTTTGTGATTCCATATCAATTTTATGATTTTTTTTTATTTCTGTGAGGAATGTCATTGGTATTTCGATAAAGATTGCATTGAATGTGTAGATTTCTTTGGGCAGTGTGGTCATTTTAACTATATTAATTATTGTGATTCATGAGCATGGAATGTCCTTCCATTTGTTTGTGTTCTCTTTAATTTGTCTCATGTTTTGTAGTTTTCATTGTAGAGCTCGTTGACTTCCTTGATTAGGTTTATTCCTAGGTACTTTTTTTGTACCTATTGTAATCAAATTGGTTTCTTGATTTCTTTTTCAATCAGTTTGTTATTGGTGTGTAGAAATGCTACTAGGACTGGGCATGGTGGCTATGCCTGTAGTTCTAGCACTTTGGGAGGCCAAGGCAGATCACTTGAGCCCAGGAGTTCAAGACCAGCATGGGCAACGTAAGTGAGACTCGGTCTCTTAAAAAAATAAATAAAAAACACTACTGATTTTTGTGTATTGGTTTTGTATCCTGCAATTTTACTGAATTCATTTATCATTTCCAAGAACGTTTTGGTGAAATATCTAGGTTTCCCTGTATATAAGATTATGTCATCTGTAACTAGGGACAATGGGACTTCTGCTTTTCCAACTTGGATGCCTTTTATTTCATCCTCCTGCCTAATTTCTAGGACTTCCAGTACTATGTTGAATAAGAGTGGTGAACATGTTCATCATTGTCTTGTTCTAGTTCTTAATTCTGCAAGCTTTTTCCCTTAAGTGTGATGTTACTTGTGGGTTTGTCATATTGGTCTTTATTATGCTGAAGTGTTAATTCTATGCCTATTGAGAGTTTTTATTATGATGGAATGTTGGATTTTATCATATGCTTTTACTTGCATCTATTGAGACTATCATTTGAGTTTTGTCCTTCATTCTGTTGATATGATGTATCATGTTTATTGATTTGAGTACATTGAGTCATCCTTGCATTCTTGGAATAAATCCCACTTTATCATAATGTTATCATTTTGTTGTGCTGTTGGATTTGTTTTGCTAGTATTGTGTTGAGAATTTTTGTTTATATGTTCATCATGAACACTGACCTGTAGTTTTCTTTTTTTGTTGTGTCCTTGTGAAGTTTGGTATTATGGTAATGCTGGCCTCACGGAGTGCGTTAGGAAGAATTTCCTCCTCTTTAAATTTTCGGAACAGTTTGAGAAGAATTGGTGTTATTTTCTCTTTAAAAGTTTGGTAGAATTTAGCAGTAAAGTCATTCGGTCCTGGACTTTTCTATATTGGCAGTCTCTTATTACTGAAGGATTTCATTGTGTTACTCATTGTTGCCCTGTTCAGGTTTTCTGTCTCTTTCTGGTTCAATCTTGGTAGTTTACATGTGTCCAGGAATTTATTCATTTCCTTCAGGTTTTCCAATATTTTTAGCATATAGTTGTTCATAATAGTCTAATTATCCTTTGAATGTATGTGGTATCAACTGTAATTTCTCGTTTTTATTTTGTATTTTATTTATTTGGGTCTTCTCTCTTTTCCTTGGTTTGTGTCACTGACACTTTATCAATTTTGTTTATCTTTCCAAAAAGCCAACTTTTCATTTTGCTGATCTTTTATACTTTTTCTTTAGTCACTATTTTGTTTAGTTCTGCTCTGATCCTTATTTTTTTGCATTCTACTAATTTTTAGATTGGTTTGTTCTTGCTTTTTTGGTTTCTTGAGATATCTTATTAGGTTGTTTATTTGAAATCATTCTATTTTTGATGTAGGCATTTATTGCTATAAACATCCCTCTTAGCACCGCTTTTTCTGTATGCCATAGGTTTTGGTATGTTTTGTTTCTATTTTAATTTGTTTTTTTAAAAAGTTTCTTGATTTCCTTCTTAATTTCTTAATTGACCCAGGTCATTCTGGAGCATGTTTAATTTTCATGTATTTCTCCAGTTTCCAAAGTTCCTCTTATTACTGATTTCTAGTTTTGTTTCATTATGGTCCAAGAAGACACTTGATATAATTTCAAATTTTAAAAATTTGTTGAGACTTGTTTTGTGTCCTAACATATGATCTATCCCAGAGTGTTCCATATGCTTATGAGAAGAATGTGTATTCTGCATCTTTTGGATGAAATGCTTTGTAGATGTTCATTTAGTATATGATGCAGATTAAGTCCAATGTTTCTGTGTTGATTTTATGCCTAAATGATCTCTCCAATGCTGAAATTCAGGTGTTGAAATCTCCAACTATTATTGTATTGGAGTTTCTCTGTCTCTTTAGCTCTATTAATATTTGTTTTATATATCTGGGTGCTCCGGTGTTGGGTGCACATATATTTAGAATTGTTATATCCTCTTGTTGAATTATTCCCTTTTTCATTATGTAATGACCTTCCTTGTCTCTCTTTTTTTTTTTTTTGACTTAGTGTGTATTTTGTCTTATATAACTATAGCTACTTATGCAAGTTTTTGGTTTTCGTTTGTGTGGTGTATTTTTGTCATTTATTCACTTTCAGTTTGTGCCTTTACAGGTGAAGTGAGTTACTTGTAGACAGCATGTAGTTGGGACTTGTGTTGGTTTTTTTTTTCCATTCAATTACTCTATGTCTTTTAGGTGGAGAATTTAAGCCATTTACATTCAAACGCTCCAGTCATTTTTTGAATTATTTTATGATTATTTTGTGTGTCGTTTGTTTCTTTGTTCTTCTTTTTTATTCAGATATGATCTCACTTTATCACCCAGGCTGGAGTGCAGTGATGTGATCATGGTTCACTGCAGCCTCATCTTCTCGGGCTCAAGTAATCTTCCTACCTCAGCTTCCCAAGTAGCTAAGACTACAGGCATGCACAACCTTGCTTGGCTAATTTTTTAATTTTATTTATTTATTCATTTTTGGTAGAGATTAGGTCTCACTATGTTGCCCAGAATGGTCTCAAACTCCTGGGCTGAAGCAATCCTCCTGCCTCTGCCTTTCAAAATGCTGGGAATACAGGCATGAGCCACTGCACCCAAGTGGGTGGGGTTTTTTTTTTTTGTAGTGATAATGTTTAATTCCTTTCTCTGTCTCCTTTATGTATCTGCTGTACCACTGAGTTGTATACTTTTGTATGTTTTCATGATGGTGGAGATCATTTTTTCGCTTCCAGATGTAGGACTCCTTTAAGCATTTTTTTATAGATTCAGTCTGCTGGTGATGAATTCCCTTGGTTTTTTCTTGTCTGGGAAACACTTTATTTCCTCCTCATTTCTTGGCCGAGTTTTTTTTGTTGTTATTTGTTTGTTTGTTTTCTTCACCACTTTGAATATATCAACCCACTCTCTCCTGTCCTGTGAGGTTTCTACTGAGGTATCTTCTGTTAGTCTGATGAGGATTCCCTTATCTATGACTTGATGCTTTTCTCTTGCTGTTTTTCGAATTCTCTTTTTGTTTTTAACCTTTGACAGTTTGACTGTACTGTGCCTTGCAGATCTTATTGGGTTGATGACTCTAATGTGTCTTGAAGAACTTTTTGGGTTGAATCTATTTAGGATCTTTGAATTTCCCATATCTGGATGTCTATATCTCTTGTAAGATTTGGGATGTTTTCAGTTATTATTTTATTAAATTGATTTTCTGTGCCTTTGCTTATCCCTTCTCCTTCTGGAACTCTAAAAATTTGAATATTTATTTCTCTTATGGTGTCCCATAAAAGTCCCATAGGCTTTCTTCATCCTTTTTTATTCTTCTTTGCTTGTTTGGTCTGATGCGGATATTTCAAAAGATCAGTTTTCATGTTCAGAAAGTCTTCTGCCTGATGTGGTCCATTGTTGAAGCGCTTGATTATATTTTTAATTTATTTCATTAAATTCTTCAGTTCCAAGATTTCTGTTTGGTATTTTTTATGATATCCATCTCTTTGTTGATTTCTCATTGAGATCATGAATTGCTTTCCTGATTTCTTTGTATTGTTTATTTGTGTTCTCTTGCATCTGACTAAGTTTAAGATCATTTATTTTGATTTCATTTTCAGGCATTTTATAGATTCCTTTTCTTTTGGACCTGATACTGGAGAATTATTGTATTCCTTTGGAGATGTCATATTTCATTCAATTTTTATGTTTGTTGCATCCTTACATTAATAGCTGCATGTCTGGTGTAAGAGTCACTTTATTCAACTTTATGAATTGGCTTTTTTAGGGAAAATATTTTCTTTACATGTATCTATAGTGTTGATTTGGTACAGTGATTTGGCTTTGATTCTTGGTACACACAGTACTGTAGTATCCATGTGATTCTTCAGCTGTAATCAATATCAGTGGTGTCTGTGGATTCTTTAATGGCTTAGGCTGCAGTTGTTAGTGGAGGATGTAGTAAGGCTTTTCTGTGTATGTTAACACCACTGGGATGGTCCTCAAGCATAAGTGGTGGTGGTGGTGGGCTGGGTGTGCTAGTAGTCAGGGCCCTAATCAGTGCATGTGGGCACTAGTAGTGGTTGTGGGAAGCCCAGGTGGGCTGGCCCCCAGATCAAGCTCTATGCTTGGGCATTGGCAATAGCAGTTGCAGGTCAAGCAGGTGGGTTTCTGGGCCACATATGTGATGCCACCTGTGACAGTAGTGTGAGTAGGCCAGTCCTTGGACCCCAAGTCAATGCATACAGACACCAGTGGTAGCTGTGGTGCGCCACCTGAGCTGGTCCCCAGTTTCCTGAATGGTGCATGTGGGTGGTGGTTGTGGCAGTAATCTGGGTGGGCTTGTTCATGGACTCCTAGGAGTCCCACATACATACCAGCAGCAGCAACGGTGTTAGGTGCACAGGCAACGGTGGTGGCAAGCAGGGTGGGCCTGTCCTCAAACCCCTGTTTGGCTCATGGAGGAGGCAGAAGTGACAGCAGGCAAGGCAAGCCATTGATTAGTCTGGTGGGGGCTGGGCTCTCAAAATTGCACTTTGCTGCAGTTGCTTGGGTCTCAGGGGGTGTGTAAGATCCGGTGTGATTTCCCTTTCTGGAACAATGCACTCTGGAACATGGACTCCAAGCAGCTCCCTCTACTATGCTCAGGGCCTGTGAGGGCAGAGGGACTCTTCTGTGGCTAAAATTGCTGATGTCTACAGTAGGAAAGTGAATACTGGGGATCTCTCACTTACCTTTTCTTTGCAATGGGGAATCCCTCCTGTCTCTGAGCCAATCCTCTCTTGGCCGGCTGCTTCACTTCTTTCTCCTTCCATGCCTTGGAAAGTTCCTGTCACTTCCCTGCTTAATTACAGTGTTCTCTCTTAGCTGCCCTATTTGACACGTGATTATCTACTAGCTGTTTTGGTCGTTTATGGAGGATGAGAGTGCTGGGCACCTTTTACTCAGCCATCTTCCACATATGGGTACCATGCTACACATTCTTGCTCCTACCATGAAGGTCTTCCTTCATACAGGCACGGTTCTAGCCACCCTTGCCCACAACTAACTCCTCAATGCCACCAGATGTAGTCTCATGGTTCAACTCCATCATTAATCTCTGTCACATATTTAATTTTTTAAAATTAAGTTCTATTAAACCACTCCTCTTTCATAGACAGGAGTTCCATAGATACCTATATAATGCAGTCTTCCCTATGTGTAGTGCTGGAACTTATATTTGGATTTGGAATATATATTCTTCTTATAGGGACAATAGTTACATTATTGTTTTTCCCATAGTTGTCATATGTTCTGTGTGTGTGTATGTGTGCCCCATCCTCCCCATTCAAGTGACTCTAGATGAACTTAGGCAATTGTCCATGTTCTAGTAGACGAACTGATATAGCTTCTTCACTACCTACAGTATTTCAGAGATCCATTTCAGACTCCACCTCCAACTCTTAGACCCTGCGTTCTACCCCCAATTGTTTCTGAATTACTTTCTTATTGCTACTGTAACTTTACATTTTTGGAGGTCATGAGTCAGAAGTGATCTTACTGGACAAAAATTAATGCATCAGCAAAGATGTGTTCTTAATGGAGGTTCTAGAGGAGAACTCACTCCCTTTTTCCTTTTCTAGAGTCATCCTGCATTCTTTGGCTCATGGCCCGTTCTCTATATGTAAAGGCAGCAGCATGTCATCTTCAAGTCTATCTCTTCTCTGACCTCTGCTTCTGTGGTCTCCCTCTCTGACCCTGCTTCTTCCCATGTAATCACCCATGTGATTACATTGGGCCTACCTGGATAGTCCATCTCAAGAGCCTCAACTTAGTCACACCTCCAAAGTCTCTTTTGCCATGTAAAGTACATATTCACAGATTGCAGGGATTAGGATGTGGGCACTTTTGGGGGAGGGACATTATTCAGCCTACCACAAAGATTCACATCTGTCCTACATGTAAAATATATTCATTCCATACCAAGTTCTCCAAAAGTCTGAACCTATCATTGCATCAACTCAAAATCTTATGGCAATCTAGGCTTTTTCTATTATGGTGCTCAAAATTCTTCCATCATCTATCTATTGCCTAATTTGAAAGCTACTTCCACATTTGTTGTATTTATTACAGCAACACCCTACTTCTGTTACTAAAATCAGTATTAGTTTCCTATTGTGCTGTAACAAATAATCACAAATTTAGGGATTAAAACAAAACACTTATTATATTTCCGGAAGTCAGGAGTCACAAATGGTCTTACTAGGCAAAAGTCAAGGTGTAGGTAAGGCTGCATTCCTTCTGGAGGCTCTAGGGATAGATGTAATCCCTTGACTTTTCCATCTTTTAGAGGTAGCCTATATTATTTTTAGCTCATAGGCCCTTCCTCTATATTCAAAGCCAACAGAGTAGTATCTTCAAATTTATCTCCTCTTTGACTTCTGCTACCATGGTCTTCTTCTCTGACTCCAAATATTAATCCCCCTGCCTTCCTCTTGTGATTACACTGGGACTACCTGGATAACCCAGAATAACCTCCCAATCTCAAGATCTTTAACTTAATCACAATGTAAAGTCCCTGTTGCCATTTAAGGAAATATGTTCACAGATTCTGGGGATTAGGACATGGATATCTTTAAGGGTTAATCATTCGGCCTACTGGAGTCCTCAATTACATTCTCCCACCTTTATGTCCTGAGTCTTCAAACTGATCATTAGCAGAACTATTTGGGACCAATACAGCATTGCTGTTGAACATTGCACCTCAGATTCTCCTAATATTAATGCTCTGCAGCAAGTACTATAATCTGCAAAATCCACTGAATCCTTCCCAGACTCAGCTGTGGCTTCCAATACCCTAGCCTGTGGGTATTGTCTAGAAAGGGAGTTTGAAGAGGGTTGGTGGTAGGTAAAATAATTAGGCTGGGGATCCCTTCCTAAGAAAGCAAACATTTCTGAGAAGCATAGGGATGAGAGCACAGATGATAGTCACCCTACACTGAGAGAATTAAGGAACTCTTTAATGGAGACAAAGATTACAGGCTACAAGAGGAATGAAATATTGAGGTAAAGAAGGGGCAGAGAGAGGAAATAAATTCTGGGAAGAGGGAACAGCATGTGAAGAGATGAAAGAGTGTGGCTGATTCAGGAATCCTACAAACTATTTCAGTATGGCTGAAGGGAGAAAAAGTAAGATAGGTTGGAATGAGATGGAAAATAAGGGGATAGCATCCACTGGTCTAACTGGAATGGAGAGAAAGACAGGAAGAATGTCAAATATGTAATACATATTGGGCAATATGCTAGTTGATTTATATACATTTTCTTCACTAAATCTTCACCATTAACCTGAGTTAACATTTTTATAGAATTACAAAATTGGATGGTGTTAGGTAGTAGACTTGAAATTCCAGCCCAGCTTTGCTTAACATCAAAGACCATGGTCTTTTCACAGTTACTGCTGCCCAAAATGTGGTATGCAAACCATGGATGGAGCCTAAGGAATTGTTGTGGTGTACAGACGTTTTTGTTGCTGTTATTTTTTAATTGTAATATATTTGTTTATTATTTTTAAAGCAAGATTTCATCTACATGTAGGCCTTTTTGGGGAAATAAACAAGAGCATTTCCGAGCATATCCCAAGGGGAAAATGCCATAAATTCCCCTCTAAACATTACTCTTTTTTTTCTGATGTTTCTCAGTAAGCAACAGCTACCTATCAGAATCCTCCATGCCTTGACATTCCATGCCCCCACAAAGCAGCTCCAAGTCTCTCCTCTCTCCCCACCACTTACTAAATGTGTTTTCCTCATTTTACTAATGTCTCTGTGCCTCAGTTGTTTCCTCATCTATACATTGAATATAATGATAGGAACTACCACATGGATTGTGATTATGACTAAATGAGTTAAAGCTCATAGAACAGTGCTTGAGATATGTGAAACACTATAGAAGTATATTTTAAAAAAATCTTCAATAGACAAATAAGTCTCTTTCATAAATATATTCTTTTGGGTGTCTACCACCCCATGTCTGGGTTTAAAGCCTTCATCACCTGCCAGCCATCTGCTGTAACTCCAGTTGTCCCTCCAACCTCCCACCACTAGCCATCAATCCTCATGTTGTTTCATAAGTAGGACAATCTGGCTTCTTTCTCAGATTTATTACATTCTTCCCATAAATTACCAACTTTGCACCAAAAACCTTCCTCAAAAAACCACAATTCTTGTTAAATGGCAGGAAGTTGTAAATAACAGTTATCTCTTCATCTCAAAAATACTTAAAAACCAAAGTTGTTTGTTACAAGGGTTAGTTTCAGCGAAGAAAATTAACCCTATAGAGAACGGCAGGGAATAACAAGATGCCAAAGAAGACAACTAAGCATGTAAGTAAGTTGGCTTTGCCAAAAGCAGATGAGTTCTGAAGTAGATGATGAGACTTAACAATATAGAGCAAGACAGTTTATTACTCACAGTACAGCAGACAGCAGGAGCATAAGTATGAGAGGACTAATTTCCCTTCCCTCAAGTCCCATAAGTCCCAGATGGTGGCTTCACACATAGTGTGTTATGGCACAGCTGACAAACCAAAGAGCAAGGGCTCTGCCCCTTTTGTAGCAAACAAGTTAGTTCCCTTTCCCAGGGAATGAGCAGTCACGCAAATAGTTAAGCTAAGGTCACCTCTGCCTATTTAATTGCCTATGTGACTAGCTACAGAAACTGCTCTATATTGAGGGACAGTTGAGCATTGTAGTTTGGACATGCAGAGACACTTGGGGCTTGCAGTGGGCTGCCTTTTCCAACAGTTAGAAAATCCATGTACAGAATTGTACACATGGGGTAAAAACAAGAGTCAGTGTTAAGCATGCACAGAATTTGGTCACTTAATATGGAGAGAAGTCTCAGGAATTGGGAGCACCTGCAATTTTTTTTTTTTTTTTTGAGACGGAGTTTCGCTCTTGTCACCCAGGCTGGAGTGCAATGGCGTGATCTCGGCTCACCACAACCTCCACCTCCCAGGTTCAAGCAATTCTCCTGCCTCAGCCTCCCGAGTAGCTGAGATTACAGGCAGGCACCACCACACCCGGCTACTTTTGTATTTTTAGTAGAGACGGGGTTTCTCCATGTTGAGGCTGGTCTCGAACTCCTGACCTCAGGTGATTCAGCTGCCTCAGCCTCCCAAAGTGCTGGGATTACAGGCGTGAGCCACCACACCCAGCCTGCAATTGTTAAAAGGTAGGATGAAAATTGTAAGAAGCTGTAACAGAGAGAAAAGGAAGAGTAAAGAGTGGGAATTGCTAGAGCATAAGTTGGGGAGTTCCCATATTGTAGGACTCTGAAGCTTTAGAATAAAATAAGTCCTAGGATCAAATTATGGCTCTCCCATATCTATGCAAGAGAATAACAATGCATACATTGAGGAAACAATGTGAAGATGAAATAACACACATAAGACACAATAATATGTAAGATCGCCTGTATTTCTTGTTTTTTTTTTTTTTTTTTTTTTTTTTTTTTTTTTTTTGAGAATTTTATTTTTTTTTATTTTTTATACTTTAGGTTTTATGGTACATGTGCCCAATGTGCAGTAAGTTACATATGTATACATGTGCCATGCTGGTGCACTGCACCCACCAACTCGTCATCTAGCATTAGGTATATCTCCCAATGTTATCCCTCCCCCCTCCCCCCAACCCACAACAGTCCCTGAAGTGTGATGTTCCCCTTCCTGTGTCCATGTGTCCTTACACCTTATACAAAAATCAATTCAAGATGGATTAAAGACTTACATGTTAGACCTAAAACCATAAAAACCCTAGAAGAAAACCTAGGCAATACCATTCAGGACATAGGCATGGGCAAGGACTTCATGTCTAAAACACCAAAAGCAATGGCAACAAAAGCCAAAATTGACAAATGGGATCTAATTAAACTAAAGAGCTTCTGCACAGCAAAGGAAACTACCATCAGAGTGAACAGGCAACCTACAAAATGGGAGAAAATTTTCGCAACCTACTCATCTGACAAAGGGCTAATATCCAGAATCTACAATGAACTCCAACAAATTTACAAGAAAAAAACAAACAACCCCATCAAAAAGTGGGCGAAGGACATGAACAGACACTTCTCAAAAGAAGACATTTATGCAGCCAAAAGACACATGAAAAAATGCTCACCATCACTGGCCATCAGAGAAATGCAAATCAAAACCACAATGAGATACCATCTCACACCAGTTAGAATGGCGATCATTAAAAAGTCAGGAAACAACAGGTGCTGGAGAGGATGTGGAGAAATAGGAACACTTTTACACTGTTGGTGGGACTGTAAACTAGTTCAACCCTTGTGGAAGTCAGTGTGGCGATTCCTCAGGGATCTAGAACTAGAAATTCCATTCGACCCAGCCATCCCATTACTGGGTATATACCCAAAGGACTATAAATCATGCTGCTATAAAGACACATGCACACGTATGTTTATTGCGGCATTATTCACAATAGCAAAGACTTGGAACCAACCCAAATGTCCAACAATGATAGACTGGATTAAGAAAATGTGGCACATCTACACCATGGAATACTATGCAGCCATAAGAAATGATGAGTTCATGTCCTTTGTAGGGACATGGATGAAATTGGAAATCATCATTCTCAGTAAACTATCGCAAGAACAAAAAACCAAACACCGCATATTCTCACTCATAGGTGGGAATTGAACAATGTATTTCTTGTTAATATCAGCTTTCCAAATTTTGCTATTTTTGTTTCCATTGTAATTATTTTTATGGAAAATAATCCTCTTATATACATAAACATATGCATACAATGAAATCAGCTGTCTTCCTATGACAAAAACCCTTGAGTTAATACAAAAAGGACTGGAGTATAAAAAAATGCTGCTTAAGTCAGGAGGTATATAGATAATTTTGCTGGTGTCTGTGTAGGTTGATGAAGAAAAATGTGTGAGAATTCTAACCCTCCAACACAAAACAGGTGTCTACAAGATGTTGTACAGTGCCCGATACACAAAGATGTCATATATTGTTACCTACATAGATAGGATCTACTGTACTACTCCAGTTAGAAAATTGGAAAGAAGGCTATTACAATCAGTGTTATTATAAAATTTAATTATTTAATTTAGCATCCATTGATGTCTATTAGATTTCAGGAAGTATCCTGAAAGCTTGATATGCAAAGACCAATCACTTAAGGCCCTCTCAAAGATCAAATATCTTAGTGAAAGAAACAATCATACGAGCATGGGTCTTAGAGGATAAGTTACTTATTAAAGGCCACAGAACTAGTAGTGGTAGTAATAAGTTGTCCACTCTAGTTTGCCCAGTCTGTAGTCCCATGTAATTGTTTTAAGCCAAACTTTCTCTTATACCATTCTCCAATTTAACTTACTCCCCTTCCCTTGGCTCTCTTTGCCCATAAATTATTAAAATACGCACAATAAGTTAATAGACTTGGACCAGGAAACAACTTCCAGGAAAGATTGCTGGGAGCCTCCCTGTATTTTCCTGATGCTTCCCCAGAGAATAACTCTGGAAGTGAAGCTCTCCTCATCTGTTGAGTGGGGCAGGGCTCTAAGGCAGGGTTTTCACCTCCCTTTCCTGGCTAACAGTTGTTCCAGAAGAACTGCTGTCTCTTAGTCATTGACTCCATTTAAAGGGCAATGATAGAAGGGACAATACCAGCCCCCAAGCTCTTCAAATTATGTAAATCCTCCATTATCTTCAGAGGGGGCCTCTAATGCTGCTGTCACAGTCTAAGCTACCTAATCCTTTCTGATGGATAAAAATGTCAGATAGTTGTACTTCATGCTGGTTGGTTTCAGCATAGATCTTCAGAACTCTTAAGTTAGTCTTTTGAGGGATAGTACCACTTTGAGAATTCCTGGATTTCCCAAGTATCCTTCTATGTTGGGGGAAGGTGGTTCTGTCATCAGAAATGACATCCACATCTCAACAACTGTAACATAAGCAATATTTCCAAGGGGAATGGAAAAAGACCTACCTCTGGAGTCCAACAGGTCTGGATGTGAATCCAAATTCCATTTAACTACCTACATTACTTAACTCATCACAGCTTATTTTTTCAACTGCATAAGAGGAATTGTAATATAATCTCTCAGGTCTTTGGGAAATAACAAAGGTAGTCAGGCACACAGCTGATAGGCAATGTAGGTCAGCATCGAATTGGTATATTTATGTGATTCCTCTATATTGTTAAGCTCCTCGTGGCATGGACCTTGTGTGAATCATCTCTGTGTTTTTCAAACCCCTAGCACAACATTTAAAGCACAGTGTCAATGAATTCTTATGGAGCACAGTTGACCACGCCTCAGAATTTTAGTCTGAAAAACAAATGAGCATTTCAACTCTGATGTTTTACAGTTCTGTGAAAACTGCTCATATGCCCAATGTAGATATTGATATATGTCATACATAAATTAAAATGTCGCTGAGTTGTGATTCTTGCCATGATGCTTTTCTTTTGTGCTGTTGGGCTACATGGCACTAGGACATGACTGCAGCACTTCGACATGACTGCAGCACTTCCAGTCCTAGATCCAGATGGGGCAATACACAGAAGCTGAATTATTTGGTCTCTTCGTGCAATCTACCCATGTAACAAACAGGCACATTTACCCCCTGAACCTAAAATAAAAGTTGGGAAAAATCCTATGGTAAATTCCTAAGATTTTGCGTTACCTTGACATCCATTTTTGGTCTTCCTCTAACACACAGAAACTCCTTTTAAAAACTTCAATTATCTCTCTGTGTGTGCTTTGAGATATAAATTTGCTACCCTGTTTTCTCTAAAACTCATGGCTCTGGTCATGTGGGACTGGTAAACTTTACCCTTTTCCATTTACGAAGGCACAGTTTGAATTCAACTGTCCTTTAAAACTAGTGAGTTTAACAGCCTCACAGCTAAAATTTTAAAATCAATGCTATAACATATTTGTGTCTTTCTGTAATTTTATGTATATATGCTTGCATGTCTATGTTTATATATTATCTATAGAACATTAAATTGACTCATTAAAAAAAGATTTGTCTTTTACCTCTTTTTTTTAAGAGCAGAGAAATAGATCCAAGAAGAACTACAGCAAATATCCCCTCAGGGTGCATTGCTCAGCACTGGGCTACACTTCCAATCATAAATCAGTCAAGGAAAGTTCTTCGAGAGAGGAGGCATATTGTGTGAGGTGGGGAGTGTGGTTATGCAAGTGCTTAATGAGTGGCTGCTTACTGGGTCCAGCAAGATAATGCAGAGTAAAAACAGTCCAATGGTGAGTTCACAGATTTCAAGAAATGAGGGAGAGCCAACATGAAATTTGCCTGCCATTTACCTGTTTAATGGCATCAGTATAAAATAGTCCAATATTTAGTAATAGTTAAAGTCTTGCAAATGGGAATGGAATGGGCATTGACTATGATTGTTTCCATGGCTGGCCAAATATTTATCTTCTGACTGATTTTTTTTTTCTGTAACTATGATAAGTTTTTTTATTCTGAAGTTTTAAAGACTCTTTGCAAATATCCTCCTTGGTTTTATAGTTCAAACTTAGAGGACAAATGTATTTACCGGGGATCTCAATCTTGTACTCCTGTCCACCATGAACACCCATTGGATACCTTTTACATACTGGAGATTTCTCCTAGGCTTCAACATTTGGACATGTTCATATAAGAAGCTCTTACCTATGAGACAATCGTGGCTTCAGATCACAAGTGTAAGGACCAAATAAACTAGTGTCCACTTGTCATATAAATCCTAAGAGATATGGAGATGCTGCTGTAATCCTTACTTATCTGAAATATGACAGATTTGAGACATGCTGATCAGTGACTCACAGATAGCTAATGTTACTGAACATTTACCATGATACAAACACTTTCTCAAATGTTTTAATCATGTTATTCCTTTTAATCAACAATACATGGTACCTATTAGTTTAGGTATAGGTATTATATTCAATTTTACGGATTAAGACAGTGATAGAGAGGTTCAGTGACATGCTGACAGTCACTCAGCACACAAGTAGTGGAAGCAGGATTTTTATCCAGGCAGTCTCCCTCCAGAGCCCAGACATGTAACTACTGTGACACTGCTTTCACTCCAATGGTTAAGACAGGCAAGATGCTCCAATTCTTTTCTTATTTTGGGGAAGTTACTGTGACCCAGTGCAAAGGGCATAGAAAATGTAAATACAAATGTGCCTTCTGATTTTCTCTGAAGATGAATGAAAGAAAATATGCTTAGCACCTGGCATTTATGTAGAAGCCCAAAAGAAAAAAGTGACACAACTTTTTTTCATGTTATGTAAGAGTAGTAATAACCAAAGCATAGGAAAATAAACGTTCAGAGTATTTCGCAACTGTCTTATCAGATCACCTCCTATGTATCTGGGTATCTGGATAGGGTTCCCTCTGAAAAAGAAGAATGGTTCCCTATAAAACATTCTTGATGAAGATGGGTTTTGAGGCCTAAAATGAGGGCACTGTAGAACTCCCTCCTTCTTATACTGAGATAAGGGAAAAGTTTTCCAACACTCTCTTTTGGGCTGGTAGTAAGTTTGGTTATGATTCTGAGCTGGAAATGCTTATAGAAAATTCTGGTGGTGGGGGTGGTAAACTGCTGCTGGCCATTTGGAGGCAGGCCAGGAGCCAGGCAGGAAATTAGCATAGTAAGGGATTTCAGAATGCATCTGAAGTCTATGCATGGTTGTAAGTCCTAGTGTTTGTGTTACACTTCTCTCCCGCAGTTTAAGAAGTTTCAATAAAATCTCAGTAAATATTACAGCTTGGTTTTTGCTGTGTGATATGGTTTGGCTGTGTCTCCACCCAAATCACATCTTGAATTGTAGCTCTCATAATTCCCACATGTTGTGGGAGGGACCTGGTGGGAGATAATTGAATTATGGGGGCAGTTTCCCCTATACTGTTCTCATGGCAGTGAGTAAGTCTCACAAGATCTGATGGTTTTATAAGGGGTTTCCCTTTTGACTTGGCTCTCATTTTCTGTTTTGCCTGCCACCATGTAAGACATGCCTTTCGCCTTCTGTCATGGTTGTGAGGCCTCCCCAGCCATGTGGAACTGTGAGTCCATTAAACCTCTTCTTCTTTAGAAATTACCCAGTCTTGGGTATATCTTTATCAGAAGTGTTCAAAGTGGACTAATACACTGTGCAATGGGAAATCAGGGAAAGCCCCAAGTCCATGCCTGGAGTAAAGAGGTAGAGGTAAGACAGCAGGATTCCCTCCACTGAGGTCTGAGTGCTAATGGCTGAGGCAGTCACCACCCTAGAACCAAAGTTCCCTGAGGAGGAATATCATGAGGGACAGTGGAGGGTTCAGTGGCAAAGATTGAGTGATGTGGCAGCAGGACAAGAAGTCCAGACTAGACAGAAGGACCCTGAGGAACTTTTCCACATCAGAGGAAAAACAGCAGCAGAACCACTTCTATAAAACCTAATTCATCAAGCCAAAGTATAAAAAG
Source organism: Pongo pygmaeus (assembly GCF_028885625.2). Lineage (NCBI taxonomy): Eukaryota > Metazoa > Chordata > Mammalia > Primates > Hominidae > Pongo > Pongo pygmaeus. Next base: position 51,850,084 of record NC_072396.2, on the reverse strand, counting down.
GACACCCCATCTCATTGATCAGGAAGATGGCTTGGTTTTCTTGTTTTTGTCATTTTAACAAGGGAAAAATTACCATCAGTACAGAAAAACTCTTGCACAGAGGCTAAAAACTATGTAACCTTTTAGTTTTGTTTTGTTTTTGCTCTGTTAATCCCAAACCTAGTTGGTAGATCATGGAAAAAGAGATGAAGTATTTAAATAAAGAGTAGATCCAGGTATTCAGGGTAGTAAGGAATGATAATACTCAGAATTTCAATTAAGGTCACTGGCTCTGGGGACAAACATTTCTGTGGTAAAAAGTATGGCTCTGCCATTAACCAGCTGAGTAGTCTGGTGATTGTTGCTAAACCTCTGGGAGCCTTTATTCACCTGTAGAAAAAAGCTGATGGTGGCACCTATGCAAAAATGTTTAACTAGTGTAGATGTGTTGAAAAGGTTACTCTCATAAACTGCTGGTAGTACTGTGGAGTGATTCAATCTTCATGAAAATCAAGTTGTATCAAAGATTAAATATGCAGGACCAGCAAATCAATCATGTCCCTTCAACAATCTATTCCAGAGGACATAAATGGACATGTGTACAAACATGCAAGTAAAAGATTATTCACTCATGAATCTTCATTAGCATGAAAAAAATCTTAAGTGTACATTAAATCTTAGCTTAGAGTTCATTAACTTTCTCTGGGATGCATTTGCTGACTACATTTAAATAAAGCTATTTTCCTTTCTTCCCAGGAAGGTGTGTGGCCCTTCCTGAGGTGTGTTCTAAGTTGGTCTCCTAGGGTCCTGAAGGGGACTCCTGGATGGTCTGTGGAAGGTGTTCTACCTAGAGGTGAGAGGGTTGTGGAACAGGGACCTTGGGTTCTAGGGTGTGTGGGTCTCCTTAAACTCTAACACAGGGGTCCCCAGTGCCCGGACCACAGACCAGTACCAGTCAGTGGCCTGTCAGAAATGGGGCTGCACAGCAGGAGGTGAGCAGTGGGTGAGCCAGCATTACCACCTGAGCTTCGTCTCCTGTCAGATCAGTGGTGGCAGTAGATTCTCAAAGGAGTGTGAACCCTATTGTGAACTGTGCATGCGAGGGATCTAAGTTGCATGCTCCTTATGAGAATCTAACTAATGCCTAATGATCTGAGGTAGAACACTTTCACTGGTTCCTGGTGCCAGAAAGGTCGGTGACCACTGCTCTAACACACACACCCGTCAGCCAGTACCTCACTGCAATTTCACTGCCTCAGTGGCTCCACATCATTGCCTGTGCACTGGCTGTGTATGTCCCCTGTAGGAAATGTCCCTTCTAGACAAAATGTTTGGAAAGGTTTTCATGGGCTCCTCTGCTCCTGTATAGCAGCCCCATGCTTGTTTGCCTCCTCCTTCACAGGAATCCCTCCATTTAGGGTTAAAAACCCCTCCTCTCTCCATTTTCCTGTATCTTCCTCCCTCTTCTTTCCTCATCCTCCCTATTTTTTCATTTCTGGACCCTTCTTCTAAGATGTTAAAAGTTTCTGAAAGGAACTCAACGTCCAGCTTCTTTATCTCTGCCATAATTCTGGATGTAAAGTAAGATTGAGGAGAAGGAGTGGGGAGATGAAGGGTTAGATAAAGAAGAGATGGAAAAAAGGGAGAGAGAAGAGAGAAGAAGGGGATGAGAAGAAAAGGAAGAGAGGAGAAGGAGGAAAGGAGGGAAGAAAGAGGAGGGAAGGAAAAGAATAGGAGGAAGGGAAAGAAAGGTAAAGGGAAGGGAAGAGTTGAAGGACAGCGTAGGGAGAAAAGAAAAAGAGAAGGGAGAAACGAGCATGGGGAAGGATTAGAGGTGGAGAAGGAGAACATTGGGAGGCAGAGGAGAAGGAGCAGAAAGAGCAGGTGATGGAAGAGGAATAAGAGCAGAGGAAGGATTTCATGTAGAGGGGAATAAAGAGAAGAAAGGAATTTGTATGTCTGAGGATTCCAGGGACTGCTTTCCCAGGTGAGAGCTGGGTTCAACTGTTCTCTGTTTCCCCCATAGGCAGCCTCTTATGGGGGTGGCTCCTGCCCACCTCTGCTGCTTATGCTGCAGTTGCTGGTGTTGCTTGGAAGCTGCCTCCAGGACGTCCTTCACCTTTCTGTTCTCCTCCTCAAACCACTTTCTGGAGGGCCAGCCACAAGGATTTTGGAGTCATCATTCCATCCCTCAACTCCTCCCTTCAGCTTCCCTTCATTGTGCTGTGGAAGAAGAGCTCTTCGCTGAATGCAGAGTGGGTGTTTCCATAGAACAGCTGGCTCATTTGACTCCGCAAGTCCTCCTACTTTACCTGTCGGTTTATCATCAGCTTCTCTTTGGAAGTAAGCAAGGCAGGGTGGGGGCCTCTTACCTCTGACCTCACTTTCCTATCCCTTGCATTGCATCAGAAAGATCCTCTGTGTCTCTATGGGGAGAGGAACCAAGGAGGCCCTGTGAGAGCTCACAGGAATAATTGGGGTTGTGGTTCTTTGTCTCCATTTCCAACTTCCAGAGTTCGTATCACACAGATTGGGCCCCTATTAAGACAAACCTGCATCTATTCATCCTGTTGGCCTTGGCACATAGCAAGGGGCCTGGCATAATTGCCACATATCTGTAGGAACTGAACACAATCCGCAGGTGCCAGAGCAGTCTGTCTGTACCTGCTGCTGTTTCTGTCTTCCACAAACTGACAAAAAAGAGGAACTCTTTAAGTGTCTATCAGAAATGAGCAATTTGTTCTGTGATTATTTATTTTACACACAACACAACACATACATACAAATATACAACAAAGGTGGTCTTCTAAGAAAAGTCTAGGGTGCTCATGTTTTTTGTCTCTACCTTTGGATGATTTTTCTTTCCTCTCGTCAATGGTGAAGGGATGTTAGATGTATTTATGGATGTATAGTTGGATGAGTAAATGGCTGGATGACTACATGGAGAGATGATAAACACATGCTTGAATGAATGGATGAGTGGTCATACAGTTGGATAGATGAAGAAATGAATGAGCCAAAGGATGTATGGATGAATAAATAAATCCATACATTTATGGATGGATGATGGCATGAATTTTTGGATGGATAAATGGACAGATAAAGAGTTGTATAGACATGAAGTCCTTGCCCATGCCTATGTCCTGAATGGTATTGCCTAGGTTTTCTTCTAGGGTTTTTATGGTTTTAGGTCTAACATTTAAGTCTTTAATCCATCTTGAATTGACTTTTGTATAAGGTGTAAGGAAGGGATCCAGTTTCAGCTTTCTACATATGGCTAGCCAGTTTTCCCAGCACCATTTATTAAATAGGGAATCCTTTCCCCATTTCTTGTTTTTCTCAGGTTTGTCAAAGATCAGATGGTTGTAGATATGTGGCATTATTTCTGACGGCTCTGTTCTGTTCCATTGATCTATATCTCTGTTTTGGTACCAGTACCATGCTGTTTTGGTTACTGTAGCCTTGTAGTATAGTTTGAAGTCAGGTAGCGTGATGCCTCCAGCTTTGTTCTTTTGGCTTAGGATTGACTTGGCGATGCAGGCTCTTTTTTGGTTCCATATGAACTTTAAAGTAGTTTTTTCCAATTCTGTGAAGAAAGTCATTGGTAGCTTGATGGGGATGGCATTGAATCTGTAAATTACCTTGGGAAGGATGGCCATTTTCATGATATTGATTCTTCCTACCCATGAGCATGGAATGTTCTTCCATTTGTTTGTATCCTCTTTTATTTCCTTGAGCAGTGGTTTGTAGTTCTCCTTGAAGAGGTCTTTCACACCAAAAGCAATGGCAACAAAAGCCAAAATTGACAAATGGGATCTAATTAAACTCAAGAGCTTCTGCACAGCAAAGGAAATTACCATCAGAGTGAACAGGCAACCTACAAAATGGGAGAAAATTTTCGCAACCTACTCATCTGACAAAGGGCTAATATCCAGAATCTACAATGAACTCCAACAAATTTACAAGAAAAAAACAAACAACCCCATCAAAAAGTGGGCGAAGGACATGAACAGACACTTCTCAAAAGAAGACATTTATGCAGCCAAAAAACACATGAAAAAATGCTCACCATCACTGGCCATCAGAGAAATGCAAATCAAAACCACAATGAGATATCATCTCACACCAGTTAGAATGGCAATCATTAAAAAGTCAGGAAACAACAGGTGCTGGAGAGGATGTGGAGAAATAGGAACACTTTTACACTGTTGGTGGGACTGTAAACTAGTTCAACCCTTGTGGAAGTCAGTGTGGCGATTCCTCAGGGATCTAGAACTAGAAATACCATTCGACCCAGCCATCCCATTACTGGGTATATACCCAAAGGACTATAAATCATGCTGCTATAAAGACACATGCACACGTATGTTTATTGCGGCATTATTCACAATAGCAAAGACTTGGAACCAACCCAAATGTCCAACAATGATAGACTGGATTAAGAAAATGTGGCACATATACACCATGGAATACTATGCAGCCATAAAAAATGATGAGTTCATGTCCTTTGTAGGGACATGGATGAAATTGGAAATCATCATTCTCAGTAAACTATCACAAGAACAAAAAACCAAACACCGCATATTCTCACTCATAGGTGGGAATTGAACAATGAGAACACATGGACACAGGAAGGGGAACATCACACTTCGGGGACTGTTGTGGGTTGGGGGGAGGGGGGAGGGATAGCATTGGGAGATATACCTAATGCTAGATGACGAGTTGGTGGGTGCAGCGCACCAGCATGGCACATGTATACATATGTAACTTACCTGCACATTGGGCACATGTACCATAAAACCTAAAGTATAATAATAATAATAATAATAATAATAAAAAAAGAAAAAAAAAGAGTTGTATAGATGACTATATTGATAGTGGGTAGACAAAGGATGGATGATGAAATGAATGCATGGATGAATGAATGGATAGATGGTTGGGTTAATTGTTGGTTGGATGAATGGATAAGTGGGTAGATAGTTGTATGGATGAATGGTTAGTTGCAAAGAGTGGAGGAATGGAAGAGTGGAGGGATTGGATAGACAGAGAGAAGAAGGGATGGAATACTGGGTCAACATATGGCTGCTAGGATGACTGGAGGGTTGAATGGATAAAGTGATAGTTAATTGAACTAAATACTGCTACTCTTAAGTTCCTACCTGGTTTTGGCCTGGCTGAATCCCTATGTCTTTTCTCTGTTTCTTACCCTGGTTTTGTCTTGCTATTTTTCTCAGAGAGCAGGGATTAAAAAATAATAATTGTTCATTTTGCTAGAAATTGATTCAGTTCATTTATTCCATAAACACTTATTCAATTCCTATACTACATGTCAGACTTTGGGCTTGGGTTGGTTAAAAACTCAATCGGAAATGGGAAGTTTCGCAAGATGGCCGAATAGGAACAGCTCCAGTCTACAGCTCCCAGCGTGAGCGATGCAGAAGATGGGTGATTTCTGCATTTCCATCTGAGGTACCAGGTTCATCTCACTAGGGAGTGCCAGACAGTGGGTGAAGGACAGTGGATGCAGTGCACCATGCGCCAGCCGAAGCAGGGCCCTCGCCTCACTTGGGAAGCACAAGGGGTCAGGGAGTTCCCTTTCCTGGTCAAGGAAAGGGGTGATAGACGGCACCTGGAAAATCGGGCCACTCCCACCCAAATACTGCGCTTTTCCGACGGGCTTAGGAAGCGGCGCACCAGGAGATTATATCCTGCACCTGGCTCGGAGGGTCCTACGCCCATGGAGTCTCGCTGATTGCTAGCACAGCAGTCTGAGATCAAACAGCAAGGTGGCAGCGAGGCTGGGGGAGGGGCGCCCGCCATTGCCCAGGCTCGCTTAGGTACACAAAGCAGCCAGGAAGCTCGAACTGGGTGGAGCCCACCACAGCTCAAGGAGGCCTGCCTGCCTCTGTAGGCTCCACCTCTGGGGGCAGGGCACAGACAAACAAAAAGACAGCAGTAACCTCTGTAGACTTAAATGTCCCTGTCTGACAGCTTTGAGGAGAGCAGTGGTTCTCCCAGCAAGCAGCTGGAGATCTGAGAACGGGCAGACTGCCTTCTCAAGTGGGTCCCTGACCCCTGACCCCCGAGCAGCCTAACTGGGAGGCACCCCCCAGTAGGGGCAGACTGACACCTCACACGGCCGGGTACTCCTCTGAGACAAAACTTCCAGAAGAACGATCAGACAGCAGCATTCGCGGATCCCGAAAATCCGCGGTTCTGCAGACACCGCTGCTGATACCCAGGCAAACAGGGTCTGGAGTGGACCTCTAGCAAACTCCAACAGACCTGCAGCTGAGGGTCCTGTCTGTTAGAATGAAAAATAACAAACAGAAAGGACATCCACACCAAAAACCCATCTGTACATCACCATCATCAAAGACCAAAAGTAGATAAAACCACAAAGATGGGGAAGAAACAGAGCAGAAAAACTGGAAATACTAAAAAGCAGAGCGTCTCTCCTCCTCCAAAGGAACGCAGTTCCTCACCAGCAACAGAACAAAGCTGGACGGAGAATGACTTTCACGAGTTGAGAGAAGAAGGCTTCAGACGATCAAACTACTCCAAGCTACAGGAGGAAATTCAAACCAAAGGCAAAGAAGTTGAAAACTTTGAAAAAAATTCAGACAAATGTATAACTAGAATAACCAATACAGAGAAGTGCTTAAAGGAGCTGATGGAGCTGAAAGCCAAGGCTCGAGAACTACATGAAGAATGCAGAAGCCTCAGGAGCCAATGTGATCAACTGGAAGAAAGGGTATCAGTGATGGAAGATGAAATGAATGAAATGAAGCGAGAAGGGAAGTTTAGAGAAAAAAGAATAAAAAGAAATGAACAAAGCCTCCAAGAAATATGAGACTATGTGAAAAGACCAAATCTATGTCTGATGGGTATACCTGAAAGTGACGGGGAGAATGGAACCAAGTTGGAAAACACTCTGCAGGATATTATCCAGGAGAATTTCCCCAATCTAGCAAGGCAGGCCCACATTCAGATTCAGGAAATACAGAGAATGCCACAAAGATACTCCTCGAGAAGAGCAACTCCAAGACACATAATTCTCAGATTCACCAAAGCGGAAATGAAGGAAAAAATGTTAAGGGCAGCCAGAGAGAAATGTCAGGCTACCCACAAACGGAAGCCCATCAGACTAACAGCGGATCTCTCGGCAGAAACCCTACAAGCCAGAAGAGAGTGGGGGCCAATATTCAACATTCTTAAAGAAAAGAATTTTCAACCCAGAATTTCATATCCAGCCAAACTAAGCTTCATAAGTGAAGGAGAAATAAAATCCTTTACAGACAAGCAAATGCTGAGAGATTTTGTCACCACCAGGCCTGCCCTAAAAGAGCCCCTGAAGGAAGCACTAAACATGGAAAGGCACAACTGGTACCAGCCACTGCAAAATCATGCCAAAATGTAAAGGCCATTGAGACTAGGAAGAAACTGCATTAACTAACGAGTAAAATAACCAGCTAACATCATAATGACAGGATCAAATTCACACATAACAATATTAACTTTAAATGTAAATGGACTAAATGCTCCAGTTAAAAGACACAGAATGGCAAATTGGATAAAGACTCAAGACCCATCAGTGTGCTGTATTCAGGAAACCCATCTCACGTGCAGAGACACACATAGGCTCAAAATAAAAGGATGGAGGAAGATCTACCTAGCAAATGGAAAACAAAAAACGGCAGGGGTTGCAATCCTAGTCTCTGATAAAACAGACTTTAAACCAACAAAGATCAAAAGAGACAAAGAAGGCCATTACATAATGGTAAAGGGATCAATTCAACAAGAAGAGCTAACTATCCTAAATATATATGCACCCAATACAGGAGCACCCAGATTCATAAAGCAAGTCCTGAGTGACCTACAAAGAGACTTAGACTCCCACACAATAATAATGGGAGACTTTAACACCCCACTGTCAACATTAGACAGATCAATGAGACAGAAAGTTAACAAGGATACCCAGGAATTGAACTCCACTCTGCACCAAGCAGACCTAATAGACATCTACAGAACTCTCCACCCCAAATCAACAGAATATACATTTTTTCAGCACCACACCACACGTATTCCAAAATTGACCACATAGTTGGAAGTAAAGCTCTCCTCAGCAAATGTAAAAGAACAGAAATTATAACAATAAACTGTCTCTCAGACCACAGTGCAATCAAACTAGAACTCAGGATTAAGAAACTCCCTCAAAACCACTCAACTACATGGAAACTGAACAACCTGCTCCTGAATGACTACTGGGTACATAACAAAATGAAGGCAGAAATAAAGATGTTCTTTGAAACCAACGAGAACAAAGACACAACATACCAGAATCTCTGGGACGCATTCAAAGCAGTGTGTAGAGGGAAATTTATAGCACTAAATGCCCACAAGAGAAATCAGGAAAGATCCAAAATTGACACCCTAACATCACAATTAAAAGAACTAGAAAAGCAAGAGCAAACACATTCAAAAGCTAGCAGAAGGCAAGAAATAACTAAAATCAGAGCAGAACTGAAGGAAATAGAGACACAAAAAACCCTTCAAAAAATTAATGAATCCAGGAGCTGGTTTTTTGAAAGGATCAACAAAATTGATAGACCACCAGCAAGACTAATAAAGAAAAAAAGAGAGAAGAATCAAATAGACACAATAAAAAATGGTAAAGGGGATATCACCACCGATCCCACAGAAATACAAACTACCATCAGAGAATACTACAAACACCTCTATGCAAATAAACTAGAAAATCTAGAAGAAATGGATAAATTCCTCGAAACATACACTATCCCAAGACTAAACCAGGAAGAAGTTGAATCTCTGAATAGACCAATAACAGGATCTGAAATTGTGGCAATAATCAATAGCTTACCAACCAAAAAGAGTCCAGGACCAGATGGGTTCACAGCCGAATTCTACCAGAGATACAAGGAGGAACTGGTACCATTCCTTCTGAAACTATTCCAATCAATAGAAAAAGAAGGAATCCTCCCTAACTCATTTTATGAGGCCAGCATCATCCTGATACCAAAGCCGGGCAGAGACACAACCAAAAAAGAGAATTTTAGACCAATATCCTTGATGAACATTGATGCAAAAATCCTCAATAAAATACTGGCAAACAGAATCCAGCAGCACATCAAAAAGCTTATCCACCATGATCAAGTGGGCTTCATCCCTGGGATGCAAGGCTGGTTCAATATATGCAAATCAATAAATGTAATCCAGCATATAAACAGAACCAAAGACGAAAACCACATGATTATCTCAATAGATGCAGAAAAGGCCTTTGACAAAATTCAACAACCCTTCATGCTAAAAACTCTCAATAAATTAGGTATTGATGGGACGTATCTCAAAATAATAAGAGCTATCTATGACAAACCCACAGCCAATATCATACTGAATGGGCAAAAACTGGAAGCATTCCTTTTGAAAACTGGCACAAGACAGGGATGCCCTCTCTCACCACTCCTATTCCACATAGTGTTGGAAGTTCTGGCCAGGGCAATTAGGCAGGAGAAGGAAATCAAGGGTATTCAATTAGGAAAAGAGGAAGTCAAATTGTCCCTGTTTGCAGATGACATGATTGTGTATCTAGAAAACCCCATTGTCTCAGCCCAAAATCTCCTTCAGCTGATAAGCAACTTCAGCAAAGTCTCAGGATACAAAATCAATGTGCAAAAATCACAAGCATTCTTATACACCAATAACAGACAAACAGAGAGCCAAATCATGAGTGAACTCCCATTCACAATTGCTTCAAAGAGAATAAAATACTTAGGAATCCAACTTACAAGAGGCATGAAGGACCTCTTCAAGGAGAACTACAAACCACTGCTCAATGAAATAAAAGAGGATACAAACAAATGGAAGAACATTCCATGCTCACGGGTAGGAAGAATCAATATCGTGAAAATGGCCACACTGCCCAAGGTAATATAGATTCAATGCCATCCCCATCAAGCTACCGATGACTTTCTTCACAGAATTGGAAAAAACTACTTTAAAGTTCATATGGAACCAAAAAAGAGCCCGCATCGCCAAGTCAATCCTAAGCTAAAAGAACAAAGATGGAGGCATCACGCTACCTGACTTCAAACTATACTACAAGGCTACAGTAACCAAAACAGCATGATACTTGTACCAAAACAGAGATATAGACCAATGGAACAGAACAGAGCCCTCAGAAATAACGCCGCATATCTACAACTATCTGATCTTTGACAAACCCGAGAAAAACAAGCAATGGGGAAAGGATTCCCTATTTAATAAATGGTGCTGGGAAAACTGGCCAGCCATATGTAGAAAGCTGAAACTGGATCCCTTCCGTACACCTTATACAAAAATCAATTCAAGATGGATTAAAGACTCAAACGTTAGACCTAAAACCATAAAAACCCTAGAAGAAAACCTAGGCATTACCATTCAGGACATAGGCATGGGCAAGGACTTCATGTCTAAAACACCAAAAGCAATGGCAACAAAAGCCAAAATTGACAAATGGGATCTAATTAAACTCAAGAGCTTCTGCACAGCAAAAGAAACTACCATCAGAGTGAACAGGCAACCTACAAAATGGGAGAAAATTTTTGCAACCTACTCATCTGACAAAGGGCTAATATCCAGAATCTACAATGAACTCCAACAAATTTACAAGAAAAAAACAAACAACCACATCAAAAAGTGGGCAAAGGATATGAACAGACACTTCTCAAAAGAAGACATTTATGCAGCCAAAAGACACATGAAAAAATGCTCATCATCACTGGCCATCAGACAAATGCAAATCAAAACCACAATGAGATACCATCTCACACCAGTTAGAATGGCAATCATTAAAAAGTCAGGAAACAACAGGCGCTGGAGAGGATGTGGAGAAATAGGAACACTTTTACACTGTTGGTGGGACTGGAAACTAGTTCAACCATTGTGGACGTCAGTGTGGCCATTCCTCAGGGATCTAGAACTAGAAATACCATTTGACCCAGCCATCCCATTTCTGGGTATATACCCAAAGGACTATATCATGCTGCTATAAAGACACATGCACACGTATGTTTATTGCGGCACTATTCACATTAGCAAGACTTGGAATGAACCCAAATGTCCAACAATGATAGACTGGATTAAGAAAATGTGGCACATACACACCATGGAATACTATGCAGCCATAAAAAATGATGAGTTCATGTCCTTTGTTAGGGACATGGATGAAATTGGAAATCATCATTCTCAGTAAACTCTCGCAAGGACAAAAAACCAAACACCGCATGTTCTCACTCATAGATGAGAATTGAATAATGAGAACACATGGACACAGGAAGGGGAACATCACACTCTGGGGACTGTTGTGGGGTGGGGGGAGTGGGGAGGGATAGCATTAGGAGATATACCTAATGCTAAATGACGAGTTAATGGGTGCAGCACACCAGCATGGCACATGTATACATATGTAACTAACCTGCACATTATGCACATGTACCCTAAAAGTTAAAGTATAATAATAATAATAAAAAAAAAAAGAAAAAAAAACTCAATCGAAAAAAAATCCTGGGGAGTGTTATTTTCCATTAGGGAATCAACAGACTGGTGAGGGGAGATACTAAGTTCATTACCAAACAAGTAACTATGTCATTATTTATGAAAATTGTGTCTATCAGTCAGTGAAGTGTTTCAGTTAATGGCAAATTCAAAGGCTTTGAAATGTGTCTAGCAAATATCTGGTAATATTGAGGAAGCTAGCAGCATGACTGGGTGTTCTCAGCCAAGAAAAGTGGTAAAAAAGGAAATAAATGGAGAGGGGCTAGATAAACATCCTGGTTGCAGCTCACTGACAGGACATCTGTGTTTACTATTAGTAAGGTGGGAGGTAGGGAGAGGTTTTTACTGTAAAAGAGATGTGACTTAATTTACGTTTCAGCAAGATTTGTCTGTCTATGACAGAGAACTTAACTTTTTTTATTATTATACTTTAAGTTCTGGGTTACATGTGCAGAACGTGCAGTTTTGCTACATAGGTATACACGTGCCTTGGTGGTTTGCTGCACCCATCAACCCGTCGCCTACATTAGGTATTTCTCCTAATGTTATCTCTCCCCTAGCCCCCCACCCCAAACAGGCCTGGATGTGTAATGTTCCCCTCCCTGTGTCCATGTGTTCTCATTGTATATACCCAGAGGAATATATATCATTCTACCATAAAGACATGGTGTATGTTCATTGCAGCATTATTCACAATAGCAAAGATGTGGAATCAGCCTAAATGCCCATCAATGACAGATACGATAAAGAAAATGTGTTACATATACACTATGGAATACTATGCAGCCATAGAAAATAACAAGATCATGTCTTTTGCAGAAACATGAATGGAGCTGGAGGCCATTATTTTTAGCAAACTAACACAGGAACAGACAACCAAATACACACGTTCTCACTTATAAGTGTGAGCTAAGTGATGAGAACTCATGAACACAAAGAAGGGAACAACAGACACTAGAGTCTACTTGAGAGTGGAGGGTGGGAGGAGGGAGGAGCAGAAAAGATAACTATTCGGTTCTGAGCTTAGTACCTGGTTGATGAAATAATTCGTATAACCAACCCCTTTGACATGAGTTTACCTATGTAATAAACTTGCACGTGTAACACCGAACCTAAAATAAAAGTTTTTTTAAAAGCCCTTGAGGTGGGAGTGTGCTCTGTCAGTGTTTTGTTGTCATCAAAGTGGGAGGAGGGTGAGAGGTAGAAGTTGAAGTTAAATATATGGCAGGGTACCCAAGTGGGCTTTGGGGGCCATATTGAAAAATCTAATTATCTGGAATCCAGAGCTTAGGGAGGGCAGGGGGATTTAGGGTTCAGATATATAATGGGACTTCACTATGTTCTTCTTGCATCACTTACATGAATCTACTTCCTTCTGTTTGGACTCCCAGAGGGCACAAGTCTCTCTCACCTCTTCACTGGCTTTTTGTTTCGCTGGGCCAGAGAAGGGAAAGACAGCTATTGAGTTAGCAAAGCACTCAACTCTCCACTCCCTCTCAAAATGTAACAGGCACCTCCAGATTCCACAGATGAAGATGCAAAGTCATCAAAGCCCAGGCCTTTCTCTCTGAGCTAAGCCAGCCAGCTTAGTCCCTAAGCTCACATTGAAAAAACCTGTTACTATAACTCAGTTAAGCAGATCCTCAATCTTCATATCCAGATTTTCTGCTGTAAGGAAAAGAGAGATTGAGCCAGATCTCTAAAGCAGGTGGAGATGGAGTGAGTGCTGGCACGGGGTCTATCCTGCTTTCATTCAACATGCATTATTGAGTGTTTGCTGTGTCACAAAACATGTCCAGAACCCTTGTGGGCTTCTGTTATGGGTGACGGAATAAAAACAGTAAACAGAGAAACAGATTGCAATATTTCACATCATGTTGGGAGGTGGTAACTATGTGGTAAAAACATAAATAAAACAACACAAGGCATAGGGAGACAGAAGTGGAAGGTGTTTCTTTAAGTACAGAAAGAGCTTCCTAGGCCACAAATAAGGGAGATGAGCAAACTCTATGGCTTTCAAGGAGGGAGGGTGTTGGGACCTTTCCAGGCAGAGGGAACAGCTAACGCAAACACCCCTGAGCTAGGGATGTGGGAAGTACATGTTTCAGGGAACAAGGAGGATATACAGTGAGCTAGAGGAGAGTAGCAATATGTAAGGTAGAGTGAAAGGAGATCCTACAGGGCCTTGTGAACCAAGAGAGGGTTTCTGAAATTTTCTGTGGGTGTTGTTAGAAACCAATGGAGATCTTTCTGTAGCCCCACCCTATTAAAATCCCCTAGTGGGTCCTGGGGAAAACATGACCAATCTGCGACTACGGGATTGGCTTCATTAGACAAAAGGAAAAAAAATGCTGCCACCTGGATGTCAAATGGCAGTTTGCAAGCCCTCCAGTGAAGGAAAGCACACTGCCCTTTAGAGGACTTTTGCTCCAGTCTTCTCTCAGTTTTCTCACAGGTTTCCTAGTTTCAGTTACTTGAACTGAGAAGCATTTCTCATGCTGCCTCTCTGACTCCATGATCATCGGCACAAAGCCGGGAAACACAAACTTGAGGAAAATTATCCCAACTATTCCTGCACCCTGCTGCCAACTCCTCCAATGACCTCTGGTTGTCAAGCACCCAGCTATTTCTGTAAGCCAGGGTTCTGCCTGTGGGATACAGACCTTATGATTTGCTTCTAGGATGGGATATTTTTAAGTAGGGAAACTCTCTACCAATAACTTGGAGAAAAAAAAATTTTAAAGCATGGAAATATAAGGAAAATTCTACTTTCCATTTATAAAAAGTACTGAGGCCTTAAAATGCTTATTTAGTTTTTTTTTATTCTTAAACACATTTATTGAACATTCATATGTGTACATATTTGTTAGGTACATTTCTAGGAGTAGAATTGCTGAGTATTGGTGTATGCATATGTCTGCTTTAATAGATACTGCCAAATAGTTTTCTAAAGTGGTTATATCAATTTATACTCCCACAAGTAGCCTATAAGAATACCACTTATTTCATATCCAGTAGTTTCCATTTGTTGTCACCAAAATTGTTATCATTTCTCTCTCTCTCTTTTTTTTTTTTTTTTTTTTTTTTTGTTGTTGAGATGGAGTCTTCCTCTGTTGCCCAGACGGGAGTGCAGTGTGATCTCAGCTCACTACAACCTCCACCTCCTGGGTTCAAGTGATTCTCCTGCCTCAGCCTCCCGAGTATTTGGTACTACAGGCATGTGCCACTACATCCAGCTAATTTTTTGTATTTTTGCACCATGTTAGGCAGGATGGTCTCGATCTCCTGACCTGGTGATCCACCTGCCTCGGCCTCCCAAAGTGCTGGGATTACAGGCATGAGCCACCATGCCTGGCTTTTTTCTCTTTTTTATTTTAGTTATTTTGGCACGTACAGTGATATCACATTGTGGTTATAATTTGCATTTTCCTCCTGTCTCATAGAGCTGAGCATCTTTTCATATGACTTTGACCATCAGGATACCTTTTTTTTGCAAAGTGCCAGCAGAACATTTTATCTTATTTGATGACCTTTGAATTAGAAGTAAAACATACTTGCTGTAACAAGTGAAACTATACACTGATATGTAAGGAAAGGGCTAATAATCTTTCTTTTTCTAATACTACTCTCGTTTTCTAATATTACTTCTCCTGGGGTTTCAAAGGAATTCTTTTGCTTTTTAATTTTATTATTATTATACTTTAAGTGTTAGGGTACATGTGCACAACGTGCAGGTTTGTTACATATGTATACATGTGCCATGTTGGTGTGCTGTACCCATTAACTCGTCATTTAGCATTAAGTATGTCTCCTAATGCTATCCCTCCCCACTCCCCCCACCCCACAACAGGCCATGGATTGTGATGTTCCCCTTCCTGTGTCCATGTGTTCTCATTGTTCAGTTCCCACCTATGAGTGAGAACATGCAGTGTTTGCTTTTTGTCCTTCCAATAGTTTGCTGAGAATGATGGTTTCCAGCTTCATCCATGTCCCTACAAAGGACATGAACTCATCATTTTTTATGGCTGCATAGTATTCCATGGTGTATATGTGCCACATTTTCTTAATCCAGTCTATCGTTGTTGGACATTTGAGTTGGTTCCAAGTCTTTGCTATTGTGAATAGTGCCGCAATAAACATACGTGTGCGTGTGTCTTTATAGCAGCATGATTTATAATCCTCTGGGTATATACCCAGTAATGGGATGGCTGGGTCAAATGGTATTTCTAGTTCTAGATCCCTGAGGAATCGCCACACTGACTTCCACAATGGTTGAACTAGTTTCCAGTCCCACCAACAGTGTAAAAGTGTTCCTCTTCCTCCACATCCTCTCCAGCACCTGTTTCCTGACTTTTTTTTTATTAACTTAAAATATATTTTAATAGCACTTCCAGTGTTCATTTACACAGTGATAACTGATGTTTACAATGATGAGCCTATGATACAAAAAGACCTTGTATTCTGTAAATTTCAAATGCAAAATAAAATCAGGTTCAGTATTTTTTTAATGTAATAAGCTTGTATTTGCCAGGCAGTAGAGCTTAACTGTTTCCTGACTTTTTAATGATTGCCATTCTAACTGGTGTGAGATGGTATCTCATTGTGGTTTTGATTTGCGTTTGTCTGATGGCCAGTGATGATGAGCATTGTTTCATGTGTTTTTTGGCTGCATAAATGTCTTCTTTTGAGAAGTGTCTGTCCATATTCTTGGCCCACTTTTTGATGGGGTTGTTTGTTTTTTTCTTGTAAATTTGTTGGAGTTCATTGTAGATTCTGCATATTAGCCCTTTGTCAGATGAGTAGGTTGCGAAAATTTTCTCCCATTTTGTAGGTTGCCTGTTCACTCTGATGGTAGCTTCTTTTGCTGTGCAGAAGCTCTTGAGTTTAATTAGATCCCATTTGTCAATTTTGGCTTTTGTTGCCATTGCTTTTGGTGTTTTAGACATGAAGTCCTTGCCCATGCCTATGTCCTGAATGGTAATGCCTAGGTTTTCTTCTAGGGTTTTTATGGTTTTAGGTCTAACGTTTAGGTCTTTAATCCATCTTGAATTGATTTTTGTATAAGGTGTAAGAAAGGGATCCAGTTTCAGCTTTCTACATATGGCTAGCCAGTTTTCCCAGCACCATTTATTAAATAGGGAATCCTTTCCCCATTTCTTGTTTTTCTCAGGTTTGTCAAAGATCAGATAGTTGTAGATATGTGGCATTATTTCTGAGGGCTCTGTTCTGTTCCATTGATCTATATCTCTGTTTTGGTACCAGTACCATGCTGTTTTGGTTACTGTAGCTTTGTAGTATAGTTTGAAGTCAGGTAAGGTGATGCCTCCAGCTTTGTTCTTTTGGCTTAGGATTGACTTGGCGATGCGGGCTCTTTTTTGTTTCCATATGAACTTTAAAGTAGTTTTTTCCAATTCTGTGAAGAAAGTCATTGGTAGCTTGATGGGGATGGCATTGAATCTGTAAATTACCTTGGGCAGTATGGCCATTTTCACGATATTGATTCTTCCTACCCATGAGCATGGAATGTTCTTCCATTTGTTTGTATTCTCTTTTATTTCCTTGAGCAGTGGTTTGTAGTTCTCCTTGAAGAGGTCCTTCACATCCCTTGTAAGTTGGATTCCTAGGTATTTTATTCTCTTTGAAGCAATTGTGAATGGGAGTTCACTCATGATTTGGCTCTCTGTTTGTCTGTTATTGGTGTATAAGAATGCTTGTGATTTTTGCACATTGATTTTGTATCCTGAGACTTTGCTGAAGTTGCTTATCAGCTGAAGGAGATTTTGGGCTGAGACAATGGGGTTTTCTAGATATACAATCATGTCATCTGCAAACAGGGACAATTTGACTTCCTCTTTTCCTAATTGAATACCCTTTATTTCCTTCTCCTGCCTAATTGCCCTG
Organism: Pongo pygmaeus; assembly: GCF_028885625.2. Classification (NCBI taxonomy): domain Eukaryota; kingdom Metazoa; phylum Chordata; class Mammalia; order Primates; family Hominidae; genus Pongo; species Pongo pygmaeus. The sequence continues at coordinate 51,832,651 of NC_072396.2, read as the reverse complement.
GCCAGAACTTCCAACACTATGTGGAATAGGAGTGGTGAGAGAGGGCATCCCTGTCTTGTGCCAGTTTTCAAAAGGAATGCTTCCAGTTTTTGCCCATTCAGTATGATATTGGCTGTGGGTTTGTCATAGATAGCTCTTATTATTTTGAGATACGTCCCATCAATACCTAATTTATTGAGAGTTTTTAGCATGAAGGATTGTTGAATTTTGTCAAAGGCCTTTTCTGCATCTATTGAGATAATCATGTGGTTTTTGTCTTTGGTTCTGTTTATATGCTGGATTACATTTATTGATTTGCGTATATTGAACCAGCCTTGCATCCCAGGGATGAAGCCCACTTGATCATGGTGGATAAGCTTTTTGATGTGCTGCTGGATTCTGTTTGCCAGTATTTTATTGAGGATTTTTGCATCAATGTTCATCAAGGATATTGGTCTAAAATTCTCTTTTTTGGTTGTGTCTCTGCCCGGCTTTGGTATCAGGATGATGCTGGCCTCATAAAATGAGTTAGGGAGGGTTCCCTCTTTTTCTATTGATTGGAATAGTTTCAGAAGGAATGGTACCAGTTCCTCCTTGTACCTCTGGTAGAATTCGGCTGCGAACCCATCTGGTCCTGGACTTTTTTTGGTTGGTAAGCTATTGATTATTGCCACAATTTCAGATCCTGTTATTGGTCTATTCAGAGATTCAACTTCTTCCTGGTTTAGTCTTGAGAGGGTGTATGTGTTGAGGAATTTATCCATTTCTTCTAGATTTTCTAGTTTATTTGCATAGAGGTATTTGTAGTATTCTCTGATGGTAGTTTGTATTTCTGTGGGATTGGTGGTGATATCCCCTTTATCATTTTTTATTGCATCTATTTGATTCTTCTCTCTTTTTTTCTTTATTAATCTTGCTGGCGGTCTATCAATTTTGTTGATCCTTTCAAAAAACCAGCTCCTGGATTCATTAATTTTTTGAAGGGTTTTTTGTGTCTCTATTTCCTTCAGTTCTGCTCTGATTTTAGTTATTTCTTGCCTTCTGCTAGCTTTTGAATGTGTTTGCTCTTGCTTTTCTAGTTCTTTTAATTGTGATGTTAGGGTGTCAATTTTGGATCTTTCCTGCTTTCTCTTATCGGCATTTAGTGCTATAAATTTCCCTCTACACACTGCTTTGAATGCATCCCAGAGATTCTGGTATGTTGTGTCTTTGTTCTCGTTGGTTTCAAAGAACATCTTTATTTCTGCCTTCATTTCGTTATGTACCCAGTGGTCATTCAGCAGCAGGTTGTTCAGTTTCCATGTAGTTGAGCCGTTTTGAGTGAGATTCTTAATCCTGAGTTCTAGCTTGATTGCACTGTGATCTGAGAGATAGTTTGTTATAATTTCTGTTCTTTTACATTTACTGAGGAGAGCTTTACTTCCAAGTATGTGGTCAATTTTGGAGTAGGTGTGGTGTGGTGCTGAAAAAAATGTATATTCTGTTGATTTGGGGTGGAGAGTTCTGTAGATGTCTATTAGGTCGGCTTGGTGCAGAGCTGAGTTCAATTCCTGGGTATCCTTGTTGACTTTCTGTCTTGTTGATCTGTCTAATGTTGACAGTGGGGTGTTAAAGTCTCCCATTATTAATGTATGGGAGTCTAAGTCTCTTTGTAGGTCACTCAGGACTTGCTTTATGAATCTGGGTGCTCCTGTATTGGGTGCATATATATTTAGGATAGTTAGCTCTTCTTGTTGAATTAATCCCTTTACCATTATGTAATGGCCTTCTTTGTCTCTTTTGATCTTTGTTGGTTTAAAGTGTGTTTTATCAGAGACTAGGATTGCAACCGCTACCTTTTTTTGTTTTCCATTTGCTTGGTAGATCTTCCTCCATCCTTTTATTTTGAGCCTATGTGTGTCTCTGCACATGAGATGGGTTTCCTGAATACAGCACACTGATGGGTCTTGAGTCTTTATCCAATTTGCCAGTCTGTGTCTTTTAATTGGAGCATTTAGTCCATTTACATTTAAAGTTAATATTGTTATGTGTGAATTTGATCCTGTCATTATGATGTTAGCTGGTTATTTTGCCCGTTAGTTGATGCTCGTTAGTTGATGCCTCGCTGCCGACTTGCTGTTTGATCTCAGAGTGCTGTGCTAGCAATCTACGAGACTCCGTGGGCGTAGGACCCTCTGAGCCAGGTGCGGGCTGTAATCTCCTGGTGCACCGTTTCCTAAGCCCGTCGGAAAAGCACAGTATTCAGGTGGGAGTGGCCCGATTTTTCAGGTGCCGTCTGTCACCCCTGGAAAGGGAACTCCCTGACCCCTTGCGCTTCCCGAGTGAGGCAATGCCTCGCCCATGCTTCGGCTGGCGCACGGTGCGCTCACCCACTGACCTGCGCCCACTGTCTGGCACTCCCTAGTGAGATGAACACGGTACCTCAGATGGAAATGCAGCCGTCTTCTGCGTCACTCACACTGGGAGCTGTAGACCAGAGCTGTTCCTATTTGGCCATCTTGGCTCCTCCTCCCATTTCTATTTTCTGATAGTATTTCTGAAATGTATAATAAATCTGTATAAATGGATTACAATTTAAAAAAAATAAAAAAATAAAAAAAAGAATGTGGCGCCTCCCCCAGCCCCTACTCCTACTCTCACCCTGGGCCATGCCTACTCCTTCATTTTCTAGTATGATTGGAAGCTTCCTAAGGTCCTCACAAGCAGCAGATACTGCCACCATGCTTCCTGTACAGCCTGCAGAACCATCAGCCCAAATAAACCATTTTTCTTTATAAATTACCCAGTCTCAGGTATTCCTTTAGAGCAACACAAAACAGACTAACAGAATTGTGATAATCATTTCACAATATATACATATATCAAATCACCACATTACATACCTTAAATATATATAATTTTGTCAATTATACCTCAATACAGCTGAAAAAAATCTAACAATTTGCAGATTCTTTTCTATTTTTTATGTATACAATCGTATCATTTGCAAATACTGATGTTAATTTTGTCCTTTCAACACTTTCCCTTTGTATTTATTTTTAATGTATTATTTATTTTCCTTAGATCTCCAATACAATGCTAAATATGAACAATGACAGAATCCTTGTGTTGTTCCTTACCTCAAGAGGAAATATTTAAATATTTATCCAAAAGTGTTATGTGTGTTGTATTGTTGTGTGTGTATTTTGCATTTTAACAAATATTTTTTAAATTTTTTATATGCTAAAGGATTTTATTATTAAAGTGTATTTTGAGTCCATAAAGATCTGGGCCTATTCCACAGGGGTACGAATAATGGTGGTGATCCAAGAATCCTCGGAATTATTTCACTTACAGATTATATTGTTTGGTGTTTTGCAAATTTGAGATATTCATTACGCAAAATTCCAGCAGTATAGAAAGTAAAAAAAAAAAAAAAAAAAAAAAAAAAATGAAGGAATGCAGCAATTATTCCAAAGCCCCCTCCCACCTGGAAGTAACCAGTAAGAACACCATGTAATTTCCATTTTTATTTCCCAAATATCTGTCTACATATATACCTACAGAAGAATGGAGCAGATAAGAAGAGGGAGAGAAAAGTTATAATATTAGGAGCAAAGTATAAATGTTATTTTTGAAATATTATTCACTTTAAATGTTTGCAACATGCACATGGCAAAAAATCAAAATGTAAAAAGAATAGTGAGTGAATACAAGACTTCTTTTACTATCTTGTCCCCCAGAAATACTTATTCCTTCTTGTAGGCATCTATGGCTCATCCATTTTTACACATCCTTCTCTTGAAATTACCAGCATTTGCAAGGATTTGCAAACACAAATTCTCCATTTTTCTGCTTTTATTAGACAGAGATGATAACATACTTACACACAATTCTGCACATGTTTTCCTTTCTCTTAGTAATATATCCATCTAGCCCTCTCATATTAATAAAACCTTGTCAGCTGTAGGGTGATTTCTGAACTTTCTCTTCCCTTCCCATTTTCCCTGAAACAATAGACTGTCATTCAAAAATATTCTTTCAATTAACATCATAGTTTTGAGATTTAACTATGAAGATACTTGCAAATATGCTCAATTCTGTTTAATCGCTGAATAAGTTTTCATTTAAAAATATCCATAGAATAATTTTTATCTGTATTTCTACTGATGAGATTTTTAGCTTGTCTTAGCCTATGTTACCACTAAAAACAGACCATGAAACAATGTGTTTGTAGGCAGTTTGTTTCAAAGTCAGTTATGAGGAAAAAGAATGAGGGTCTAGGGAGCATTAAAAAGGGCAGTATACAGAAGTAGCATCCCAACATCAATGAATATTTGAACATTTTATTTAATTTGCATGTTTTGCTCCACTCAATACTGCCTAATCTCCAATGTGCCTGTTCTATTGTGCATTACCTCCAACTGAAAGTATTCTCATTGCTCACCATGTTCAAGATGACACAGGTTGTCAAATTTTTAATAATTTTTAGTTACTTGGTATGAAATATGAAATCCCAGATGGAGAATATGAGGATCCAGAATTAGAACCTCAAAATCCACACATTCTCCTTTAAAATCTACACATTGAAGAGCAGCTGCATGCCACAATGCGGCTCCCCTACTCCTCTTTCATAGACCTCCACGTCTTCACCTGTGCTTTTTTCTCTATTGGAAGCATCTTTGCAGGTTTTAAAAACTTTTTTAATAAACAAGTAGTAACAGTATGTATTATGTATTTGTGGGGTACAATTTGGTGTTTTGATATATGTTTACATTGTTGAATAATTGAATCAAGCTAATTAACAAACCCATCACCTCACATATTATTTTTGTGGTAAAAACATTTAAAATATGATCTTTTAGCAATTTTATAATATGCAATGCATTATTATTTATTATAGTCACCATTCTGTGCTAGATTACCAGAGCTTATTCCTCCTTTCTAACTGAAATTTTGTACCCTTTGATCAACAACTCCCGTTTCCCTCTCCACCCTCTCCCCTAGCCTTTTTAACCACATTTTATTCTCTACTCCTATAAAATCGACTTGTTTAGATTCCACAGATGAGTGACATTATGTGGTGTTTGTTTTTCTGTGCCTGGCTTATTTTACTTAGAATAATGTTCTACAATTCCATTCATGTTGTCCTCTAGATTGACCCATTTGCCACAAATGACAGGATTTCATTCTGTTTTATGGCTGAGTAGTATTCCACTGTGTTTGTGTGTGTATATATATATATATCCCATGTTTTCTTTATTCATTCAATAACGGACACCTAGATTGCTTCCATATATTATCTATTGTGAATAATCCTGCAATGAACATGGGAGTGCATATATCTCTTTGACATGCTAATTTCATTTCCTTTGGATATATACCCAGAAATCAGATTGATGGATCACATGGTAGTTCTACTTTTAATTTTTTGAGGAACCGCCATACTGTTTTTCATAATGGCTGTACAAATTTACATTTCTACCAACAATGTGTAAGAGTTCCCTTTTCTCTGCATCTTCACCATTTTTTTTGTCTTTTTTAAAATGGCCATTTTAAAAATAGCCATTCTAACTGGGCTGAGGTGATATCTCATTGTGGTTTTGATTTGCATTTCTCTGATGATTAGTGATGTTGAGCATTTTTTCAACATAGTTTTGACCATTTATATGTCTTTTTTGAGAAATGGTCTTTTTCCCTTTTTTAATTGGGTTTGTTCTTTTCATGCTATTGATTTGTATGAGATTCTTACCTGTTGTATGTATTAGCCCTTTATTAGATGTATGGTTTGCAAATATTTTCTCCCAACTCATGGGTTGTCTTTTTACTCTATTAATTGTTTTCTTTGCTGTGCAGAAGCTTTTTATTGATGCCATCCCATTTGTTTATTTTTGGTTTTGTTGCTTGTGCTTTTGGAGTCATATCTAATAAATCTTTCCAAGACCAATGTTGTGCAGCTTTTCTTCAATGTTTTCTTACTAGTAATTGTTTTATAGTTTTCAGTACAGAAATCTTTAACTTTCCTGGTTAAATTTACTCCTAACTACTTTATTTTTTACTTTTTGAGTCTATTGTGAATGAGATTGACTTCTTAGTTTTTTCCTATAGTTAATTGTTAGTGTAAAGAAATACTACTGAGTTTGTCTGTTGATTTTGTATCTTGCAGTTTTACTGAATTCCTGATCACTTCTAACAGTTTTTTGGTGGAGCCTTTAAAGTTTTCTCTGCATAAGATTATGTCATCAGCAAATGGAGACAGTTTCACTTCTTCCTTTCTTATTTGGATGCCTTTTATTTCTTTTTCTTAATTGTTCTGGCTAGAACTGCCAGTACTATGTTAAGTAGAAATGGTGAGCGTGGGCACTTTTGTCCTCTTTCTGGTCTTACAGGGAAAACTTTCAACTTTTCACCATTAAATATGACATTAGCAGTGGGCTTTTTATATATATGACCTTTATTGTGTGAAGGTACATTCCTTCTATGCATAATTTCTTGAGAGTATTTATCATGAAAGGATGTTGAATCTTGTTCAAATGCTTTATCTGCATCTATTGAGATGATTATATAGATTTTTTCCTTTATCTTGTTAATATGGCGTATCACAATTATTGATTTGCATATGTTGAACCATCCTTGCATCACAGATGTAAGTCCCACTTAATAATGGTGAATGACAACTTAAAGCCTATTTTGTATGATATAAACACATAACCACTCCTGCTCTCTTTTGCTTAAAATTTGCCTGAAATATCTTTTTTCATTCCTTCACTTTCAGTCTATGTGTATTCTCAAGGCTAAAGTGAGTCTCTTGTAGGCAGCATCTTGTTTTTTTAAAAAAATTATTCAGCTACTCTTTGTCTTTTCATTGGATAATTTAATCCACTTACATTTAAAGTAATTATTGATAGGTATCTTCAAGTTCACTAGTTCTTTCTTCTGCATGATTGAGTCTGCTGCTGAAACTATTGCATCTTTTCAGTCCTGTCATTGTATGCTTCACCTCCAGGATTTCTGTTTTATTCTTTTTATGGCTTTTTATTTCTTTATGACACTTCTCATTTTGTTGATGAATTGTTTTCCTGATTCCATTTAGTTGTCTATCTGGGTTTTCACACATCTCATTGAGATTCTTTAGGATAATTATTTTGAATTCTTTTTCAGATAATTTGCATATATTTATTAATTTGGGGTTGATTATTGGAACTTCATAAGTTTCCTTTGGTGGTGTCAAGTTTGCCTTATTCTTTGTTACCATATAGCCTTGTGTTAGTATCTGCACATTTGAAGGCCCAAACCCCTCCTTCGGTCTTTACAAACTGGTTTTGACAAGGTAAAATCTTCTGTTACATCTCTGGGCTGATGGGATAGCCTCCAGGATTGCATTGAGTGGGGTAGAATCCAAGTCCATGGCTAATGCTGTGTTCACAGTAAACACCACAGTTGGTAGGTCTCTTACCAGGGGCTGTAGTAGGTGTAGGTTTTGTCTGGCCCCTGAGTGGACTGAACTGTGTCTAAGACTTTGATCTATGGAGCTGGTGCTGGGATAAATGTTGGCTTCAGGGTTGGCAAATATTGGGCCTATTTCCAAATGTGCTGACTGGTGTGGCTTTCTCCAGGTCTCTGAGAGGTTTCTGTTGGATCACTGAATGGGTCCCTGGACTAACCATACTGCCCCAATCTGTGGCTAAGATGGGCTGAAACTGAGACCCAGATTGGATCAGGATCCACAGCCAAAACTGAGATCTATAGGCCTGTCTTCAGGGACATGGATAGGTGTGTGTCCTGGTGATATCCTGGGTAAGCAAGCTTGCTCTCAAGCTACAGATGAGAAAGGCTGGATCCAATTTATTGGGCCATTTTAAGATCCACAAAATGGGACAAAGGTCAGACCATCTGCCTACAGAGGCACTGTTGGAGAAGCCTCCCCTCGGGTCCCCGGGTGGGCAGAACTGCTCTTAGTCCAGAGATGAGAAATGCTGGGACTGAGATCCAGGGTAATTTGAGGATCTGCTGTGAGACAGAAGTTGGCAATCCTGCCACAGAGAATCAGACAGGTATGTCTCCTGGGGGTACCATAGCTGGACAGAACTGTTTCTGAACTACAGCTGGGAGGGGCTGGAAAGAAGCTTCAGGGCTACTTCAGAATCTTCCATGGGACCAATATTGGCAAGCCTGACACAGTGGCACTAGTGGATGAGACTCCCAGCAGATCCCTCTTTAGCTAGGATTGTTCACAAACCACAGCTGAAAGGAGCTATAGCTGAGATTCAGGGTTTTCAGGCTTTGCTGTGGGGTGAAGGCTTGCAAGCTTTTCATAGTGGCACAAATGGGCTGGTCTCCCAGCAGTTTTCAGCATGAGCAGGATAACTCCGAGGCTGTGGCATAGAGGGGCTGGAGCCCCACAGGACCCCTTCAGAATCTGCTGTGGGACAGAGGCTGGCAAGCCCAAACTGGTGGCACTGATGGGAAAGTGTCCCTCTGGATCCTTGTTATAGCATACCAAGCTGGAACCACATCTGAGGAGGACTAGAATTAAGCTACAGGATAACTTTCAGGTCCACTGTTGAGACCAGTGTTTGGGGAAGATGGGTTTGTCTGCCAGGGCACCTAGTATGCATGATTTCTCCTGGACCCCTTGTTGGATGGTTTTGGTACCAGGCTCAAGGCCACATGGGGCTGTAACCAAGCTCTTTGGGAAACAAGATTGTTTTGGGGTCTGAAGTTGGGATCACAGTCATGGGGATCTTCCACCTGGGTGCAGGTCTGCACTTGCCAAATGACCTTCTTAGGTCTTGGACACCACTGAGGAGTTACACCTTCTACCTGAATCCCAAGGTTCCCACAAAGAGTCTTTTGTCCATGGATGGGTGCAGAATTTGTGTTGTGAGAGGATACAAAGGGGTGACTACCTATTCTGCCATCTGTGTGACATCACTCCATCTGCACAGGTTTTATCTTTCCATTCTCAGATCCAGTATTTTCTTATCCAGTAATCTCTCCCTCACACAGCTATCCCACCTCCACTCACCCCACTGTCCACCAGGTTCTGGACCTCAGACCCTTCTTCTGCCACTTAAAATAATAAAACATTTGCATAACTAATAAAAATAAAATCATCTTTCACTAGAAAACAATAGAATGTTATGGAGAGTAAAAATGGGACAAATAAGTGAAGAGATAGTTCAAGTTAATAGGCTAAAATGTTCTATATTTTAAGGATGCCTATTCTGAAATTTTTTTAGTAAAAACAATCCCACAACAAATTCTGTATTCTTGGTGTGTGGAAATTGATAAACCACTTCTAAAATTTACATAAAATTTAATGTCCAAGCAAATGAAGCCTCATTTGAGAAAGGACAAGGTGTGAAGTCAGACTCATTTGTATGTGAAACACTTGGTTAATGATCATTGTAGCACTGCAGACCATGGGAAATTGTCTTTTTCATAATTATTCTTAGAAAAACTGGACCTCTCCCTCCCATCATAAAAACACTCCTTCTGCATGGACCTAAATTTGAAAGAGAAAGCATACACTGTTTGAAATATAGGACTGTATATGCATATTTTATATGCATATTTATATATTATTCACATTTTGCATATGCATAATGTGTCTCAGTAATAAAGATGATGAGAAAATATGTGATACGTTGTGGTAATATTTTTGAAAGTTTAAATGAATTAACAAATGCTTGAAAAATATAACAAACTTGGCTCAAGACAATATGAAAATCAAGAATAGACCTATAGTTATTAAAAGAAACAAATGGGTCATTTAAAAAACTTTCCCCAAAGAATTAAAACCAAAAATGAAATCCTCTAGGCTCATCAAACATTAAATAACAAAATGATCCCAATCTTATACAAAGTCTTCTAAGGAATATATGAGAAAAAAGAACATTTTCCAATTTATATCATGTAGTAAAATTTTGAAAGTGAATATGATGATGGGCACAAAAATAAATGACAATAAGAGATCAATCACACTCATGGAAATAGATGGAAAATCCTCAAGAAAATATTAGCAAACTAAATTCAACAATGTATGAACAAAATAACATATCAAGACCAAGACGGTCTATCATTAAGAAATAAATTAATGATGAGTTCATGTCCTTTGTAGGGACATGGATGAAATTGGAAATCATCATTCTCAGTAAACTATCGCAAGGACAAAAAATCAAACACTGCATGTTCTCACTCATAGATGGGAATTGAACAATGAGAACACATGGACACAGGAAGGGAAACATCACACTCTGGGGACTGTTGTGGGGTGAGGGGAGGGGGGGAGGGATAGCATTAGGAGATATACCTAATGCTAAATGATGAGTTAATGGGTGCAGCACACCAGCATGGCACATGTATACATATGTAACTAACCTGCACATTGTGCACATGTACCCTAAAACTTAAAGTATAATAAAAAAAAACAGAAAAAAATAAATAAATTAGTGTCCTCCACCATATTAATCCAAAGCATGGAAATCATATCATTATTTCAGTACATGTAGTAAAAAAGTGTCCAATAAACTCAAGCTGCATTCATAATAAAACTTTTCAGATATCTATGAAGAGAAAGTTTCTTAACTGAAGGACATCTTTAATAACTTTAATAAATGTCCACTAAATTTTGAAATATTGAAAGCTTTCTTTTTTGAGATTGAGAAATAGTTTCCCTTGATTCTATTGGAGATCTTAATTTACTCAGTAAGGCAAGAATAATAAAAGTGTGAGAATTACAAAGAAGAAGCAAATCTGTCATTATTGATAGGTGATTTGATTATGGACTAGAAAACCCAAAATAACTTATACATAAATTGTTAGACAAAAGTATCACTACTAGATGATATATGTATATACATATACATACATCAATACACACATATAAGATTTACAAACCAATATACAGGCAAAAGAGAGAGAATGAGTAAATTAAAATGTACTAATAATAATGTCATCAGAAATCAGCATGGGTCTAATCAAAAGATAGAAACTACATAGCAGGTTAAACAGGATAAGTTTAATACAAATAATTATTCAACTATGATCAACTCTGAGATTTATGGAACCTTGATATGACACCATAGGGCTAGGGGAAAGTACGCAAGGAAGGAAACAGTTGGAAGGATCTCTCATGGCATAAGTTGTAGTTCAGTCCACTGGTTTGGTAGAGAAGTTGTCTGGTTAGCCAGGCTGGTGCTGGTTTACAGTCCCTGGACAAGCAGAAGGCAGCCTTCCAGAGTGCAGGCAGGGAGGTGATGATCAGCAACTGGGTGGCTTGGGTGTATGTGGGTGGGTAGATAGGGTGGGACCCCTCCAGGCAGCAGGTGCCCTGTACTGCACACGAGATGTGTGGAAGGTTTTCAGAGGGCTTGCAGCTCAGTGTGGACCCTTCAGGCCACAAGGGGGCCGTGTGCTAGGGCTTGCACAGGGAATCAGAGCTCTGGGCCAGGAGAGAGGCCTTCACGTGCACAGGCCCAGGTGAGAGGCCTTGGAGTGTGGGAGTGTTGAGAGGAATTGCGCTGTTGCTCCTGTGGGTAGGAAGCCTCCGGGGCCCTGGTTTCTGTATTAAGACGACTGTGGACAGATCATTGCCAGATGGAGGCTGCATGGTCACAGAGGGACCTTGAGTTCTGGGCCAGTGGCTGTGGCATAGCTCCAACTGATCGCCTTGCCCATACCACTCACTCACCCTGCCTCTGCTGGAAATGGAAGGAATGCCTCTTTCCCCTTCAGTGTTCCTCCACCGTCCTCTACTGTAAAAGCTCACTTTCATCATGCTCACTTGAAAGGAGAAATGCTTAATGGAATTATGTTGTTTATCAAACAGCATATATGGAAGGATTCAGTCTAAGCAGAGAGGCAATACATCGATAACGGATGAAAGTACACAGAATAAATCTTACACAGTAAAGACCTACATGGAAAAAAACCTGTAACTTTTTTTAAAAGATACTCCTGTTATAGTTTGAATTCGTATGTTGAAGTTGTAACACCTAGTACCTCAGAATGTGGCCTTATTTGGAGATGGAGTCATTGAAGGTATAATTAGCAAGATGAGGTCATTAAGATGGATCCTACTCCAGTACGACCAGTGTCCTCATTAAAAGGTGAAATTTGGTCACAGAGACAGACACACATAGAGGAAAGGCCCCATGAAGAGACATGCGAAGAAAATAGCCAACTACAAGCCAAAGAGAGAGGTCTCAGACAGATCCTTCCCTCATAGCCCTTAGAAGGAACCAAGTCTGCTGGCACCTTGATTTTGGACTTCTAGCCTCTACAACTGTGAGACAATATATTTGTGTTGTTTAAGCCAACCAACTGTGGTACTTTGTTACGGCAGCCATAGCAAATGAATGGATTCTGGTACTGAGAAGTGGGGTGCTGCTGTAACAAATACCTAGAAATATGCACATGACATTGGGTTGCAAACTAATACAGATAGTAATAAATGATAACTTCAATTAATAGATGTACTGTGTTCACTGACTGTGAAACTTAAGGTTGTAATAGTGTCAGTTCTCTCTGAATCATTTTAAAGATTTGATGTGACCACAAACAAAATCCCAAGCAGTCGTTTTTGTGTGGCATTTGACAAGGTGATTCTAACTATGATACAGTGATGTGCAGGTCAAGAATTCCAAAGATTAAGAAAAAGGTAGGAGGAGTTTTACTAGTACAGGCAGTCCTCGCTTCGCACCTACTGGAGGACCATGAAATGACCATGCAAATTGAAACCATACTATGTGATCTCAATAACCATAGGGAAAGTTATGCTTGTTCTTTGATCTTTAAATATTTTTGTCAAAATGTTAAAACTCTCTTACTTTCGGTTATACAAGTATAAGAAAATCTAAAAAGTTGTAAAGCTAAGTGTCATTTAAAACATCAGACACATTGAGAATTAAAGTCTCAAATATCTATGGAGATCCTTTAATATGAAGATTTTTTGCTATGTTCATAGCATCACTTCAAAATACTCTGAAGCTAGAAACAATAGAAATATTCCTTATTGTTAGAACTAATTAAGATATTTTGGAATGTTCATAGAATGAAATATATGCAGCAATAAAGTAAAGAAATTATGGCTACTAGCATCAAGATAAATGACCCTCATTAGAGTGAGCAAAAGTTGCAAATCGAAAGAAGTAAACAGTATAATTGCATGTTAAAAAGTTTAATAATAGGCAAAATGATAGTGTTTAGGGGTGCAAATGAAGATTGTAGAAAGTATCAATGAAAGCAAAGTAGAGAGTTTTACAAAAGTCAGGAAAGGGGTACATTTAGATTTGATTGAATGGGATGTGTTCAGGAAGGGACATACTAGCAGTTTGTAAATTACAGGAAGTATTCTGTTCTTTAGGTACTGATGTGTGCCCCATAGTTACTGTTTTAAGTGTGCATATAATTTATATGTTATGTTACTGATACATATTTAATAATATGTTTAAAATAAAAATGAAGACAGACTTAGAAGGAGCAGCCAGTGTGAAGAGACCTCAGGAAGCACCTGGGAGGCTGTAATGTTCTATTTCTTGACACACACACCCTTGTGTATATATATTAACATATATGTGTGTAATACACTCCTTTATATTTCATGATAAAAATCTCCTGATATCCATATGCTTGTTTCTTGTATGTTTTCTTCTACAAATCATGAGAGAGCCTGCGAAATGTTTGAAAAACAATGTAGGCTTTAGCACAACAAAATGAATTGGAAGAATTTTCAATATCCTCTCTTCAGTTTGGGCTTTTGTTGTTGTCCCTGTACCACTCAGCAAATTAAAACATGGTGTTGAGCCTGAAACTTCCAGATAAGGCTGGGAGGACCAGCAAAAGGAAAAACTAGAGCTAGAAAGATGGGAATAAAGTCATAGAAATGAACACAGACATGGTACATGCCAGCAATGCATCACCTTTTGATCAAGGTCCCTTATGCAGACTAAGGGTGGCAAACGCACCTTATAGAAAAGCCTGGACTGCTCATTACATTGCAGCCTGCACGGCAAGAAGCTCAATTGGTGATTGCCCGGGATTCCTTTCTGGAACTACTAGCTCATCACGTCTTCCTGGAAGCATGACCTACATGACCTGGTGATGTCGCTGCTGCTTCCCATGTAGTAAACCTGATTGCCCAGACACTCCCAAAGAAGGATCAGTGGGAGGAGTCTGTGTTCTCTTGTTTGTAGGATAAAGCAATCTCACCTAATCACTCGGTTCTCGGCTGGTGTGGTGGGCTCCATGGAAAATTTACTGTTTCAGAGAGTTTTGTTGAATGAGCCTTTTCCCATCTACCATCCTTGTGTGTCTTGAACGACTGCTGTTCTAGAGATTATTGTCATGTTTCGCCACTTTCATGAGGTGAGAGTATTACCCCAAGCCTCAGCCTCACTGCCAACCCACCTCTCCTTCTTGCTAAGATGGGAGCACACCCAAGGTTCCTGAAATGGTTAATATTAGTGTCATCTTGACTGGGTTGAGGGATGCCTCCATGCCTGGTGATGCATTGTCTCTGGGTGTGCCTGTGAGGGTGTAGCCAGAGGCGATTGATGTGAATCAGTGGACTGGAACAGGAAGAGCCCCCTTAATGTGGGTGGTTATTATCCAATCAGCTGCTGGTACAGTTAGAACAAATCAAGCAGAAGAAGGGGACTTCCTATCTCTCAATCTCTCTCTCTCCCACATTTGGGAATGTGATACCATTTTCTCCTCCTTTCCATGGACAGCCATCTCCAGGATCCATGGCCTTTGGACTCTGGGACTTGCACTAGCAGCCTCCTGGGAGATCTCAAGCCTTTAGCCTCGGACTGGGGACTCCAGTATTAGCTTCCCTGGATTTGAAGTGTTTGGGCTTGGACTGAGCTATGCTGTCGGCTTTTCCTATTCCCCAGATTGGGACTTCATCTCTGTAATCATGTGAGCCCATTCTCCCTAATAAACTCCCTGCTACATATATACATATATATCTTATTGGTCCTGTCTTTGTCCCTCTGGAGAACCCTGACTACTGCATTTCTCTAGGGCGCAGCTCACCCTCAGCTTTGGGATATGGCCCTCTGGAATCCTTCAAATTTTGAGACTGGGGCAGCTCCAGCTTCCCTTTTAAATATTGGAAGTGAATACTTAAATGATTCTTTTGGCTCCACATATTTTATTATTTCTTTACAGAAGGACATGTACTTGCTTGAGATGCGGTAGATGTGGCCTGGGTGATCTGGAGGTGTAGAGGTTGTGGGTGGATGAGCATAAGAACATACTTGTCCCTGTTACTCTGTGATCCTGTGCCCTAGGGCTGTACTTTTTCCTTCCACTTAGCTTTTTGGGCAGTGCTGATTAGAATGCAGGATGAATTTACATAGTGGGCTGCTCTGACTGGAATGGTTTAATACAGAAATGAGTGGGGAGTGTGGATGTGGGGGTGGAAAGAGACATGAATCTAATTTTCCAGATGAATCTGCATCCTTTATGCAATAGAGCTCTGCTTGCGTCTGAATAGTTGTCTTGACAACGCCACAATGAGTGTAAATCGATTTAAGAAAAAGACTGCTATGACAGTGGGGTCAACTTAGGAGCAGAGAAGGAACACACACAGTGTTTTAATAGCTGGACAGTGCAGAAACTAAGGGACTGTGGCTCCAGGAAACACACACTCAATTGCAACCTCATGCTTTCCACCCAGAGCTTCAGTGTCATATGTGTTATTCCACTGACCTTCCCACTCACCTTCAGTGTCATATTTCACAATGAAGATGCCTTTCACCTGCTTGGCTGGTTCTACTCATTTCTCATCATTCCCAGATCCTCTGGGGAAAAGAAGCCAGGGATTTTGAAGAAGACTTCTATGTGAATTCATGTGGGTGAAGGATTACCCAGGTGCCGAGGCAAGAGACTGAAGGCACAAACTATTTCAGTATAATAAAGAAAATAGTTAGAATAAGAATAGTTATAATACAAATTAGATATAGAGATGACCATGGACATTATCAATCATTAGTATAGACATTATTAATCATTAGCTTTTAATATTACTCTTTGTTGTATTACTAATATAATCAAGGAGTAACTGGTGGGTATAGGGTCAGGTGCTGATGGGACATTGTGAGAAGTGACCAAGAAGGCAAGAGGTGAGCCCTCTGTCATGGCCGCATAAGGGCTGCTTGAGGGCTCCTTGGTCAAGCGGTAATGCCAGTGTCTGGGAAGGCACCAGTTACTTAGCCGACCGCAAAAGGGAGTCTCCCTTTCCTTGGAGGAGTCAGGGAACACTCTGCTCCACAAGCTTCTTGCTGGAGGCTGGATATTATCCAGGCCTGCCCGCAGTTGTCTGGAGGCCTAAACCCCTCCCTGTGGTGCTGTGCTTCAGTGGTCACACTCCTTGTCCACTTTCATGTTCCTCCCATACTCCTGGTTCCTCTGAAGTTCTTAGAAGATAGCAGTAGAAGAAATAGTGAAAGTCTTAAAGTCTTTGATCTTTCTGATAAGTGCACAGAACAAAACATTGACGTATGCTGCCTTCCCTCTTAGATAGCTTAAGATTGGCATCTGGGGTGGGAGGCAGTCTTGTGGGACTGCACCCTTAAAGTGCAGTATCTATGCTAACTCCAGTTAGTGATAGAATTGAACTGAATTGTAGGACATCCAGCCGGTGTCTGCAGATAATAGGAAAATTTGTTAATGTGTGAAAAATCCCCTCATTTGGTGGCCAGAACCTTCCTGTGTTGAGTGTGTGTAGTATAAGGGGGAAAATGCACAAACTCCAACACTTAGCACATCAATTCACACAGAGCAGGTATTCAATCAATGTCTGATGAATAAATGATGAAGTTGGCATTATGTCATCTATCAGACATTTATTCTCTCTACATCCTTGCAAAGTTAAGGAAATCCATGTGTATATCACTCAATTTTGTAGAAAACCAGACTGAAAGAGAAGGCAAAAGCCAGGATATAATCATCTTTATACTTTGCTATTTTAGTTTTCTGGAAACCAACTATTTATTGGTGATTATTTTTGCTGATTACCATGTAATCAGCCCTAGCTCTAGCCTTAATCCTGACTGTAACCACAACCCTAACTCTAAATACAACCCCATAACAAACCCTACACTAAACCTAACCCTAAACCCTAACCCTAACGCTAAACCCTAAACCAGATTCTGACCCTGACACTGATTCCCAGTGTGGCCTGTGACCAGCCTTGACTGATATCAACTGGTCTTGACTGGCTTTCACAGGTTGTGACAGGGCATGGCAGATTCTGACCAGTCTAGACCGGTCTTGACTGTCTGGGACTGATTATCCCAGCCATGACTTCAATTAACTGGTCTTGACTAGCCATGACCAGCTTTCACTGGCTGTGACTGGAATTGACCAGATTTGACTGGCTTTGAGTGTCTGTGCCCGGCTTTGATCACTCTTGTCTGGTTTTGACCATCTTTGACCAGGCTTGACTCGTCTGACCTGGCCATGACCAGCAGTGACCAGCCTTGACTGGCCATTTCTGGCATGAGCCTGTTGCCTTCTGCCTGACTGAATGCCAAGGACTCGGGGGCTGTGCAGCACTGGGGTGTAGGTGGAGGGGAGCAGAGTAGGAGAGAGAAAAGCCCTGTGGGAATACTCGAGGAGCAGGTGTCCCCAGGAGATCTCACTGGTGGGTTTATACCAGAAGGGCCTTGGGAATCATTTTCTCTTGCAGATGGGGAAATAGGTCCTGGGAGTGTGTACACAACTGTCAGGGCAGGTGACAGAGGAGAGGGGGTAGGAATGCCTGCCTGTCAGCCAAAAAGTCAGTCTCAAGGTACTGTTTTGTGCTTTGTTGTCCAGCTATGAAAGCCATCTCTCATGACCTTGGGCTTGGGCCCCAAGTGTTAGTGTGGTAGCCAGGGCTCAGGAAGGCTACAACTTGGCACCATGTCCTTTGAGGGACAAATCCTATGCACAGTGAAATAAATATAACAGATGAGTATTTTGGAGGTAAATTCACTTGATATGAATTTTACCACTTTAACCATTTTTTTTTCTACTTTAAGTTCTGGGATATATGTGCAGAACGTGCAGGTTTGTTACATAGGTGTACATGTGCCATGGTGGTTTGCTGCACCTATCAACCCATCATCTAGGTTTTAAGCCCCACATACATTAGATATTTGTCCTAATGCTCTCCCTCCCCTTGCCCCCCACCCCTGGCAGGCTCCGGTGTGTGTTGTTTCCCTCCCTGTGTCCATGTGTTCTCATTGTTCAGCTCCCACTTATGAGTGAAAACATACACTGTTTGATTTTCTGTTCCTGTGTTAGTTTGCTGAGAATGATGGCTTCTCTTTTTAAGTATACAATTTGGTGAAATTTAACACCTTGACAGTGTTGTACAGCCACCTATCTAGTTCCAGAGCTTTTTTATCACCTCCAAAGGGAACTCAGTACCCATTAGGATGTCCCTTCCCATTTCCCCCTCCTTCAGTCCCTGGAAGCTATTAATCTACTTCCTGAACTCTATCGATTTGCCCTTCTGGACATTCCATATAAATGGGGTCATGCAGTATGTGCCTTTTGTGTCTTGTTTCTTTCACTTAAGATGTTTTCAAGGTTCATCCATGTTATGACATACATCAGTACTTCATTCCTGTGTTCTTTCTGATTGAATACACTTAACATTTACCATTTAAACCATCTTAATTATACAGTTCTATGGCATTAACCACATTTACAGTGGTTGTGTAACCATCACCACCATCCGTCTCCAGAACTTTTTTCATCATCACCAACAGAAACTCTGTATTCACTAAACACTACTTCCTATTCCTCTCTCCTCCAGTCCCTGGAAACTACCTCTCTACTTGATGTCCCAGTGAATTGATTACTCTAGGTAGCTCAGATAAGTGGAAGAGTACAGCATTCATCCTTCTGTGCCTAGGTTATTTCTCTTTGCATAATGACTCATGTTTCATCCATGTTGCAGTATGTATCAGAATTCCTTTTGTTTTTAAGGCAGAATAATATTATATACCACATTTTGTTTATCTACTTATCCATTGGTGGACACTCGTGTTGCCTCCAATTTTTGGCTATTGTGAATACTGCTGCTGTGCATATGGGTGCTTTTAGTTCTTTTGAGTCTATACCCATATATACCCATCCCTGCTTTTAGTTCTTTGGAGTGTATGCCCATATAACTGACAGGTTTGCATAATTCATCTCACTGAATCCTGGACAACCTGGGAAAGTTTTCTCCTATGCTGGTGTTAAAGACAAAGAATGTAATGCTAAGAGAGACCATGACCCAAGTCTGTGACCCAGAATCATAGGGTGACTGCAGGAGTTAGCTGGGTTCCAAACTAAAATATTGCTGAGTTTTGTGTTTGTCCATTTTGTGTTGCTGTAAAAGAATACCTGGGACTGGGTAATTTATCAAGGAAAAAGGCTCTTTTAGCTCATGGTTTTGCAGATTACACAAAAAGCATAGCGCCAGCATCTCTGTCTGGTGAGGCCTACGGAAGCTTTTACTCATTGTGGAAGGCAAGGGGAGCCAGCGTGTCACATGAGGAGAAAGACAGCAAGAGAGTTGGGGAAGATCTCAGACTCTTTTTAACAACTAGATCTCTCGTGAACTCATTACCATGCAGAGGGCACCAAGCCATTCAGGAGGGATCCTCCCCCATGACCCAAACCCTCCTGCCAGGGGCCACCTCCAACATTGGGGATCACGTTTCAACATGAGATTTGGAGGGGACAAATAGCTAAACCATATCAGTTCTCATCATT
This sequence comes from Pongo pygmaeus, assembly GCF_028885625.2. Lineage (NCBI taxonomy): Eukaryota > Metazoa > Chordata > Mammalia > Primates > Hominidae > Pongo > Pongo pygmaeus. Next base: position 51,812,929 of record NC_072396.2, on the reverse strand, counting down.
TTCATAGTATATTATTAGGCCCTCTTGATTTCAAGTTCCAATGTATGGTCAGCATTTCAATTAACATTTACATATGTTTGGATATTAATTAGCATATTTAATACATAAAGTTTTATTTACCAAGTGTTCCATATTTTATTTTTTATGATATTCACAAAGTTTCATGTTGTGCCGATATTCCTGTTTTCTGTAGTTCCACTCCTACCTCAGGAACAGCCATTTTAACAATGCTACTTTGGAGGTTTTCTCGGATGAGAAAAGAAAATATCTGGCCTGATATTGCAGGGGTGAAGGGAAGAGTCAGACTCTCAGTTAATCAGGGGTGAAGGGAAGAGTCAGACTCTCAGTTAATCTTGCCTAGATCTGGCCAATGTTTGTGGTAAAACATTTTTGTTTCCTTCAATATGATATTATGAACTATGAGAACTTTCTTGCTGGACTAGTCTCTGATGAAGGTGAGACAGTTTGTTCCACAGTCTCCATGGCATCTGAACCCTAACCCACCATTTAATTTAGTTTAGGAAAACTCTAAGTGTGTGATTACCAAAAAGCATTGAGAAACCTAAGTAAACATATCATAAAACATTCTTGTGGAAAGTTCATTTATAAACTTTTATCTCATTTACATCTATTTTATTCATTTAATTTTAACAATTATGTTTAGGCAATTTTAGGAGACATTAGAAAAACCTAGTCATCATCACAAGTTAAATTTTTTATTAACTGTTTTTTATATTACTATACATTAGGCAAGTATTATAAAAGCAAGAACCTTACCATTAAGTACATGTATATTTTGTTGTTAGCTCAGAAGACAGTTATTTTTATTAAACCAACAATAACAATATAGTTTTATTTACCAAAATATTTATTCAAGTCACATAAACTTGAAAAAATATTTGGTCTTATTTATTTAATTTATGAGTACTCATTCAAGTTAATGTGGTACCACGTGTAAATAATATGTAAATATACATATGACCATATACATATATGTAGACACAACATATAACATTCACATGTACACGTGTATGTACCTAATAGCCAAAGAGATCAAGGAGTTTAGTGCAAAAGAGAGTAGTAGAGCCTCAGACTTGAATCTGTCCACTTACAACTCTTGGGGTTCCATGAGGAAAATCAAAGTTTCCTCCCCAAAAGAGAAACTCGTGTTGCCTTTTCTGTTTTACTTAAAGGATCCCAGGCAGTTAGAATTGTTTTTAGGTCCCCTCCTGTGGCATTGAAAGTTGCAAGGGGAAGGAGGGACACACAGAATAAATGGAGAAGTAGACAGAGGGAGCAAATATGGTTAGCAGAGGTTTAAAAAGACAGGAATTCAGTTGACCGAGAAGGTTTTACAGAGAGAATAGAAGCCTTAAACAATATATATATATATGTATACATACATAACGTAAATATCGGTTTGAATTATGTCAGCTTTTGACTATAGAGCTCTTAAAAAAACTTTTTAAATCTCTTGTTAAAAGATTTTAGCTGGGATAAACAGCTGACATTTCTGTTTTTTTTTTTTCTAGAGATACCTTCCCAAGTGAAAGCAATAAGCCTTAACCAAAGCTGTGACTTAACCAAGGATTCACAAGGCATCTCCAAACATGTAAGTGGGTACCCGCAAAATTAAAAATCACACAAATATAAAATGAATAGGGACTGGTTTCCGGAGCAGAAATCAAACCCAAGCGAAGGCTGTGAAAGTGTGGAATTGGAACTACTGTGCAACAAGGTTGAGCAGCGTTCATTATTAATCCTGCAGGGAATCCAAAGCAGGCAGTTTGAGCTCACAAAGATTTTAAATTTGTTTAGGTTAGATTTTTGCTCTTAATTGTGTCAAGATAATTTCTAGGGCTGGCCATGACACTATTGCATGTCTTTCTTTGAATTTTATCTTCCCATCAACTGTTAAGAATGAGAAATCTCAAAAGTCTTTTTATTTATTTATTTATTTTATTATACTTTAAGTTCTAGGATACGTGTGCAGAACGTGCAGGTTCGTTACATAGGTATACATGTGCCATGGTGGTTTGCTGAACCTATCAAACCGTCATCTTCATAGGCATTTCTCCTAATGCTATCCCTCCCCTTGCCCCCCACCCCCTGACTGGCCCTGTTTTGTGATGTTCCCCTCCCTGTGTCCATGTGTTCTTATTGTTCAACTCCCACTTATGAGGGAGAATATGCAGTGTTTGGTTTTCTGTTTCTGTGTTAGTTTGCTGAAAATGATGGTTTCCAGCTTCATCCATGTCCCTGCAAAGGACATGAACTCATCCTTTTTTATGGCTGCATAGTATTCCATGGTGTATATGTGCCACATTTTCTTTATCCAGTCTATCATTGATGGGCATTTGGGTTGGTTCCAAGCCTTTGCTATTGTAAATAGTGTTGCAATAAACATACATGTGCATGGGTCTTTAAGGTAGAATGATTTATAATCCTTTGGGTATATACCCAGTAATGGGATTGCTGCATCAAAAAAATATTTCAGGAATCTAATTTAAAAGATTCACCTTCTGGCCATTGAATTTCCAGTGCTGTACTCATTCCAATAGTGACTCAATCCAATAGCTTCTTCATGGAAAGCCCAGCATGCAATATTCCAGGTTTTAAAAAAGAT